>NC_051440.1:13686974-13734508 GCF_001649575.2 Kryptolebias marmoratus | reverse complement strand
GAGTGAGAACAATTTGCAAGCAATCCAGCTTACATCACATCTCAGCTTTAAAAGCTCAACTCCACACTCTCTATTTCTGAATTGAGAAAGCTCCTCGGATGAGAAGCGAAACGTCTTCAGCTACAGAATAGAAGTCCAGTTGTTTTTGTTTTTTAAGTTTTAAATCAAACATTTTGTTTCCCCTTTTTGAAAATCTGTATTAAACTTGTAAAATAAAGATAAATTCTACAGTATAGACATTTTGAAACACTTTTTATATCAGCTCTGGCAGCTCATTCTACTTTATTCTTCTGTAAAATCCATCCCATAGCTTCTAGTTGTATTGTTATATATAGTCGTTCAAGGCTGCACCAAATGTGCAACAGCTAGTTGCTGCTGCTGCTTTCTGTAACCACAGAATGCTATGTAAATAATGGTGTGATGCAAAGTTTATCAAATAATGTTCACAGGAACTTCTATTTTTGAGATTTGAGTTGTTTTCAGATGGCAGCAGTCCATTTTGGTCTTGCCTTTAGCTCATCAGTTTGGTCAGAATTAAACTCACTGAATCTGAACAGTCACTTTAATGTCAGATTGAACATTATGTTCACTGTTCCTTGTATTTATGTGCGTGAACTCTGAGCACCTGATTCATTATGCTCAAACTCAGCCCGGTGCCTTTCTGTGTGTGGGCTGTTAGTTTAAGCTGGGCTGGGCTTTCATGGCAGCATAAACGTAATTGACAGACCTTGATTTATAGATAATCCTTGGCTCTGCTCTCACTGTGAACCTCACCGGCAGCGGCGTCGGCTGTCAGCCTCGTGTGTCCTTGAGTCGAAGCCGTGTGCCGTCCTTGACACGCTCCTCTCTCCATCTTTTTTCTTTCTGTCCACTCTGCTGTTAAAAAAAAAAGACTTTAAACCGACATAGGCACTCACAGCAGATGTGATTTAATTTTTGCTAACAGGGCACAGATATGATTATATATGGGGGTTAAATGTAATTTTCTAGAAGGAGCTTTGTAATTACAGGTTTTGGGGGGACACATTTGCCACCAATGGTTTAAACTAAATGTTGCTTAATTCAGTGTTATTGCTCATAAAGCCTAATTATTACCAATATGACTAAATTAGACCTAAAAATCTAAAATTTCCTTTCATAACTCATTACTAAAATTAAAGGTATCTTTTAACTGTTTGGTCTGTAAATGATAATAGTTTGTGCTCAGCGTCTTGTGAGGATTTTTCATTAAATTGTTTACATTTAAAACACTGAAGTAAATGTGATATTTTCAGAATTAGCAGTGAACACATATTACATGAACATTATTCTGAAAGTGTTCCACTATTTTTAGATGCAATTACAGACTGGTGAACCTCTGCCTATCTTTACATCTGTGAGATTAAGTCTCTAAAAGGTTTTTTTTATACCCATTCCTCCAACTGACCTGCTGCCAATTAACCCAATTAGTTGCAAAATGCTCCTGCAGATGTTTCTTATTCATAACATTTACTTTTATTGCCTCATTCCCTTCTTTCTTGAGATGTGTTCTGCCATAAAATTAAACATTACCTATTATTTTTCCTAGAAATTAAACAATTTCTTATTTTAAATATTTGATATGTTTACTGTGTTCTTTGTAAATCAAATGTGGGTTCATGTGATTTGCAAATCACTATATTCTTGTGTTTTTTTATTTAAATTGGAGTTGTACGTGTGTTTTTTTATTTTCTGTCCCTAATGCTATCAATTATTCAGATTACTGCTACAACAGACAGGAAAAGAAGCTTAACAGACCAAACATTTGTGCTGAATTCCCATGATGACTGAGAGTCCAGCTGTGTAAACCAGGACGTAACCTTTTCTCAGCATTTCCCCCCTTCTGCTTCAGCTGAATTCAGTTTTTTTTTGTTGTTTTTTTACACCTCGTTTTTCACTGTGTCCATTAGCGCACTACAAGTATTTCTGCTTGGCTTGTCATGCGTAGGTGGTGGCACAGAGAGCTGCTGGAGGATGGCAAGTTGAAGGAGGTCAAAAAGAGAGGGGGTAGGTAAGTGTGGTTCAGATGAAGGACTGACGGGAAAAAACTAAAAAGGAGGTGGACGGGGGAAAGGTGGAGGTGGTGGAAGTGGAGAGGAAGCCCCGGGGAGCAGCTCTGGCAGACTAATTGAAGCGGCGTGCAGCAGCAGACTCAGAGCTGTCACTCTCATGAAGAGCCTGTTTGCTGCACTTTGCAGGTTGTGCGCTGAATCCTGATGATGTGACAGAAAGCCCACCACAGCCCACTGAGACACTCCCCTCTCTGAATCTCCAGCTGAATCCCCGGAGATCAGAAGGGTCCGAGGCTTTCTGCCAAGCACAACATGTGAATGGGAATTATCCTGGACTGAGGATTTTGGCAATTTGCTGAGCAATCTCATGCATGAAGATGTGACATTACACTCTGCTGGAAGTGTTTCCACGTGAGCCGGTTTTCCCTCGTTGGACTAGAGGAGATTATGTCTTCTAGCAGAGCACATAGCTGAAAGCATTTAGTGAATTATTTATCATGAATTAAAGCAATCATTTACGGGAATATTCATCTAAAAGTCAACAGAGTTGGATTTCATTTACCAAGCTGCAGCATATGCAAACAAATAGTAGTGGGGGCATTTGTAACAATACAATTTTATGTACAAATAAACAGGTTTATCAAAAACAGCTAGACTAGTCTTCATTTTCACTATTTTGTCATTATTGCATTGTACCACGCTCAAATTTAAAGAGACACCATCAATAACTTGCTGCAAACAAAAACTACAAGTCAAGATATTTGGATATAAGGCTTGTTGTTGATTGTCTCATCTTGCTGAGAGCTCCTCTTCCCTGTCTGAACAAATGTTTTAAAGTCTGAATTAGATCAAGTATCACCACAAAATATCTGGCCTGGCCTTCAGTAATTAGGAGCTTTCCCAAAGACAGAGTCATTGATCCAGAATTACTGATGGTTCCACCAACGTTTGAATATATTTTGGCACGCTTTAATAATTAAATTAAAACTTTATTTTACAAGAAGTTGCACACAGTCTGTGGAAGCCTAAAATGCATAATTTTTCAGTTAAAGATGGAGACAGTTCTCTTTGTTTACTGAAATACACTCCTGGTTTAAAATGAAACACTGTTTCTACACAGTTTTAATGACATAACATCAGACTCAATACACTGAGTGAAACTGATACTTAAAAAGACTTCAAGATTCACTTTGGAGAAACAAACATGTTTGCTTAGAGGAACAGTCAAAAATGTACGAGCATTTCAGTGTACTTTTAAAATCAAGGTTAGGGTGATTAAATCTGTGCCCAAAGGTACAATTTGCTTCAGAAAGCAGACCAGCAGAAATACAAGCCAGCACAGAACCTTGACGTTACATGAGGTTTTTTAAAAAACAATATTTTGTGGCACTTTTTGCAGAAAACGACTCGTGGCATTGCAGCATTTTGGACCCAGCAGTCACACTGGCATAAGAAGATGTTGAGTTTTTGTTGTCATTTCAGGGTTCACTGATGTCAAAGTTCCACTTTTTTATATCCAAGTTTTATGTTTTATGTCGTCTGAGCGAATAATGATAAATCCTGTACAACCCCGCATACGTAAAGACGTGCAGGTCTTTGTGATGAGGGAAGGCTGATAATAGAGAATGACTTTATTTCCCTTCTGCTGCCAGGCAACCATTACCGTTGACGGTGTACGTTGTATAAGCAGCACTGCTGAAGGGCTGCGGGGTTATTGACTGAAAGCTCTCTTGTTGTAAAGTGGTTAGCGATGGAGCATTTATATTCAAGAGATGAAGAGACACAACCGACCAACCTAACACAACAGATAGTACTGACAGAGTATAACTATAACGTATTTGGAACAAAGATTTATAAACAACACGACAGGCTCAACTTTTACCTCGCTTTGGTTTTCTGTTGCAAATGCATATCTGGTTTAATTTTGTTTCTCTTTCAACCTTTTTGAAACAAAAACAAAATATTTTAAAATGATAACCCTTCTTGCCAAAACTTGCCCTTACAGATCACAACTCCAATGGATTTAATGCAATAATCTTCCAAGAATATAAACAATAACAGACAAATTGACGATTCAGAACAGATTGTGCTGCATTAAAAGATTTTAATTAGTGCATGAAACTTTATTTCATGAAAGAAATTGTGACCTAAAAGGTTGTTTAAACAAAACCGACTTCCAAAATCCAAAGGGTTTTTATTTCACAAGAACATTTTGATTTTGCAGCCTCAGATGATTACAATAAACAAAAACCTCTTTAATAAACTAATTTAATTAACTTGACTTTATGTTTATTTTGCCAAGCATCCTAAAAAGTTTGAATTGGTGAAGTAAAGGCATTTCACATGAGGTCATATTGGGTTAATCATATAGCTGCTCTCTACCTCAGACCTTTATAACCTCTTTAGTTCATATTTGAATTTATGGAAAAGAAAGAATCTGTTCTGAGCAGCTCAGAAGAAGCAAAGCAGAAAAAATGACTGTTTGACGTTTATTCTGCTAATAATATAGTGCACGCGTCCTTCATCTGCAGAGGAATGCAAACAGTCTCCCGTCCCATGATGCCCCGGGCACAGAGCCCACCAATAAGCGCTCGCACCTCAGCAGAGCAAAGCCTTCGCTCCCGAGCTCAGCCCAGTAGGAACAGCTGAGCAGGCGGAAGCTACACAGGAAACCCAACATAAACCTCGCAGACCCAGTCCAGCATCGACGCAAGCTCTGTACGGTGCACAGCTTCTGATTACAGCTTACAGTAAACATGAATTTTCATAAGACGAGCTGCCACAGACTCTCTCTGTGTGACTTTGAAGTGGACTCCTGCGTGGCAGAGATCCCTAACCGCTCAAGGAAGGTGAGCAGGACGGGATCGATGTCCTAACAGTGCGATCAATCAGGGAGGCTATCCTCGGTGTCAGGCTCTGTTAGTGGACAGAGATGCACAGAGATGCTGGAATAGATTAACATTTCTCAGCCTGGTTGCTCTGAAGGGGATGATGAGACACTAAGGATGAGTGAATATGCAGATTTTGGACTGTTTCTCCTGCTCTGTGATCGTTTCACAATTTAGTTCATAAACGTGTACGGTAGCTGACGCCAAGTTGTTTAATCAGAGTGAAAGTGAAATTATAGCAATAAGGTTTAATGAAATTCTCTCCAGATGTCAGTCCAGATGTCATCTGTCTGTCAAGGCCACTTTACTGCCTTCAAAACATCGGTGGGAACCTTGACTCTTCACTGGCAACCACAGAAACTCCCCTTTCTATTTATGACACACAAAGAGACTTTTCAGACTCATCACAGAGAGCTGTCCTTCCCATCCCAGCTCGCCTGTGGCGGGGAAGGCCACCCCCCCAGCAGAGACACCATCTCATCTGCAGTGATGATTGTCACCTCGCCCCTGCCCTTTCAATTAGACGCTCAATTTCACCCTGACGTCTCACGGGAGTCACAACAACACCATTTCAGATTGGAATACCCCTTAAGTCACACACACACACACCCTCCCACGCATGAACATAGACCCTTTTCATACCATCTATTCAGATGTGTGATTTCAGCATGATAGAGGACCGTGTGATGGAGCAGCGAACAGTGAGAAGACAGGATCACAACCTGATGCGTTGAATGGGGGAAAAAATGCTGGATCGCCATGTCTGCTGGCAGCGCTCCAAACTGGATTCTGGGGATTTTTATTTACCTTAGAAAAAGGAAAATTGAGAAGAATGTAGGGTAGCTCATTATATAGGAAAGCTTGGAGTGTGTGACAATAATATGATTCATAATAAACAATTATTATCATCCTTTGTTGGTTTCTTCATCACGTAATCCTGTAATCCTCTTGGACAAGTGTCTCACCCTCTTTTATCCAATCTAATTGAAATTTAGAGCAGTATAAATCCATCTGATTGGCCAAAAAATATAATATTTGCGATATTACAATAATGTTGTTGTATGAATATATATGGATATAGTGCAGCCTTCCTAAAACTGGATTGAGCAGATGGGCTTTCACAGTTAGTTGCTTTATAAAAGAATTGTGGAAAAAAAAATACAGAAGACAAGTTATTTATAGGATGGGGTGATCTCTGTTAGAATAATGATAATTAAATACATCTGGAAAAGACATTTAACTCAAACTTTAGACATTCAGTTATAGAAATGTCCTCCTTTATGAGATAAATCTGTGTTTGAGCCACCGGTAAAGTCCAGAGCTGCGACAGCTGCTAATGTTAAATCGAACTGATTCAGTTTTTGAAACGGTGGAGCCTGTAAACATCTGGTCAGGTGAAAATGGAAATGTCTTTCTTTTTTGTATGCGGTCCTGTTGTGCCAACTGCCTCCCACTGGGCTCCGTCTGAGAAAAGACGGGCTCCAGAGACACCTGGTGGTGAAATCACTCAGAACCTTCTCCCATCAGGTCACTGGGTTTACTGGTGAAATCTCTGACAGAGGCAGAGACAAACAGCACCTGGTTTACAGGTTTAAGACATCAGTTACTGCTCGTTCTGTTTTTTCTGTAAATTAGAGTTCACTAAAAAGGGATTTGCCTGAAAGTGTTTGTTATACTAGTTGGTATCAGAAATGCATTCAATGTAACTTCACACTTAATTTAAAACAAACCTCAATTAACCATTTATTTACAATCTCATTCCTGAAGTCTTGCCATTCAAAAAAGATAATTATCTATACTGCAGTGTATAAAATTCACACATCCATTCTGAACCAAATTTAGAGATTTTATTAATTAAAACAAGAGCAAAAGTGGCATAATGACTGCCTATGTTATGTTATCATTAATGCAATAATAAATAATCCATCCATCCATTTATTTACCGACTTCTCCTTTCCAGGTCTTTGGGAGCTGGTGTCTCTTTCCAGCAGTCACTGTGTGAGAAGCAGGGGACACCCTGGACAGGTCTCCAGTCCATCACAGGGACACATACAGACAAATGACCATTTACACTCTCACTCACACCTATAGGGACAATTTTAGAGTTACCAAATTAACCTAACATGCATGTTTTTGGTCTGTGGGAGGAAATCGGAGCACCCAGAGTAAACCCACGTGAGAGCAGGGAGAACATGTAAACTCCACCCAGAAAGGCCCCAGGTCAGGAATCAATCCTGCGACCTTCATGCTGTGAGAATATTTATTTATACTCTGTGTCTTAGTTTAACTATAAAAACCTTCCTCTTTGTGTTATTTAGAGGAAGACAGAAGACACATCATCGTCTTGCTCGGTGTGAGGAGGTTTGAAGCTGACAGCTGACAGCGTTGCAGTGATCCGTCTCCGAAGCAGAACCTTGATCAAACCTCAGTGTCGTGACTACCTAAGAAACCCACATCACCACCCTGCAAACACCAAGAATTTTGTCCAAACCAGAACCAAAGTTAAGCAAAGGCTTCAGGCAGCGCAACTCCTGGAGCTGCTTCTGTGTTGTTGTGGCCTTCAGCTCATTTCATTGGAATAAAACGTCTCACTGAGTGTTTATAAATCCTTGGGAGCGTCTCTTCCCGAGCAGACCGTGCTGTTTCGTGATAAGGCAGCTCGTTTAGGCCATGTCCTCCGCCCCCCTCCTCACACACACCCCCGATAAGCCCGCTGGCTAAAACAACCCTTATCTCCTGAAGGCCAGTGTGCGACCCTGACTGAAAGGATGATCCTGAAGGTCTCTCTGCCGCCATTCAGAGAGAAGAGACTGGATTTAAATCTCAGCCGGCAGAAAGTCAATCCGATTTCAAAAGCTGGAGTTATGAATCTTTTAGTCGTTGTTGTTTTAAAGACTTCACCTCAGAACTGACTCCTTTATCCCTGACTCCAGTCAGGCCACACACTATAAATGAGAGTTTTAATCTTTTTATGAGCACAATTACAGGACAGAGAAGTTATTAAAGCTTCAGAGTCCGGCAGCAGAATCAGAGTCACTTGAAAGAAAAAGCAAAGCTGCTAAGTTTGGAGATCATCATCAGAAAAAGACAGAAATAAATAAATAAGAGAAACACTGTCTTCTCTGGAGTCACCACCAGATTTTTAAAGCAGGAAATGTTTCTTTCTCTTAACAAAATTTTGTTTAAAGACCATTACGTTCACAAAAATGCTGTCACATTTTGCAGATTAAAAGAAACTTCAGAGCGAACGTAAAAGTGCAAAGAGATAAGCGGATGAGATGAGAAGAGTTTTTAAAAAGCTTAAATGGAAACACTCTTTTCAGCAAGTAAATGAAAACAAAACAGGGCATACTCGTTCCGTTTGCTACAACTTTTAGTAAAATATGAAAAGTTGAAATTTGACCCCTCAGATAACTCTGCCTCTGATTCACGCAGCGCTGTAAAGCAGTTAAGTTAGTTTAAAAAAAAGGTTTTTATCTAAATGAAAAACTGCAGTGAAGCTTGGAAAACCTTACAACAATTACTTCTAGGATTGCTAAAAAGACAAACAAAAAGCGTGACAAAAGTCCTTCAGCTGAGATTGGGACTAAAACTTAATGGTGAACCGTTTAAATATGGCCTTAAAGGAAGAAATTATCTCCTGTTTCACCACAAAATCCATCAGTAATTTGGAACTGAGCTTTTAAGCAGATACGTATGTACGGAGGAGTTAAAAGGTTGCGAGAGGCTGATAAAATCAAACGAAAGCAGCAGCGAGTGAAGATAAGGTGAACAGTTTAATGAGCAAATGGACGTCTTTGTGTTTGTGGAATAAAAAGAAGAATTAAACCTTCTTCTGGCAAAAAAAATCACAATGTCTGTAAAAACAATTAACCCTCACAGACCCCAGACCTGAGAACCATTAAAAGGAACTTGATTTTTTTTAACCAATCACAGGTGATTAATGCGAGCAAGCCTGCGGGAAGTTCACTGAACCAGGAGCGGTTCAGGTAAAAACAAAATGTGCAAAAGCATTCACCAGAAAGAGTCTCTACCGGCCAAAAGTCTTCTCTGTGAACTTTTATTCCTCATCAGTAAATCCCAGAATGTAGTTTTAACCTGAGCTGTTGTTTCATTTCCTGAACTTCTCACAGAAAAAGAGATTTATTCAGTGTACAGGGAAAAAAAAAAAAAAGTTGTCCTGGAGATCTCAAAAGTGATGTGTATCATACGTTTTCCAAATAATAACCTGGTGGAGGAAAATAGCTGAACACTGGAAGTTTATTTTGGACCAAAAACACTCAATTAACCGGACCGCAGATCCTGGGAGATCTTTGTTTGAGACTTCGGCGCGCGAGGTGGCGGGCGACATGCATTACCTGAAGAAAGGTTAAGGCGGTCTAACAGCAAAACAACCATTTTAATGATGTAATAAACTCAGGTCAATAGTTCAAATCCCTGAAATGGGATTTTATGATACAAAATGCAGAACAATTGCATTAAAAAAAAACATACTTTATATGAGTTACATTGTTTTATTCTTTACGGCACTCTATAGATATGCATTTTTAAATATGGATTCCAGCTTTTTGTACATTTTCATAATTAAAACACTTTATTTTCTAAGCTATGTACAGTACATATAGTTACTGAATCACTGAGGTAATTGCTTCCTACTTTTTTTTGCTATCTACAGTTATAAGATTTCTAGTGCTTATTTCTCTGAGCTGTGTGAAGCCGTTTACATTTAACTGAGATAAAAGGCCGTAAAACTGAGATCAGCTTTGTGTCTTCAAAGCTAGATGTTACCGATTAGCTTGCAGAGGTTTCAGAGTCAGTATTATAGGCTTGTCTGGTACGAGAATGAGCTCAAAGGTGCTCTGCGCTTCCACGCTGCGCTGCTTCTCAACTTGGAAATTCTCAAGCATCTGCGAAAGAACAAGAAAAAAGAAAGAAATCAGTTTTGATGTGCAACATAATTTAGAGAAACCACTGTCTGCTCTGCTGTATGTGTGTGTCTCACATGGATCAGGAAGAGCTGCATCTCTGCCTCGGCTATTCTGCGCCCTAAACACTGACGGGGTCCGAAGCCGAAGCCCAGGCTCCTGAAGTAGTGCGTCTCTGTCCTCAGCCAGCGAGACGGCTGATACTGCTCGGGCCGCAAGAACACCTTGGGGTCCCTGCCCATTGCATACAGCCCCAACTGGACCAAGGTCTGAGCACAAACATCACAGGGCCAATGCTGAGTCACAACTTTTTCCTGTACATTTTGGCAATCAGCTACTTCTGCATTCTCTGCGCTGTTTTAGCCATTAATGCATCAAAACATTCAGCTGCTTCAGGAGGTGGGGGCTGTGCCTTTTGTGCTTTGCAGCTTTTATATTTTTCAGAGATATTACATTTTATTTACAACTATTTTCCTCACAGAATACACTGATGTCTCTTCAGTTCCTTCAAAAACATTGTTCTCTTTAAAATCTGCTGCAGCGGACTTGTTCTGTCTTCGGCTACTTTTAGCTAAACTTTTGCTTTAAGTTTTTTTGCCAGAGTTTTGCTACCTTTGGCTTTCAGCTATCGTTCTGTTTCTTTTAGCTTTAACATCTCAGTTTCAGCTTCTTCAGCAAATTTCAGCAGACATTCAGCTCTCAGCATTCACGTGTATTTTCACAGAAACCGCTCATTTCGCTGGTCCCTCCCAAAAACACTCCATTTCAAACAAACGTATGAGAAACTGCCTCTCACCCCGGATGGGATGTGGTAGTTTTGAATAATTATATCTTCTGTGATGTATCTCTGCAAACTCACGGCAACTGGATGTAACCTGAGGGACAAAAATGAATAGTTTTTTGGAGGGAAACGTTAACTTTGTCTTGTTTCACCTTGCTGGTGAGTAAAAAAAAAAAAAAACAAATCTTGAAACAACTTCCAAAGCTATTTTGGTCAAAACTACATTTCCTAACTTGTATCAGAAGAAAGTTCAGTCTTCTGCTGTGTTGTGTAGATGATATTTTTCACCTCAGCGTTTCTTTAAGAGCCCCTTTGACCAAAGGAATCCTCTTCAGCATCTCCAGCATGTCTCCCTGGCTTGCAGCTCGAGCTGCAGCCACCTCGGCCCTCAGCTCCTCCTGCAGGTTTGGGTGTCTGGCTAATTCATACAACGTCCACAGGAGGGTTATAGACGTCTAGGAGACAAACAAAGCAGCCCTTAATTGATGGATTGAAGCCTAGAGGGGAAAGAAATCTCGACAATGTTGTTTGTTCTTACTGTGTCGACTCCTCCGGCCATCAGCTCAGTGACGCTGGCCTTGATGTCTTCAATGGACAGCTTGTCCAGCAGCAGCAGGGTAGCCAGGACTCCTGGGTATTTCTTAGAGGGGCCCGTCTCCTGACGCAGCTGCCTGTAAATGTTCTGGATGCAGCGGTCGGCTGATGCAGCAAAAACCAGAAACGGCACCGTAACGAACAGGTTGTGATTAAAGCAAGAAATAAATAAAAAGAGCTAAAATCTAACATTTCTGCTGATTTTAATAAACTAAAGGTGCCAACGCAGGTCTCACCCTGGTTAAATATCCCATCCCACGCCTCCACGTGGTCCCGCCACACCTTCGATCCAATCTGCCTCAGCAGAGCAGGAGGTACGTACAGCATGGGTGAGGTAGTCTTGAACATGAGCGTGATGCAGTCGATGAAGCGCTGCGCTTCGGGGTCGATGTAGTCCAGCATCAGACCCAGGCGCTCCCCGTACAGCACCGAGCTCACGGCTGTTTGTGCAAGAGTCTTTTAAAACAAAGATGAGACGAAAACAAGCAGGACAATAAAAACAAACACACCGGGACCTGTCTTTCTTACACTCCAGCGCGTATTTGAAGAGCTCTTGGGAAAGGTCCGTGGTCCACTTGTTCTGACCGCTTCGCTTGATCTTTTTGTGAACTCGGGCCACGAAGTCCTGGCCCACCTCGTCCAGCAGGGGCACAAAGTTCTCCAGCATCTTCAGGGAGATCACCTCCTTGTTGAGAATCACGCGGTTCGACCTCCAGTCCTCACCGTTCCTGCGATGTGAAGACAGGCGGGTTTAACGCTCTGAAAAGGACGACCCGTTTCGTGGAACTGAACGCACGTACTTCAGCAGAACCCCGTATTTGCGGTTTCTGTAGTCTCTGTACGACGTCCACGCTTCAACTTTCAGCCTTTTAGGGTAGTGGCCCTCTGCTTTGAACAGGATTGCAGCATCTTCTGGTTTGATGATGTTCACGCTTTCGTAATAACCTATTTTCTCTCTGGCATGCAGAAAGCAAGGGAAGAGTGAAAACAAAATCTATCACAGCTGCTTGTTTTTGGATTGTGTGACCTTGTGCTGCGACAACCATCAACACTGTTTCCCCGGCATCTTTTAAAGCCTTATTTTTCCCTGACTGCATCACATCCATAATAACCGTCTTACCTGTAAATGGGTCCGAAGGTGTTGAAGTTCTGCAGCATGATGCGGTGCAGGTTCCTGAAGCCGTCCAGTTTCCAGAAGTTGTACAGGTTGACCACCCCGTTCTTCCAAAGCCCGGGAATCTCCCCGAAGGGCCTGACGATGCTGCCGCTGCTCTCCGAGTACGTCTGTCGAATCACCGGCATGCTGCTGCTGCTGCTGCTGCAGCGCACGAAGCCCGAAGCCGTCGGCTCCTCCAAGCAGGACAGGGGCTGCGTCACGGGGCCGCGGCAGAGACGCAACCTGGCCGCCATCGAGACAACAACAACAAAGTGCTCGCTCTGGTCTTTCCTCAACAGCTGCTCTGGCTCTCCTCGTGCCTCCCCCTGAGAAGACGGCGGCAGGAGGCTGGTCTACAGTCGGCCCCCCTTTTTCGTAGAGATCAAGGCTCTTCTGTTGAACTAAACAACAAAATACACCACAGCACAGCATGCCTGAGTGAAACGCTGCAGAGCTGAAACTCACTAGATTTTCTGGTCATAAATTCTTCAAATCATCGTTTTAAGTTCAGTGAGTGACTGTCTGTTAGAATTCATGCGCTGCAGGAACCCAAACAAATAAGACTACACAAAGTCAGCTTTTAAAAATTTAATCAGAACAAGCATAAAAGACTCATAATTTACAGTTTAAATATTCTTAAATAGCTCCTCGTGTTTATTACGAATGTTGTTTCTTAAGCAGTTTTATGAGTTCTTCCAGCTTCATGGCTGTCTTCATGTCCCCCTGGACTTTCAGTCGGCCGCTCGTGTAAGCAGAAAACGGCCTCAGCCCCTCCCGGAACATGGCCACGAGGTCGCCGTCAGTCATGCTCAGAGTCACGTCCGGATCCCGACACAAGGACCCTGATCCAACCGCGCCCCCGCCTGCACAACACACACGTTAAAGAAATTAAAAATAAAGACTTACTGCAGCCTTCACTGACCTCTGCTTAAATTAACACTCAGGTGGCATTAAACTTTTTAAAAACTGAGCTCATTTTGTTTGGAAATGCCCCAGCTCAGTTGTGATCACATTCTAATAACAACATAAATGATGGAGTGTCCAGTAAAACTATTCTGGCTTTTCAGATAAAGATACACAGAGCTGCACAGGGGGTTTCAAAGTTTTTAGGAGTAGGAGGTTATTTAGAAAAAGCTGAGGGTTGACCATCCACTGGGCGAAGCTGAAGGAGCGAGGAAGCTACTTATCTAAGCAACTCTCCTGTTTATCTTTTGAATATCATAGCTCCAACCTTCATCCTATATCCGGGCTTGGGATCAGCTAAAGTGACCCAAAAGAGAAACTTAAAGTAATTTTAGTGCAGGAGGACTGAGCTGCCTGTGAGCACTGTGGGACAGAAGAGGATCCACTGGAAAGAACCGTCTTCTAAAGTCTCCAAAAACACCAGAAAAGGTTGCTAGTTGCTTTTTAAAAAAAAAAAAAAAAAGTCACTAGAGGGGTCTGAAAACAAGGTAAATATGGCGACAAAGTCTCTAAGACCCGCCCTGCTCTGCTCTGCTCTGATTGGATAAAACTTTGGCTCGGGTTTGTTTTATTTGTTGAAAGCAGCGTCAGTTTAACCTTTGTATCATGGTTTTTAAACCACTTGTGGTTGGATCACCCAGCAAGCACCCTAAGATCAGCTACATTATCAGACAGATTTAGCTGCAATCACCTTGACTTAGATCCAGATAGTATTTGTGCTGTTGTCCGTCTGCTGAGCTGATTTCAAACTGGTAACAAGCCCCGACCTGGTGGACCAAATCCTCGGAGAGTACCGCCTGAACGCTACTGAGCAGCTCCTCGACGGAACCTGGTGTGGTGTCGATCGCCTCAGGGTCACTGCAGAGCTCGTCCGTAAATGTTATGCTGTCTTTTAAAGAGAAGGGGTTACACGTTAGTGAAGCCATATTCTCCACAAATAAAGGTGCTGTGGGGGTTTAGCCTTACCCTGGTGAGGCTGTGAACTGCCACCGTGGCTCAGAAAGTGCATGGCCAGCTGCTGAATGGAGCCTGTGAGGCCTTCAAGCCCGGGAACAGATGGAGGCACGGCGAGGGGGGCAGCCTGGCCTTCCTCTGGGGCTTTTATCAGAGAACCGAGGGTAAGTTCTACCCTATCAATCTCGAGCCCCCACGGGCGAGTCATCTCATTGATGTCCATCTGAGGAGAAGAGAGACACATATTAGAACATAAATGACTAAAAAGAAACATGCTATAACAACTTTTTTTGTGTGTTTTTAAACCAAACTAGCTAAGATTTAAATTAGTCAACCTTGTTCATGAGTCTAATGTGTGTGCCATGTCTCTGATCTTTAATACTCAGTTTTAAAGCAAAACTTGAACTGTAAGCATCCATAAAAAAAACGAGCAGAAAGCAGCTTCAGTGTGGCCTCACCCCAAGATAGTCCCCCAGTTTCACTCTCTCAGTTTGGATCTCCCTGACAGTCTTCTTGGACAGGCTGTGGGTCAAAGCGTTTTGTGCCGTCATTCTGGTGGAAGCATTCAGGTCCTGGACGGACACCACCGACATGACTGGGTTCCAGATCCTGAACTGGATGTCAGCTCCCACCAACAGCACACCACCTTCCCGAGTAGTCACCTGTAGTGGCAGATGAACCCTCTTATCATTGAAGCAATGCCTGAGTTGATCTAAAACAGACGACTTTAATTATTAAATAACTGTACTATCAAGAACTTAAACCTCTAACATGAAAACTGAGACATAAATAATAACACTGGGTAATATGTCACCAGTTATCTGAGTTTGCACTTATGTTGTGCTAAAATCTAGTAAGGATTAGCTGGTTTATATTATGTCCTGATGTATACTTAAATCTTCTAAAGTCATATCCTAGCACACTAGTTCTCTTTAAACCTGCATGTAGGCCTAACATCAGATCACTTCCACTGGTTTTTAAAATAAATAAAGACAAAATGAGACTGCCAAAAGCAGGACAAAGTACAATTATACACAATTATAAATACAGTTAACTAATAATAAGGCACCGTTTACATTTGCGCAAGATATTAAGAAGGCAAATACCCATTAATATGCAATAAACAGTAAAACAAAAGCTAAGAAACCTTCAGTAGTACAGAATTTATATACATCTAAACTGAAAACAATGGTGTTTTACATCTTCAACATCACAATTAATCACACACTACAGTGTTCGTTTCTGGGACAGTTCAGATGATGGTAGATTTCTTTCCAAATAAAACCTTTAAAAAGGTGAAAAATGAAGAAAACATTTATCTTTAATTATGGTTATAGATTGTCCTGAGTAACAATATTGTGATTTCTTTCAATTTCTAAACACAGTCTGTCATCCAGCATTTCTTACATCACTTCAAGCAGCTTTAATATATTCAAAAGAAGGCTAAAATGACGGATTTTTCCAAAACGGGGCAAACTCAAAACAAAACTCCTATCAAGAAGGACTGGAATGGGTGCACATTTTAATGTAAACTTTCCTTTTAACAGTTCTGTTAAATTAAGCAGCCGTGTGGGAGTAAAATACAAAGTTGATTCACGTATTTAAAGTCTTCAAGAGCACCCCCAGCTCCTTAGGAGAAACAGAGGGTTTGTGAAGGTTCACCTGGGATGGGGGGATGTTGAAAGCTCGAGTGCGCAGGTCCACTTTCCGCCATTGATCAATGACGGGCAGCACCAGAACCACACCCGGACCCTTGGGAGGGCAAATTCGACCCAGGCGGAACACTACGATCCTCTGGTAGTTCGGCACCGTCTGAGCAGAACACGGGTCGGTTTTACTTTTCAGCAACTTGCTTTGAGTTGGAAAAAACAAAAAAATCAAAGAGCGTAAACTGGTGAGAAGACGCTTCATTCCACCTTCAGTACAAACCATCCTGTTATTGGAAACATGATGAAGGTGCAGATGTAAACCAGGAAGATGACAACCAGGTTACAAATCCAAGACAGCCATCCTTGGGTGGTATCTTTAAGAAAGACACACATGTCAAGACCTTTAACGAGCGTTTTACGGCTGCACTTGAACGCAACATCATACAAGTAGCTAGCAGTAACTTACTCTTATTTTGTTTTGTTTTTTTAAGCTGATTTAAATACGTATACGCCTAAAACACAAATCGTGCTAGCTCGTCACCCACCAGTGAAGTCGTTTGCAGAAACATTTGGGATGTAGTCAAAGGAAAGTCCTCTGTGAGAGTCCGCAAACAAACCAGGAGTCCTCTGAGAGACGGAGTCCTTCTGAGGGAGCAGCTCGTACGGCCTGCTGAACATTGTTCCTCGAAAATAGGAACTATTTCTCACTTAAAGAAGCAACATGTTTTTTATCCGGCGACAGGCTCGACCACCTGACAGATTAAAAACAAATTAAATTCGACTAACGCCTTCCTGTAGCATCAAACTAGCATAACAGGCTAGCTCACAGCTCTTCTTCTCCGCGGAGCCACCGGTGGTACTGATCTGTGAATGTGCTCACTGGCGCCACCTGATGGTCATGCAGCATAGCTACAGGACCGTTTTTGCAGGGATTTTTTTGAGAACTTTTAAAATAAGCTTTTATAATACTAAAATTAAATTAAGGAGTATGAAAGCAAGACCAACACTTATGCCACAACATAAACATGTTGTCTTGTTGTTAATAGAGTTAGTCATTAAAAAAAAACTTCTCATCTTTTGCTGGCTTTACTCAAAATATGGTTTTGTTATTTTCATTCTGTAATTTTTCCATTACATATCAAACACATTTGCTGCCAAAAGTTACAGTAATTTTGTTTGTTTTCACAAAGTTCTTTAACTAAAAAAAAAAAGAACAAGAATTGTAGAGCAAGTTCAGGCAAACCACTAAAATACACACACACAAATAACATTTCCCCAGAAAATGACTGTTATTTCTACTTTATAATTGTTTTTATTACATTTTATACATATTTACATCATTCTAACTGTGTAGATAATGAACTGTTAACATAAATAAATAATGAAAATTCACAAAAACTAATTTTAAAGTAGCTAATAACATCAGGAATCGTGGTTGCTAGCATTGTCACTTTGGATTTTTCTTCTTGGCTTGTGGGTTTATTAAAGGTTTATTTACAGGTCAAATACATGCATATTAAACTTGTTTTTTATTCAACATTGTGTCTCAGTGATGTGTTGTCTCTGTGATGTATATGTGCTCAGGGTGGACCTCATTTCCCTCATCAATATCGTTTAATACACTAACAACTAAAAACAAAAAATGTTTCCCACTATTTATTATTGCTAGCAATTTTTGTTTTTCTGTTACACTGTCTTTGATTTACAGCTTATAATTAGTTTGTGCCAGTAAAATAAAAAGACACTGGAAATTTTGTTATATTTGGTAAAACAAACCAATAAAAATGTTTAAAAATGAAACATTCAATAATACTTCAGAGTTTACACGATGTTACAGAAAAGGCCTTTCCTTGGAAAAGTGCTACACAAAAAGTTTGGTAACATCTGTGGTTACTGAACCTAATATATGGACGTAGTAAACTGGGGCCAACCTACAAATGCCTTTCACACAATTTTGAACTAACTGTGTGTGAATAATGTCAGAGTTATTATAAAGAGTAACTCTGATCTTTTCTTGTCAGTCATACATATGTAAATGTTCATGCTCATGTTCAAACGTGACATTTTACTGAGGTGCTGTGAGTAACGCTGCACGAAGAGCAAGAACAGCTGTTGTTCAAGTTTTTGTTCATCCTTGTTCAGTTTTTGAACATGTCACACAGCAGCTTCTCCATGGGTGTACAGCCAATGGTCCTGCGGAAGAACAGCTGCTCGATTTTACTGGAACTCACGAAGTGGAGGGACGGCAGCAGGAGCAGGAGTCGTCCGAACCTTGTTGAACACGAATAAAGAGAGTCATTGACAAAGTTTAGGCACTGAAGTCGGTCATGTGTTTGAAAAGTCCTGGAAAACAGCAGCTGTGTCACCTGGCAGTTTGGTTGGGGTGTGCTGAGTGAACGTGCTGACCCAGCAGGACCTGTGACTGGTCCTGCAGATTCTCCACTTTCTCTGGGTCTTTAAGACTGCGAATCTCTGCAGCAGAGAGTCAAATAACAAGCATGAAGCTGAGTTCTCCAGTCAGCTCTGAATGCCAGCTGGGTGAATCTTTCCTTACCTGACTTGAACAGGACAATGGCCTTCAAACAGGCGAACTCGGTCGGGTCAACAGCCAGAACCTTGAAACGACTGAAGACCTCTTCAAGAACCCGCAGGTCGGCCGAGGAAAGGTTGGCAGGGTTCTGCTGGGTTTGGGGAAGCTCTGGTACGGACAGAAGAGGACAGCTGTCCATAGGCAGGGACCACTGGATGGCACACAGAAGGAACATCTCACTCCAGGCTTCTTCGAGCAGAATCACCTGATTGGGTTCAGAAAACACTTGAAGTCATCGTCATCCAAATGATTTAGTTGCAAAAAATTTGTGGAACGATGCTTGCCTGGTCTCGAAATGCCAAGTGAGCAAAGACCGGCAGATACTTTGCCCATTTGACAGACATGAAGAGGAGTCGGGCTGACGTCTCGTATATATTTTCTGAGCAGCTGGGGCGGAACGGGAAAGCGTGAGAGTCCATCGGCGTGTGATCCCTCTCAGAATCGTTAGTTGTCACGTCAATGTTCTCCTCTTCTGTTCACGAAAAACGATAACATTTTATGACCTCACAGAGTCCTGCATGGTTCAATCTGAAGCCTGTAAAGTTAAAAAAAACATCCTCACATGATCTTACCATCTTCTGGTTCCAGTTTTGCACAAGTCTCTGCAGTCAGCAGGCTGACCATGAAGCGGTGGTTGTTTGGGTTGCCGCAGGGCTGCATGGAGGCAGAGGTGGTTCCAGATGAGTGGACCACAGGTCTAAGGGGGACAGATGAGTAGTTGTCAGGAGGGGTGAGCTCCTGTGTGGTGGACAGGTGCTCCCTTATAGATTTCTCCTTTATGGAGTCGAGACTGATGTGTGCTGTGCTTCGTGGCTGCCGCTCATTCTGCACAGCTGCCGAACAGAAACGTAAAGAACGTGCTATCTAAATTTGAAATAACACACATGAATGACTCTTACATGTGCACACAGTCAGTGAAGTCCAGGTTATCTCACCATCTTTGTTCATGCCAGCTTGGAGACACTTCTTTAGGCGACAAGCTTGGCATTGGTTCCGATGAGTCTTGTCAACAGGACACCTGCCAGTCCCGGCCTGACACCTTAAGACAAACAGATTTATAAACTAAAGGAATTCCATTTTCTGCAAAAAAAATGGAAAATGCAGTGTGAATGCTGAGCACTGAACGACTTTGCTTAAATTTGCTGAAGAGGCTGAAGCTGAGCTGTTAAAGCTAAAAAATACCAAACCACCTTAAATATTAAAGTAGCAAGAGGCAAACTTAAAGCTAAATGCAGCAAAAGGCTAGCTAAAAGTTTAAAAAGAGTAGCTATCTGTATCAAAAATCTGTCCAAAAGCTAATAGTTACAAAAGGCCGACCACAGAGCAGCAAAAGCTGAGTTAAAAGACAAAAATGGCAGAATGATAGCTAAAAGGTGAGGGTAGCTAAAAGCAAAAGGTGGCAGAACAGTGGTTATAAGCTAAAAGTAACATTAGAAGACAAAAACACAGGAAGTATGCAGAAAGAGAACAATGATTTTTTTTTTAAGTCTAAAGAGCTCTTGACGTATTTTAGGGGGAAAATATTTGCAAGTCTAAAAGTGACAAAACCCAAAAGTCATAGCCTCCATCTCCTGATGTAGGAATGATTAAAATAGCAGAAGGTAAGCACAAGTAGACTGCAAAAAAGAAAACGTACATTGAAAACAAAAAGCAGGAAACCAGTGGTGTGAGTGCTGCTTCACCTGTAGATGAGGCTTCGTCTCACGCTGCGCTTGAAGAAGCCGCTGCAGCCGTTGCAGGCGTATATGCCGTAGTGTTTGCCACTGCTTGAATCAGAGCACACTTTACACAGCAGACCCAGCGCTTTACTCTGACTGTTCTCTGTGGACGACACGCAGCACAAGGAGCTCATTATGACAAGTTTTCTTTCCTTTATGGCATCTGGAAGCTGTTAAGACAGAGGTTTTTAATTTGTTGTGAAGCTTTTAGATTTAGCCGTGTGTTTTTTTTATATTTACAATTTTGCTTTACAAGCTGCTGGATGAATAAAGCTGCTTTACATAAAGCAGATTCAACATTTTGGATTACACTTATCAATTTTACATATATACAGTTTAATACAAGAGTTTATGGCTCACCTGCTGTGATCTGTTGTGCGAAGTGGTCAGATCTGTTCACTGAAAACATGTCCATGTTCATCTTGTGGCCTTCCATAGTGTTATGTGTCTCGATGTCTAAATACTTCAATTAAGTTGTTCTGAATTAATAAGTATTCTCCTCGGATCAAAGTACTAACACACAGCAGAGCAGCCAAAAACACAAAGGGCATGAATTTGTCGGTTTCCTCCTCTTATATTCATTTAATTTAAAATAATCCTTTGAGAGCATTAGGATCCATTGTCTGATGTCATCTGGAGTCAGATGTGTTTCAAGATGTCTTCTCTGGTTCTGTCTGCTGGAGGAGTGTGAGCGCTCGAGTCGTCTGGGGGCTTTCAGGAGGAAGACAAGAAGATTAGCACCAGGCGCTGTGTAAGCAAATACTGACCTGTCATCCTCTTAATCTTTAGTGTTTATTGGAGCGAATCAATCAGTCACAACAAAGAAAACTGTCAGGACGTTCCACTAATCTTTATACATGAAATGTCTTTTTACAGATGTAACACAAATATAAAGTCAGGAAGGTTGTACAAAAAAAAAACTTTTAAGCATCATTTATGTTTGCAAAATAAATCTGACACTAATAGTCCTAGATTCCTATCACTGAATCCTACAGCTTCTTAATTTCCTGTAAACAACAGAACCAGGTCAGAACCAGAAAATGGGTCCGAACAACCGTTTTTACTTCATTTACTGTAAAAGAACAACAAAAACATTTACTTCTTTTTAACTCAACTAGATAAAATACCCAAAATTTCCATAAACAGGAGAGATTTTCCTTCAATTTTTTTTTATTTTATTAGGTTTGTTTGTTTAGTTCAAATCATTAATAAAGATGTTTTGACTTCAGGAAGCCAGTTTAACTCTACAAAACAGAGCTCTTCGTGTTTCAGTTCAGTGCTGTTGAAAAATAAATGACTTGTTGATAAAGAGTAAATATCACAAATAATAGTGTATCATTAAAACTTTAGGAACGGCTGCTACTGGGACGTGTGTAAAAATATTTCAAATACATTTTTCCAAAGTTGTTTTTTGAGGGGGTAATGAGGAGTAGTTTTTTTATCCATCCATCCATCCATCCATTTTCTAGTAGGGTACAGTAACAAACAAACATGGTTTGGGGTGTTCATGCAAACTAAAAAGACAGACAGATGTTTTTAATGAAACTACATCTGTGTTCACATGTTACAGAGCGGTCTGATTTTAAACATTCAGCCTACTGCATTCCTGTAAGGACTACAGTAATCTGGAGTCAGATTACATAACACAGGTTGCACCCACATGTCAGACGGGTCTGGTTATTTTATTCTTTATGTCAGAGTTTTGAATTTGGAGTTTTAGAGAATGACTGCAGGGCGAAAAGTTTGTTTCTCATCACTGATAATGCCAAAACAAGTAACCAAACATCTGTTTGAAAATTCATATTTTTTCCAGCAGTGGAACTTGTTCTCTGTTACGTTTCTCAGGCTGATCTGGAAACTCGTCCGTCTCTCACTTACTGACGGATGGAGACGCTGCCGCCTGCAGTGAAGCGCTGCTCTGTGGGCTTTTGCCTGCTGAGGATAGCTGTCACGTTCCTTCGCACCTGAAGCCCTGCGATCACAGCGCAGATGCAGGTCGATCATCTTTAGCAGCGAGCCGCCATGGGCCAGGCGATTAAACCTTTAGTGGAAACTTTTATGATGACACAGAGGCCTGCAGGTGATTGAACACACGTCACCGGTAAGACCTCGGCTCAGCTGCTCGTCACATCAAACTAATCAGACGTTTACTACTTTAATCGTCAAATGCAGGTTTTATTTGGGATTCTTACTGAGGATTTTACATTCTCTTACCTTTGTACACAGTGCATGCTATAAAAACCTCCCCCTTTAGCTACAGAACTGAGTCCTGGTGCAACAGGGGGCTTATGTGCAAGACATAACTGAACTGTCCTTGAAAGGATGCCATTGAATGCTGGTTCACAAATCTTAGCATCAGTCTAAGCAGCTTCTTCATATAATCTCCTTTTATGTCAGCTATTGTCAAAGATTAACTTTTCAAGTTGTTGTTGTTGTCTTTGCACACCAAAAGCAGGTGAGTTAAAACATAAAACGTGTCCTCCTAACTGATGATGGATTTGGTGATTTCTTTTATTTGAGCGTGAGCTGGTCACGGCGCATGTGGCAGGTTTGCTCGACCCCCAGCAGCTGCACGGTTCACCAAGCCTTTCATATGCTCAGTTCACCATTTTCTGACCGTCCTGAAACACCAGGACCGTCATCTGGAGGGGGTTCTTCAGCACGCTCCTCTCCCCTCCTCCGGGTCAGATGAAGAAGAAAGACTGAGGTGTCAGCACTGAGGCTACCAGGGATTACCCCGCTTTGCCATCTGCTGTCATTTGCTGTAATCCACACAATGAGCAAATCAGTTGTCCCGGTGACAAGCAGGGCAAAATTTACATCGCTGCTGACAAAAAAAAAACCCAGCATCCTCATTTGGTTTCGTTGAATTAATAATAAACTCTTATTTCATATGAGAGATGGAGCTGATCATTTTAAACAAAACAGCATAAATCTGTATTTGTTTTGAAGTTCAAAGTGATTTATTTTACTCACAGATCATCTTAGTGACTTCACCTCCAATTCACTTTCAATACATTGTTTTTTTTATCATGATGAAATTGCAAAATGAAGAATGTTCTGAAAATGTCATATGCAACTTATAAATGTAATTCTAATATCTCAAAGGAGAGTTTTGAATCACAAGGAAACGGGACAGCTACTAATGAAAGTGTGATCAGGAGAGGAGGAAACGGAGCAGATTATAGTGGACTAAAGCCATATGAGTCAGAGATACTAAAGTATTTATAGACAGCAGACATCCAGGGGGTCGGTTTAGTTGTTTTCCTGAAATTGGCTCAGAGGAATGAGATTAAATGTGTTCAACATTTAGACATTGTGGATATTTTGACTGGTAAATTTTGACCTGACAGTCTCTCGGAGGAGAGAGCGACTCTTCTGAACAGTAAGAGCCAAATTTAAGTAATAGGTGGATAAATCTGAAGAATATCAACATCTTTAATGTATTACATTATTTTTTCAGCTCAAACGTCGATCTCGAATAAGTAAAACGGCAACATTTCGGGTTTCGTCGGCTGGCTTGCTAGCTTAACTTGACCGTTAGCTTAACGGGTTTTTTTCTTTAAAAAAAAACTTTATTAACAAAAGCGAATACAATCAACATCAGAATGGAACCATAACCTAAACGTAAAATCAAACAAACAAACAAAAAAAAACTAAACTTAATCGATAACTTAGCGGAGCATATTGTATATATGACATTGTAAAAATCCAGGGCAGTATATTAAAAATGCGATCAACTTAAAAGCATTTTTTGATTTAACAAAACAAAACAATTTCATCCATTCATAAATGGATTTATTTATTGTAGGACTTAATCCTTCCGTATTTATGAATTATTTAAGTGATGTTTTTGTAGCTCAAGGCTTAAAATGTGATGAACAGAATAGTCATTTTTAAAGTGTCCCTGACCAGGAGCTAGCTCTGTAAGCATTTTCTTCTCAGATCTGGAGAAAGCCAATCAGAGCTGCCTTTGAGTCACACAGCCGGCTTGCTTCCTTTCCCAGCATGCATCTAGGTTTAGTGAAAGCTACAACTGAACATAAAATGAATTAAAAATAGGAAAACAATCAGATCAAGCTGTTACAGAGCTATTAAACACTGTTTATTACATTTCCCGCATAGCCGTTAGGGTTGTTTTTGCTTTGATTTCGCCTGTTTAACCCCGTTTTTAATGAATGAACGGTCCTCAGCCGACCATCAGCGACGAAAGACAGGCTTAGAGGCTCATAAATCCGGGTCAGGGTTACTAAGGGGACGTGTTACTTCGGTAGCACATATCCTAAAATTGGAACGATACAGAGAAGATTAGCATGGCCCCTGCGCAAGGATGACACGCAAATTCGTGAAGCGTTCCTCATTTTCTTTGCTTCAAAAAGGACTCTATTGTGTTCTGGGATTGCAGCCGGTCTGTAAAAGCTTTCGTTCAAAAGCAGGAAGTCAAACGAAGCGTTTTAGGTGTAATAGCAGTAAACAGCCACCAGGCGTCACTGTGAGCTTCTTTATCTTAGGTGTAACTGTTCATGTACATGACTGTTGAGACTTTGCTGAAGACTCGTTTTTCTTCTTTGGCGTTTGAGTTTCACTGAATTTACAATAGTTATGGAGTCTATTGTTTTGTTTGAACTTTACTTTTAAATATACTTTTTCTTGTTCTTATTGTTGTCTTGTTTTCTTTCGTTGGATTGAACAGCACTTTGGTCAACATCTGTTGTTTTTGTGCTGTATAAATACATTGACATTGACCACCTAAAGACAAATTCAGCTTCAAATATTTCAAAATGACCAAAGTTGGCAGAGTTATTCCCACAGTCAAAGAGAAAAAAACTCTTTCTGCTGAAGTTAAACTTACATAAAGTGACTCAAACGGAAGAAACATTTGTTAAACTTGGTCTCACGTCCAGCTGTTTGAACAGAAATGAATCTAAGCTTTGTGTCAGTAAATTAAACTAAAATAAAACAACATGTTTACTGAAAAAAACATGCTCATTAATGTCAAAAGCATTAATGTCACTAGCCTGGCTGCTGACGGTGTACAGCTATGACGTGGTGGTGTGGCTGGATGAGTACAAGGCCAGGATCACGTCCACCTTCGGATCCATCTTGAAGATGGATTCGACCAAGGTCAGAGATTCAATCAGTCAGATTGTAGAGGCTTGTAAACATGTCTTCGTTCAGGTGACGAAGAAGCTTGCCGGTGCCGCCTCGGACACGGCCGCCTGGATCACCAACGTGGGCAATGAGCACGGCCAGGTCCTCAACACTGTCCTCACCTGCTCTGAGGAGACTGAGGGCCTGGCGCCCATTGCGGCCGGATTGATGAGGTGTTATAGATTCGCCGAGGTAGCTCCCCCCAAGCTCATCTACATGGACCGTGACTGTTGCAGCAGAGACGGCGTGTCGAAGACAGCTGCCCTGTTTCATGTATGAACTGAGATGATTTCTGTTTTTCATCTGGGTAACTGTTTTGTAACATCTTCATCCAACTCCCACTGATCTCTCTCTCTCTCTAGGAGTGGGGAAACCTTGTGGTTGCCTCAACATCTGGCACCTCATGAGGCGTTTCACCGGAGGTGTCAAGCGCAAGAGCCACCCACCCCTACCCTACCTTCATGATGCAGCTGTCTTACTGCATCTTCGAAGTAGACTCGGAAGATGCCCGCTGTCTCGCTGTTGCCAAGCGGGATGGTCGGCCTGACTGACGCCGAGGTGATCGGGAGGATCTCCAAGTAGGAGTGGAGGCTCCACTGTCGCCGCAGGACGCATGGAGCAGAGGAGTCGACGCTCCTCATCCAGAACCTCCTGGACACCTTCAGGGGACCGGCAGGCCGGAACACCCTGAACATCCCGTTGCTGGACGATCTCCGCATCCAGGAAATCTGGTTGACGCAGAGACGGCACCTCAGCTGCATCCAGGACCCGCTGGGCCTGCAGTTGTACTCGCAGATCAGGAGGCTAACTAGGTGGCAGCACCATACCAGTGTTAGAGCAAATTAAGCCCAAAGTAAGCCCAACCAGCCATTTGCTGCGCGCCTCATGTTCCGGTGGGCCAATCACAGCCCGAGCTGGTGGGCTTACTTTTGACCAATCACGTTCCACCTCCAGGATACTTCATAAACTCTCAGACTCTCACAAAGCGCTACCATTTCATCGCCAACTCTCCGGAATATTTCGGCGAGCGGTGTGTTTCAACAAACCTTCAACACTGATATGCAGTGGTAAATGAGTACTCGATTTTCTTAAGTTAAAGTACAGCTACAGAAGCAACACATTAAGTAGTAAAAGCATCAGATTAAAATTCTATTTGAAGTACCACTTTTAAATATACTTTAAGTAAAAACTACACTTAGTTCTGCTGTATTTTTATGAAGATTTTTTTATTATTCACGATAAATAGTTGTCGTCATCAAACAAAGTCTAAAACAGGTTAAACAGAGACTGAATGAGCCAGTGGTGTTTTCTTAATTATTGTGATATTTCTAATTAGGAATACTGTACTGCAACCTTAGATTCTTTGGCTGTTATTAATAGGTCACTTTGAAAATAAATGTTGACATTACACTATTTAAAACACTTTTACTCTTCATTCAGTTCAAAATGTAGTGGAGTAGAAAGAACAGATACTTCAAAATTTAGACGTGAAGTTTGTATCATAAATTTCTCTTAAGTACAGTAAATTGCCTTCTTTTTCTTAACTTTCCATTTCTACTTTTTACTTTGTTACTTTCCACCACTGCTAATATGGAGTGCATGTTTGAATTCTTACTTTGTTCAAATTTTTGACTTATAATGTGTATTGTGCTTTGTATGTGTGTTCTTTTACAGGAGCGTTTTGCAGCAGGAGTCATCCCGGAGGCTCATCAGCTCTATGGCACCTTCATGGCTAGGCTCTCCAGGTAAAGTGTTCATCTTGTTTGTAAAACTAAAAAATAACAGTTTTTTTTTTTTTTTTGGTCAAAAAACTAAAACAGTGTCCAGGTGCATCTTTGAGCTGGACCCGGATGATGTTGCTGCTCTTCGGCTGGCCAAACAGGGGGAGCTTCTTGCCAGAGGAGTCGGTCCAGTCTCCCAGAAGGCCCTGGACCACATGATCAGCAGGAAGGAGTTGGCACTGCACTGCCGCAAGAGGACGAGAGGAGTAGAGGAGACCAGCAGGAGGATCAAAGCTCTCATTGATGAGCTGGACAGTGAGAAGGGGAGGGACACTCTGGGAGTACCACTGCTGGACCATGAGCGCATTCAACAGGTCTGGATAGACCAGCAGAGACACATCACCTGTATTCAGGACCCAGAGGGTTTCTCTGTACTTGAAGACATCAACAATGAAGAAGGGTGGTGTGGAGCTCTGCTGCTACCTGTGTGCTCGTGGCTCTACCTCCTTGGGAGTCCTTCCACCTCCACCTAAATCGCTTCATCCCAGGTAGGTGATTACATTTGTCATGTGTTTTTTTTGTTTGTTTTAAAACACAGAGAGTATAAGATTCTCATTTTCTTTGTTAAACCTGCAGGGACCAGTGCCAGCGCTGCCCACTTTCAGGCCTACCTCCTGGAAGGTCTGATGTGCTGGAACCAGGACGCTAAAATTGTTTAGTGTTATATTTTGACAGACTTTTCATTACGTCCATGTTAGGTTTAATGTTGATTGCCTCCTTAAAAACCAACACTAATTACTGATGACACTAATAAAAAATGTTAAGTCCCTTTATAAACAGAGTAATAGTCCTTTTTGTTGCTGCTTATAAGAAAGTCTCCAGAGGTAACCTTTGAATTAGTTGTCATTCTCCTTCTTTCTTTCTGTTTTTTTTAAGTATTTCTAAATGAAATGTCATCTTGTCCACTGTTGTCCAATATCTGCAGTACTTGGAGGGAAAGATCAGGGGGTTTTTGCTATGTAAATCTGCCTTTTTTAATCAAAATTGTTGTTTTTCCCCCCTCCTTTGCTTACATAAGAGCAACGTTTCTAGTAAAGACTTTTTTAGTTTCCATTTGTTTTAATTAGGGGTTCTTTGTTTACACCTGAACTAAATTATCTGCTTTATAAATAAAATATATTAGTTTTGATTTTCTCACTTAAATGTGGCGTTTCCACAGTCGTTCCCTTTTTATTTCCAATTTTTGCGGTAAAGGTATTTTTTGGTTTAAATTTCAGCTCATCTCTCTGATACTCAAACAAAAGGACTTGGATTTTAGGTTCATACATTCAAATTGGTCAATATAGTTTTAAAAGCTGTGATTTAACAACTTAGCTATTTCTTCTGTAATTATTAAAGAAAAACAAATTTACAAAAACACAGAAAGACATTATGAGATAAGCACACCCATAACGTTTTATTGGATTTAATGAAAAAGTGAAGGCTACAGCAGATTTGTGGAGTTGAAATTACTCCACTTTTAGTCATCAGTTCACATTTCATTACGTCTCTAAATAGTAAGTATTTAATGATAATATAACTCGTCGATTCCTGAGAAAGATTCTGGTTGTTTTCTGTAAAGTGAAAAAAACAGAAACCCGCGTTGTGTTTCCTTTATGTTTCCTAACTACGACTCAAAATCCTGAACTCGTTTTGTTTAAATGTCGACCCGTCTTCAAACACCTTGGTACTCATGTCTGCAGTGTCCCACATCCAGGGGCTCTGCTGGGATCCCCCGCCTGAACAGGAAGGGAAACAGACCTTATAACAGAGAAACCAGCTTTCAAGAAGTAGGTTAGCTCGACGTGCTTTAGGGGCCAAACGTACCTCAGGAGCCTGCATCGAAAATCCTGCAGTCGAGGAAAAGCTCGGTCCACGCTGGAGGTCTGCTTCTCGTCGCTCCACAGTCTCTCTGCAGCAGCACTCGCTCTTGGCCTGCGATTTGTTTGTTTGTTTTAGGATAACTATTAAATAATGAGATTCTTACTCCGCATGCATCCTTTTACGCTGTGTAGTATTTCAAGCTTTAAGAGGTCTCTTTTTACCAGAGTCGTGGAGCGAGATTGGTGGCATCTACATACTCCCCCCACAAGCAGACTTCACCCCCTATTACCAGCCTCTTCTGCTCCTCTGTTCCTGCGAAGCAGTAATAGATTTGAATGGAATGTGGGAGTTACCACCAATCAGAAAATGTCACATCAAATTCTTCACACCACTCCAAATCCAAACTGAGTAAGTCTATGTTTAAAGCTGGTGTTTTTATTTGTTCTTTTCTGCAGACAAATTGTTGTCCATAAACACAATCCCGCCATAGCTATGCCAGTCCTTTCCATTAGAAATGACTATAGATCAGTTTGGTCTCTTAGTATTCCACCAAGAATTCAGATTTTTGACTGAAAACAAGCTGGAACCCCCTTCCAGATGTGTAAAACTAGGCAGGGTGACGAAACAACTTGTCATTCTGCGGTTTATTGCTGCATGCACGGGAGAGAAAAACAACTGCCTGGCACTCCCGAACAAATCTGGGTCGACAGTTTGGGGATTTGACAAGTTGAAGACCTTTAACCATCAAGAGCTGCCCGTCCTTCGAGGCAGAGCAAAGAGATCGATGCAGGTAATAAGAACTTTCCTGTCCAAGAAAGCATCAAGCCCAAGTTAAGTGGATTCTTGACATCACTTCTTCAAACCATAACACTTACAGGCTATAAATATTCTAAAAGCCTTGACAGACTATCCTTTTTATTGAACAATTTTTATATCAATATCAATTTATTAAAAACCAACTTGGAGCTCACAGCACACAGTACACAGTGGAGAGAAGATGAGAAACTCAAATGCTTGAAAATAAGAAATTCTAGGGAAACACAAAAGTTACTACAATAACCAAACCTCTCTTTAGCTGTATCTCAGTCCCCTTCAACACTAAACGAGTAAAGTTTGAATACACAAAACAAAATGTTACCATAAAAAGGTCCCTAAGCTATATTAAACTGTTTCTTTATACTTTATGATGCAGTTATGTCTAATGTTTATACATAAACAGCAGTGTTTGCTGCCACCTTGTGGTTGGACTTTAAAAACAAAATAAAACATTTTTTTTGTCATAAAAAGAGAGGACTGGTCACATTTCTCTGGAAACAATTTCCTGTCAGACAAAAACACAACTTCAACAAGTCACAGCACACGAGTTTTAGTTTCTTTTGTTTTTCCTGACCCTTGAAGGCAAGAGGCCACACAGTGTAGTAGCGGGCCCAGTTGTGCGTGGGTCCTGGCAGGTCCAGATACCACGGGGAGGCCAGAATGACCCTGAGCCCCGCTTTAGCCACCCTGCGTACCTCACACAGGTAACAGCCCTGTTTCCAGACCTCCACCACTGACAGAGAACCGTGCTGCAACACAAAAGCTGCACATCACTCGACTTCAAACCGCTGCGAGTTAACTTGACGTCATCAGACAATACACCCATTTAAATGTTGATCTAATTCACTTTAGACCAGCGAACCTGCTGACTTTAAAATAGTTCTGACATACAAAAAAAATGTATGAAATAATAAAGAAATGATAATAAATGGCTCAGTATTTATTGATCCAATCCAATTTTTGATTTTAGCCACAAAGGGTTCGTTTGGTTTCAGTTGAATAAACATGTGTGTCTATTTGAATATTTTTAAACAGTTTCAAAGTAAGAAAACAGATCACTCATACTACATTTGATGAAAAAGTCTTCAATATGTTCAGGCAAAAAGAATGCTTCGTTGTTTTTTATAAGTTTAAGTCTGTTAGTTAAATGCAGACAGGTGAACTGAGTCAAAATAATATTCCCAGTTTAATCAGAGCAGGTAGCATTAAAACACTAGTATTATGTATTTAAAAAGATATTTACTGAAGAAATATATGTGTGTATTACTAAGCATAGCCCATGCATGTCCTCCTGTGAACAAACACAAAACTAAGTTAACCTTAAAATAATGACAGAAGCTTTTGGGAGGAGGGTACTTACTTGAACACTGTTGTCAAAAACCTCCTGCCACACGACAGACGTCTTGTTAAGAGCTGATGTGATGTTCACAAGTCTGTCAAAAGATGTATGCTTTAATGTGTCAATGGATGTGTTTCCTCCTCGCAGCTTTCTCTCCCTGTAACTTACTTCTCAATGTAGAAAGTTTCCAGTTTTGGGAAGTCGACCCCAAATCCCATCTTCTGCATGAACGCACGGATGGAAGGGTTTGAGCTCCTACGGAAACAAGCAGCTGGAGATATTTACCTTTGTGATTTTAAAGCCGTTGTTTACTTTTGAATTTTGATAGTTCAGTCCTTTTACAGTTAAATATCATCATTATTTTCTGTGGTTTCATAGCCTACCAGCAAGAAAGGTCGACCTCATCCCCTCCCAAGTGGACGTAGGAGTCAGGAAACACTGATGCCGCTTCCTTAAACAACGACGCCATGAACTGATAGGTGGACGGCAAAGCTGGATTTACAGGTCCGAAAGTGCCCAAAGGAGCTCCTCTTCTGAAGCAGGGAGTCAACAAGTCAGACTGCCCTGGAAAATTCATGGAGATTAAAGTTATTTACACCGTGTGCTCTGTAGAATAACTGATGGAAGAAGATGGAAAGTTTTCAGACAAATAAAATGTGTTTGAGTTTTCACTGTGGGTAAATAAAATATCTATCTATCCATCTGGTTCATACACAATCTTACAAATACTGCATTGATTACTTTCTGTGAGTTTTATTCAAATTTGACCAGTGGTACATTAGATATTTTGGAAAAGACAGAAACAAGAACACACACACACACCTCGAACATCATCCACCTTTGTTATTTGGTGGCAGGCCATTAACAGGACTGATTCAAGACTTTTGCACAGTACTCTTAAGTATTCAGATTCTGAAGTGTTTTATGACAATCACAACTGAGAACTGGATGGCTACTTCACTGGAGACTTGATAATCACCCAGCTCAACCTGCTTTAAGTGTTACTCACTGTGACTTGTAACTTTACCTTTTCCCCAGGATTGTGTGTGGCCCGGTGAATCGAACTCTGGAAGGACCCTTATTCCCCTCATCCTGGCGTATGAGATCACCGATCTCACATCGGACTGCCTGTAGATGTGAGTCATCGGATGGAAAGCCCCCTGAATCGGAGCCAGACGTCTATGGTTAGAGCGGAGGCTGATTTACAGCCTGCTTTCATTCGCATGCAGTCAGTCATTCGGTTTGCAACAAAAGCCATCTCAGGACAGCTCTCTCCAGTTTACACACCTTACCGGAGAGGTCTGGAAAAGTTCGACTCTGGTAAGGGAAGGAGGGGTCATCAACAATGTGCCAGTGAAACACATTAAACTTACTGTAGGCCATTGCATCCTATTGAGGAAAAAAAAAAGTTATAAATGCCAGCGATCATGTAGAAAATCAGTCAAACAGAAGTGCTGTCTGAGTATTACCAGAGTCTTCAAAATGGCCTGCACGGGTAAATAATGGCGCGACGTGTCCAGTAAAATCCCCCTGTACTGAAACTGGGGGAAGTCTTCGATATCAGTCTTATTTACAAAAAACTGAAAAAAGAAGAAAACAAAAACAGGAACAATCATAGACACTGGACAGGAAGCAGGAGGTTGAAGCAACGACAGACACGTTTTATATTACGAGACAAAGTGTCCCTGCCTTCTCTCCTTTTGAGAGTTAAAGAGTTGAAGCCATCAGGACTCGGTTTATGGGAGCTGGGGTTTTTTTTTATTTTTTTTATTGTTGTTGTTTTTTGGAACCAGAGTCTGTGCACTGTGATATGTGGTGCTTTAAGTCCTGCCTACTCTCCCACAGTCGTGGTTTTACACGACCTTTGTTTGAAGCATGAAATGACTAACTACAATTAAATCTATTTGAACATACAGCAGCAAGAATAAAACTACAGGAATCAAATAAGAGTCAGCACCTTCAAAAGATCATCTGAGATTTATTTTTTAATAAAAGCAGAGCCCCATTCCTTTACATGGCATGGCAGGACTTAGAACTTGTACTGGGACCAGCCTATAGGGATGCTGGTTCCCTTCCAGCATCAACTGGGATCCCGTGTTGGGTGTAGTATTATGATACACCATAGCGCCCCCTAGTGGCTGGCTGGAGTACAATAGTTAAGTTCTACCCCTCCATGTAAACAAATGGGACATTCTCGCAACTAAATAATAAAAATACACTTCAGATCATTTATTTCAGCTGTTGATTTTTGTAGTTCCTACCTTGATGTTGTATGTTCCAATAAGCACTTTTAATATGTTTAGTTTCTGTTAGTTATTTGAGGGTTTTGTTTAAAAAAAAAAAGGTTTCACTGGTACACTGTGACTGATACCATGACAGCCTGTTAGCGAGTTTGAAGGGTGGACAGGCGGACCGATGGTACAGCCCCACATTCCTACTGTGCTGACTCTGGCTACAAAAATACAACGTGGCAGCGACTAAAGAAACTGACATTTTGGCTTCAATTTTGGACAGTGGAAGTTAATGGAGTCGCCCCGCCCGTTTTTATTTACGTCATTGAGCTACACTGGATAGGCTCGAGTATCGGAGATGTAATTACCACATAGACCTGTTGAGATGAATCATGAGAAAAGGTCTGACTTACTGAGCCAACATTATCTTGATACACCAACTGACTGAAGGTTTCCAGACCTGTGCTCAAACAAAAGAAAACATTAATGTATGCACAAGACAATCCAACACTTAGGAAACATAATAACTAATGGAAGACATCTGCTATCATCAACAGATGAGAAATGTTTAATTTAGTATTGGACTTTTGTATACTCAAGTTGCTTTATTGTACTAATGATAATTACCTCTTAAAGCACCCCACACAGTTTCTGCACTCAGAAATGCTCGTCCAGCAGAGACACTTAGATTGTCTAAAAAACACAAACCAAAACAAATTCTATTATGCGCTGCTGTTACAGCTCTCACCACTGTATCATCGCAACATTAGACACTGTAATCCATGTGTGTTTAGACTTACATCTCTCGGACGAGTCCTCCTTTGGGTAACCCTCACAATCATGATGATCAACACTGATTTCAGCAGTAAATGGTTCATCCACACTGAAATGCAGTTTACTGTTCCCTGTTGGTCATAAGTGTAATTACTGTGAGGGATTGACGTCGTACGGAAGTGTTAATAAAGCCTTAACGTCACAAAAAAAAACGTATTTTGTTGACAAAGACGAAAATGTGTAGTGCTGTCTATTGTTATTGAGAGTGTTACACCAACAGGCTTAGACTGGCTTACTGGTAAACTGTTGTCATGACAAAGACCATTCATAAAGGCAACAAAACATTCAAAACAAAACGACAGGGCCCTCTCTATCCCCATGCATTTATAATAATATAATAATAGGTTTAAAATGTGTCGATGCTAGAACATATACAAACAATGTCCGCAGACAATCAAATAGCAATAATAAATTATTTTAAATACAGATATTCAAGTTATATGGCTTTTATTGTTGCAGTAAATACAACATTTCTGAACTGAACAAGTACAGGCAGGACAAGAATTGTGAAGTAGCCTGTTTCTCATCACGTTGCAGAGTACAATATCACTTACCCGCCGTGCCATTTGGGAATATGAGAGTAAAGTATCTCTTGAATGCAGCATCCAGAACAGAACAGCCCCTCTGTGCGGCCGACTCTCTTCGGTATCCAAAGTGGAAAGACTGGGGCTTCAGCTGATATCTCACTGTGGAGGTGGTGAAGGTTTGCGGTAAGGGCCACACTCCCTCTACTGTGTGTAGGCTGCCCTGGAGAATAACCCAAAGGAGCAAATTATTCATTGTACAAGTGACTGAACACATGCCGTTCATATCAGCCCACTGTCTGTCAAACTGAGCGCAAATATCTGCTGTCAGGTGCCTATTGGGGCATGCAGTCACGTGGTTAGACTATGCAGAGGTTGTTTCTGTTAATACACTAAAGTCTATGGACGCTCATTTCTGCCATTCTGAAGAAATAAAGATCTCTATGCATCCTCTGGGGTACTAGACATTTCTTCAACGTCTACAGAAAAACAGCATCCATGCATAATTACTCTACAATGATTAGATATTAAATTGTTCAATAAAATAAGACCACACATTTAATTTTCAAATAAGTAGGCTGTTCAACTGAATTATTTGAAATCTAAAGTAATCAGATTCCCCCCCAAATCAAAATGGTTTGACCCAACCTGGCTCCTGTGTCAGGACAGCTCCTGTCAATCATCGTCACTCCCACTTTGAAAACAGAAACAATGGAAACATGGTTGAAGCGCTGCTGCAATGCTGCTGAAAACACAGACGGACAAGTGCAAAAGGAATACAAATTAAATTTTAAATATATATTTGAACAAATACTTTATTTAAAATATATATATTATAATGAAGATGTTTATTTATGTATAAATGGTTTCATAGTTACAGTTTCCTAAAAAAAAAAGGCACTTTAAGTTGATGATTATTTATGGTTTATTAGTTGCAAAATTGAATAAACCTGTCACTGATGATGCCACAGAAATGCAGTGGTTAGAGGTGTTGTCTGCCAGCAAGAAGGTTGCAGGTTTGCTTCCCAGCCTTGGGCCTTTCTGGGTGGAGCTTACATGTTCTCCCTGTGCTCACCTGGGTTTACTTTGGCTACTCTGGTTTCCTCCAACAGACCAAAAACATGCATGTTAGGTTCATTGGGCACTCTAAATTGTCCCTAGGTGAGTGTGAGTGAGAGCGTGAATGGTTGCTTGTCTCTATGTGTCCCTGCAATGGACTGCCGACCTGTCCAGGGTGTCCCCCGCCTCTCACACAGTGATGGATGGAAATAGGAACCAGCTCCCCGCGAATGACTTTTGATTTGTTGTTTCATTTGTATGACTTATCATAAATTACGATTTAGCATCTAATGACTTACTTGAACATACTTGTGACTTAGCATACAGTTATGATTTAGTGTCAAATCATATTTAGTGTCTTAAATATGATCTAGGCCGTGGTAGCTCGGTGGTCAGTGGCACTGTCTTGTAATCCTGAGGCTGTGGGTTTGAGCCCGGGCTGTGTCAGGAAAGGCATTTGGCGTAATACAACTAACACATTTTCCATGCAAGTTTGCTCGATGTGGCGATCGCTGTGGAAGGAAGCAGCTGAAACAACAACTTCTCATAAATATGACTTAGTATCTCTTATTTATGATTCAGCATCTCTTAATCGTGATCTAGGATCTTATAAATATGATTTAGTTTCTCATAAATATGATCTAGGATCTCATAAATGCAACTTAGTTTCTCATAATTAGGATCTAGCATCTCATAAATATGACATAATTGATGAAAAACTATCTCAAAATGATGACTTAGTGAACCTTTTTTTGTGACAGAAATGAGCTTTTATATATAACCTCCAAACTACTAACATGCCTATTATTAATAACTAACAGTATTACTGTTTCCACTACTGCTATTACTACTAACAGTAATGATAACAATGATGATAATGATAAAATTATTGTAAATTTTGGTATATAACTTTGCTGAAGTGAATAAGTGTTTTTAACGTCTTGTGTCATCCAAGTATTTTTAATGTATGCACCATTTATATGTGTAATAAACTCAATCAATTAATCTGTAAGTTGTGAAATAGTATTGTGCTAACTACCCAGCTAACTAACTAGGCTAACCAAAGAGCTGTGTCATTTTACGAGGAGGGAGTAGGCTACAGACTGATACCAAAGGTAACGTGTTCAGTTTTATTTATTTATCGACCTAGTTTTAAGTGTTACACAAATTTAAAAATAACAAGTTTTAAAAGTAGTTTTTTAAAAAAAGGGTTTTTTTTCCTCCTCCATCTCCATCTGACGTAAGGCCGTCGTCAGTTGGTGACGCTGCGTCTCTTTGTTGGCTTAGCAGCGGCGACGTTTTGTTGTTATTTTCGCTGCAGCTGAAAAACAGGCTCGGAAATATCGCTTCTCGTATTGTTCCGCAAACCCACCTCTCGCACTCTCAAACCTTCAGGTGTGCTCGCAGCAAGCTGGTGAACACCCTAGGAATGGACTCAGACGAGGGTTATAACTATGAGTTCGACGAGGAGGACGAATGCAGCGAGGACAGCGCCGAAGAGGAGCCCGAGGACGACACCCTGGAGCTCGGTGAGGTTGAGCTGGTCGATCCCGTGGTGGCCGTCGGGGAGCGAGACGAGGGCGGCGAGACTGGCGTAGGTGGCCACGGTCCCGGCGAAGAAGACGAGGAGGACTACCGCTTCGAGGTTTTGACCGCCGAGCAGATCCTTCAGCATATGGTGGAGTGTATCAGGGAGGTCAACGAGGTCATCCAGGTAGGTATTTTGGTATGCCAGCGTCAGGAAAGACCGGGGCTCAGGATGGCTAAGAAGGCCACGAACGTCAGCTTAACCGCTAGCTCTAGCAGTAGTTTGCCCGAAAGGTGAACTTCATATGCCTCGGGATCTGTTTACCGTCATAACCATCATTTTACATTGTGTAGGGTTTAAAACGTGAACCCGATCAGTGCTAAATCTGGCAAAAAATAGCATTTTCTTCGGAGTTTTACTCCAGGAAGTAGTCTAATCCCTCTTGAGAAGTTGCCAGCTACGTTTGCTAAGCTAATGTTAGCGGGGTTTTTTAGCCACTAGCACCGGCCTAGAAAATGAAAAAATATCTTTCGTCGTGTAATTTGCGGCTGTTAAGGCTGAAATCCAGCCAGTCGACAGTTTAATTGAAACTTAAATTTTACGAAATGTAAAACAGTTTCTCTTCCGCCAGTGGCATCTTTAATGTGGGACTACAGGCTTAGTGGTTGAACTAGGTTAGTTACGGTATTGTTAACATTCGTAAAATATTTGACTTCCAGTCAGGGTGAAACGATCGTACGAAAAGATTATAAATCTGGTTAAATGTGAGATCGTTATCCGCGACCTGGAAGAGATCTTCGTTTTAGCTTGGTGCTCATTTAGGCCTCCATTTCCTCTCACGTAGGCTGGACGGAGAACAAAACTAGAAAATGGTCTTGCTTAATACGCAAACATTTAGCTTTTCGTGGTGGTAATGTGATATATTTTTAAACCATGCTCTCATCCTTCTTCCACAGCAAGAAATAAATCACACTGACGGTCAGGTCTTTTCCCTTTAGAACAGAAACATTGGTCTTTTTCCTCCCTTAAGAATATTTATATTCATAAATAGTTAGTTTTTATATATGTGTGTGTCATTTTAAATCCAGTTTTATGCTAAATGAATTGATCAAGCTGACCCATTTTTGGAAAAGGTTCATCCCTTTGGCAGATTAAGTGGTGTTGAAGGCATCTTCTGCTGCAGAAAATGTTAGAATAAATTACTTTTAGGGCCTGTACTTTTAGGGTTGTAACCAGTAATCTTTTTTTTATATAAATAACTTAAATACTGAACACCGAGCACAGAAAGAGGAGAGCACTACAAGTCTCTTCCTAAATATGTTTGAATGTGAAAACCTTCAGATGTTTAGTCTTGTAATGCGATACCATTAAAGAAGTTGTTGGCGTCTTTGTTGGTTTTTGTTTGTGTCAGAATTCAAATAGGATCTAACGATAATCTTAAAAATAAAGCTGCGTAATGTTAATTCACATCATAGTTGTTTCTATTTGTCATAATAATGACTTCAAATCTCTGCTTACAAACTATGTATTTGTTTTTGGATACTTTCCTCTCTGTTTCTGATTTATGTCAGCTAACTTCACACTTTTTTTCTAATCTAGGGTTTCTTGTTGTTGTCTTCATTTATTTTTGAGTGTGTGTGTTTTGATTATTTTGCTTTATGAAATCAAGAGCCTGGATGCCGATCACCAGGAACGGCGCATTTTGTTTTATTTACATGTTTTTACACAGGAATCGTCACACTTTGTGGCTAGAAAACATTGTGCCGACGCACAGGACAAGCATCTAGAAGTGTTTTCATTACCGTGAAAGGAGAAAACAGACATTAATGATGATTAAAAAAACAAATTATTCAACTTCTAACTAGCTCAGGATTTGGGACTAAATTTATGCGTCAGTTTTAAAGAAAGCGTCGAATAGAGAAGCTGTATTTTAGAAAGAAGAAAATTAAAGACTTTAGTTGTTTGTTTGTTTAATAGAGGGGAAAAATAAAAAGTAACATGTAGTTCGTTTTAAAATAAAGAACCTAGTTGTAGCTGAGTGTTTCTGCTGGTAAAATTCCGTTCATTATCAAGATATTTTATTAATGAATGCAGCTAAAGATGAATTTATGGTCTTGACTCTTTTTAATTTGATTTTCTTCTGATGACTAATTTGTTGTGATGCAGTCTTTGTTCTTCAGTGTTTAAAGGATTGATGTCATTTCTCAACGAATCTTTGTTTTTGTACTTCTTTTTTTATTTATTTACTTGCTTTCTTTTCTTGTTTTTTCCTTTCTCCTTTCCTTCTGTCCATTGTCTCCATGATAGAATATTACCAAAGCAGGATCAAGAAATGATGTTCTGGGCTTTTACACAGATAAACATGCACACTTATTTGTGTTAGGATGATGTTTAGTGTGGGTATTTTAAAATAGTTTTAGAATTCTACATAATTTCTGCCCAGTCTACTTCCATGACCCTAAATATTAAAGCTGTGACTACTACCAAGTGAGGGGGCTTTTGGGAGATGTTTCTTCTCTTTTCCTGAGCTGAACGGGGTTTTCATGGCTGGTTTAAAGTTTGTTAGTGAGTCACTGGACTAGTTTTCCCCGCAGATGTCGTGCTCCGTCCAACACACTGCATTCCTTTCTTTGCCAAGTCTCGAGCACACAAGCAAGTTTCACACTATGAAAGGAGAAAGTATTTGCCTTTGCGAGCTTGCTCCATTTCCATTCTTTATCGGGAAATCGGGACCGTTGTGTGTGTGTGTGTGTGTGTGGGGGGGGGGGGGGGGGGGGGGCTCACCTCAATGCCCCGGTCTTGCTCTAAACATCAGCTCGTGGACTTGCAGGTTCTTGCTCCCTCCTGCTGTTTTATAAGCCATAACTCCAATTAAATAACAGCTGGTAAACAAACCAACACAGGGCCACAATTTCCAGGTAACGCTGCTGCTTCTAGTTGTCATATTTAATTAGTTATGTGTGGAGTTTGATCCAGTTTGGATCAATAAAAGCTAAGTTGGTTTAATGATGGCGGCAGTGTTGTGACCATCAGCTGTGTCAGCTGGAGGAAACGAAGGCAGCAACTGCAATTAATTAACTGTTTGGGGGTTTTTCATGTTAACTTGTGACCTTTTTAGGCATCGTTGTTTCCCCTAATAGTGAGTTTAATCTTTGAGTTACCACACATCTTAAGGATTTTGTCCATTTCTGAGCACTTTTGTCATACTGCTAATAAGTACATCCTTAGTTTTGAGCCTTAATTTGCACACATGAGCTTGTTGCTATAAAGTACGTTGCGTACTACATTAACAACCTCGCACCCAATTATTACTCAACATATCTTTAGACATTTGACTTTACTTGTACTGGTTTTACGAGTTTTTCAGCAGCTACTGCCTCTAGAAACAATAAATGGAGCAAAATGGACATGATTTGTGTTACATGGAGACAATTTTGTCAAGCAGAGAAGTTCCCCTTAAACGGCGAACCCATGATGCTGAGCTGTAATGCATTTCAGCTCACGTGACATCCTTTGACTAATGTCAGAATAATGCGAAATGTGCATCGTTATGAAATTAACGTGCTGTAAGATGAATATGTTTTGCTGAAGCTGACGCGCGATGAAGATGTATTCGTCTTCAGAAGGATAGCGCCTTCGTTCGGTCCCTGCGGCCCGTGGCAGCAGGTACACGTTGTTACTGTGGGGACTTCAGCACCGGATACTCCTGTTTTTGTCACGCCGATACGTTTGCAACAACAAAAATGGAAAAGTTCGACAACAAGCAGCATTTCTTTGTGTTTCACCACAGTGCTCCCTAAAGAACAACGTGTTGAAACATTAAAACTCAAAGCAAAACAGATTCTAGTCCTGGGTTACTCTTCGGGGCTGAAAACGTCTTGTACATTTATTAGAAGTCTTTAACATTTTGATACAAACATCTATTTTATTATTTACCTAACTTATATATTGGAATATTGTTTAATTTTACTGTAATAACCAAAATAATTTAGTTTGAGCCAGGAATTTGAAGCCAGTGATATTTTTTTTATATAGTCGATATCATGTAAATTTGCAATATGGCTAAAATGTTGTTTTTTTTTGTTATTATTTTAAAACTTTGGTTTCACACAAAATGTAAGGTTTATTTTTTCCACCAGGGGAGTTTAAACTTGTTACAAATCTTTATGGAAAACGCAGTAAAACCAAAAAATATCTGTACTTTCATGTAATCTAATACTTCAAATTGAAGTGTAATTTTTTTTCCTGTTCGTTTTAGAATCCTGCGACGATAACACGCATCCTTCTCAGCCACTTCAACTGGGATAAAGAAAAGCTCATGGAGAGGTAAAAGTCTTCTCGGTACATTTATTGTAGCTAATTAAAGCTGAGAAGTTCCTGGGAGTGTGGATATCTGGTTGGGGTTTTGTTTCTTTTAACATTGTGGTGTTTGTTTGTTTGTTTGAATCTATGTAGATATTTCGATGGTAATCTGGATAAGCTTTTCTCCGAGTGCCACGTCATCAACCCCAGTAAGAAGCCTCGGATCCGTCCTCCAATCAACACTAGATCATCGGCACAGGACATGCCGTGTCAGATCTGCTATCTGAATTTCCCCAACTCAGTGAGTGACACAGTGACACCAACACCGTGCGGCACGAGTCGACTTCCCTTGTTGAGTTGGGAGTTTTGCTGAAAATGGTTACAGACCAAATCTGTAATTCCCTTACCGCGCTTTGTAGGTTTAAGGCACGTTCGTGCTAGATAACACAACAGGAGCTCTAACTTCAGGAACAAATCAACTATTAGGAGTTTGCAGCTTTTGGTGACGCTCTGACTTCAGGTTTTCTAAATTAAATTTGTGATTTGAATCTTTATTTACCAGACCACATAAAGACATTATTATGAATGTCTTCACTAACCCACTCCGTTGTATTTAGAAAACATAAGCACATCTGAAATTTGAATCATTCCATACTTAAAAAGTCACATTAACCTTTGTTTTATATCACCAGTGTGTTTGTTTTTTAATTGTTTAGGAACTGAGGATACATTTTTTTCAATTTTACAGAAGAAGTTAGTGAATAAAAATACTTCATAAATCTAAAGAGAAATGACTATAAGCTTATTGATTTTAAATTGTTTCATAAAGGCAGTAATGGTCCTTAATGTAGAAGCTGAAGAAGTCACAAATCCCAGGTATCCATTTGTTGTCAGTTTATAGTCCAGAGGCCACGTGTCACTCTCTGTTACGCCGAGCAGCGTTTCTGTTTCTGCCGTCGAGAGCAGTCCCCAGCACAGAGCCAAATCTTGTGATTTATCTCTTTGTTCACTTTCCCCCAGTCACGGGCTCTGGTGCTGTTGCCAAAATAGAAGGCTGCGAAAATATTTGCACTCTCCTCCGCGGAGTTGCCGAAGATGTGCAGAGTCTTTCTGCAAACGTCAAAGTAGGGTCTGCTCCGCTTGGAAACGGCCTCGGTGTTGCATTTCTAGTCCCGTCTGTCAAGGGAACACCCAGGTATCTGGAGCACACTGAAGTAGTTTTTAACCTTTTATTAGTACTTTTCATGAAGTAGTCTTCACATTCAAGATAAGGTAATTGTAGCTGCATCATGTCCACCAGATCTCTGTACTTCATGTCCGTTCGAAACACGCCTCACAGCTGCAGAGTAATCTGGACAATTCTGTAGAGAAAGTTGGAGACCTACAGGTCGGAGGAAAAAAAACGGCGACTCCGGTCTGCTGTGGTGCCAACAACCTTCAGCTGTCTGTCAAGCACTGTATTCAAGGGAGTCATGAAGGCTTTCCCAATTTTTTTTTTTTTTTTTTCTTTCTGGAACTCCTCACATAGCAAATCGATTTAAATCAAGTTTTAAGCACTGGAGACATCAAAGAACATGTTCATCAAAAAAAATATGTTCTTCAAAGCGCCGCCTGCTTTGTCCGGATCAGAGTACGCTCGCTGAACAAAGTAGATAATGGGGGGGCTTCTGAAGGCGCTGACTTGCTGACAAGACGTGATTTCAGCTGCTCAACAGTCCACGCTGGCGGCCTGAATCCTTTTTACACGGTGCGCATTACATTTTAAATAAGAGCTCTGGAGTGCAGGTAGAGCCGGCAGGGCACACGCTTCCTGTCTGCCGAAGGCACACGGCGTCTCCTGAGTTGCATCGTATTCGTTCTGACGTGACTACAGAAGAAGACTTCGCTGTGATAGTTGTGCGAGTTTCTCCTGGAGTGCAGTTTTACGCCTCGTTATCAGTGGGACCTTTAGACACATGCAGGTTTCTGAAGTCTGCAGTGGTATGAAAACGTGCCTCCATTCGTCCACAGGCGGGTTTTTACAGCTTCCGGTAATATTGTGGACAGGCTGGTTTATTTGACCCGCTGTCTGCTGTTCCCAAAAGGAGGCAAAAAAGAAAAAATGGACGGATCTGACCAGAAAACAAACGTCAGCTGTCTACCTGTTCATTTTTGAGCTGATGAACAGAACTCCATCGTCTCTCTGCGCAGCATTAATGATGCCTCCTCTTAGCGTAACGCAGCTTGAAGTTGGCGTCAGCGGCAGTATTTTCCAGGTGACTTGTGAACCCGCGTTGCGACATCGATCGCGGTATCACGACGCCACGAGCTGTTCCCCGTGGAGCGACACCGGGGGCGTTGACCCATCCCTGCTGGACTGGTTTGTGTTGGGTATTTGAATGTGTTTATTTTTTTTTTCATTTTATCAGCATTGAATTTGCTTTCTGATGAGTGAAGGTCTCAAAGGAACAGAACAGAAAACATTGGACTGATTATTGGGGACAAAGACAAAAACAATTATTTGAGTATCTAAAAATAATTTGATTTACCAAACTCTTTAAATGTTGCTGAATCTGAGAAACTCTGTTCTAATATTAGGAGCCGGTTGCTTTAAATTGGTTTGAATTAAACTTAGAGCAACATCTTGTTAGTAATGCAACACACGTTATTTATTCCAGATTTTATACTTGAATGTACAGAAAACAAAGGTTACTTGTCGGGCCTGCAGGGAGCAGACTTGTTCATTTTTTTTGTTTGTTTTTTTTCTTTTAACTTCATGGTTTGTCATCATTAAATTCTACATTTTCGCAAACGTTCCAGATACAATGAAGTCGCTCTCCGAAGGCACCAAAAATCAATTCTTTTGTACTTTCTTTTGTCAAAGAAATACGAAAAGCTAAATTTTCCAATATAAATATAACAAAGAATCCCTTCAGAGATGGTCTGTATTATCAAGCTTAGTTTTTTTCAGCTTCACAGTGTATTATGTTGTAGAGTAGGGAGTGGTTTTTTTTTTATTTGTGAATGCTTCTCTTTCAGTACTTTACAGGCCTGGAGTGTGGACACAAGTTCTGCATGCAGTGCTGGGGGGACTATCTGACCACAAAAATCATCGAGGAGGGAATGGGACAGGTACTTATTTCATTTAAACCACGAGTTAGACACCGGCGTCGCGCTGCGTTCGCGCAGCGAGTGCCGAGATTTGCATCCTCCCTCTTGCATCGGTGCACACCTGCTCCCGTGTCTCCCTGCGCCCGTGGTTTCCACGGCAACACAGTAGGCCGCGAGGCAAATTAAAACAGAAGTAAAATCAAAATGAAGTCTGGGGCTTAGATGAGTAGCAGCTGCTACTGCTGGCTGCTTCTGCCTGATGGAAACAAACTACTTACTGTCTAAGATTGTTGTTGTTGTTGTTGTTGTTGTTATCTGACGTGTTTTTCTTCTGCGTTGTCTTCTCAGACCATTTCTTGCCCTGCTCATAGTTGTGACATTTTGGTTGATGACAACACAGTCATGTAAGTATATTTGTTATCTGTTGGTAATTATTGATCATCAGTGATCTGTGTAAAAATCAGACGATGTGACTGATTAATTCTTCTACTAAAAACTGCAGGATTTGTTTTTTATTTAATTGAACCTGCAGGTCAAAATTAATTTCTTCAGTAGTTTTTTTTCTGTCCAATATAAAATCAATTTAAGCTTCTCATTTTTTCATTAAACTCACATTAGACACAATTCATTTGTTGGAGTTTTGTCGTCCAGAAGGCAAATTTCTTATATAACCTCACTTTTTAAAGTTTTTGTAAAATACTAAAACCCGTTTGTTCGCAAACACGTGTGAACCTGATTTCCTTCTTTTTATTCGTGTTTAATTTTTGGCCAATCGTTTTCCCATTTTCCCCAGGCGCCTCATAACAGATTCAAAGGTGAAGTTGAAGTACCAGCATTTAATCACGAATAGTTTTGTAGAGGTAAGTTTTTGGTTTTTGAAATTAAACGCAGAGATATGCAGCTTTCCAGTCCAGTTTGATGGTTAAAAATCTCATCGTGTTTGGGCGTCAGAACAACATTTCAAACTGCTTTACAGTCAAAACGTTGTACATAAAAATCTGAATTTAGGGTAACTAAAGAGATAAAAAGTATATATAAACACACAACATGTTACAGTTTTATGCAGTAATTACCCTGATTTTTCTCCTGCTCCTGTTTGCGTAAATGTTGCGTCTGCTTGTGTATTTTTAATCATTGCTTAGTTTGTTTGTTTTAGAGAGTTCATTTATAGTAGGTTTATTTGATGCATGAACCTAAACTGAATTTAACTGAGAGGATGAAAGGTGGTAGGGCAAAGATGTATAGAGATCAGATCCATCAGAGACAGATTTGTGGATTTAATGGGAACTGAGGTCATGTAGAGGTAAATTTTACCCTGAAGATACTACATATCTATAGACTGCTCCCATCTGTGATATTTTCCAGTGCATGTTAAGGTATGAGAGAAAAGATGTTTCTTTTTTAGCTTTTAGACTTTGAACAGGAGACTAAAGAGACCCAAATGTCAAAAGATCAGCTGTAGTTCTTAATGTCACCAACACTGATGTGTTCACTTCTGCAGTGGAGTCAGCCACACTGCAAACTCATTGCCTGCTAATGGACAGGTTTTTATTTAAATATTTGAAGGCTATGATGTGTTGTGTGTTATATTTGTGACTCCACGAGCTTCAAAACTCCACATTTTTATGGTTAAACTTGTTTTAAGTTTCTGTTTTGCTGCATATCTGTAGAGCCGTGTTTCCTAAAGAGTCGCTCTGTGAGGTTATCGTGTGTGGACTGATTTGAAAAGTTCAAAGAAACATTGTTTTGTGCCTAATGGCTCGTGATGCTAAGACTTGGGTTTTATTTTCCTGACTTCTTTTAGTGCAATCGACTGTTAAAGTGGTGCCCTGCTCCAGACTGCCATCACGTTGTCAAAGTCCAGTACCCAGATGCCAAGCCAGTGAGGTGCAAGTGTGGCCGCCAGTTTTGGTAAAAAGAGCTTCTTTGGATTGTAGTAAACTGTCCTAGAATACAGACTATTTAACAGCGGTCTTTAAATGATCTGTGAGTTCGTTGATGTGGGTTCTGTTGTCGCAGCTTCAACTGTGGAGAGAACTGGCACGATCCTGTGAAGTGTAAGGTACGCCGAACAGAAACGATTGGAGAAGCTTTCCCTCTTACCTTGAAGATTCATTCTGCTTACACTGGTGGGCATTGTGAACGAGGTTAATGATTGTTCTGATGTTGTTGTTTTTTAGTGGCTGAGAAAATGGATTAAAAAATGCGACGATGACAGCGAAACTTCGAACTGGATTGCAGCAAATACCAAGGTAAAGGAACAAGCTTTTGTTTTTACTACTTGGCAGGAAAATATTTTGATCATGGGAAGATTTCCTTCTGTTTTTTTCTTTTCTTTTTTTAATATTGACTTAAAACTGTACATTAATGAAGCTCTTCAGTTTTCTAAAAGAAGACAAATATGAGAATTTGTGAATATGTCTCCAACTTATGACAGTAATGAGTGTTAAACTTTAGTAGGTCATCTAACGTAACACATAAAACATCCACTAACAGAAGCTACTGTTTGTAGTTTTCTGTATTTGTTGATTGATTTCGCGATCTTGAGTCTAAAAACGCGTCGTTCTCCCGACTGTGACAGGAGTGTCCAAAGTGCCATGTGACCATTGAGAAGGATGGCGGCTGCAATCACATGGTTTGTCGGAACCAGAACTGCAAAGCTGAGTTCTGTTGGGTCTGCCTGGGCCCGTGGGAACCTCACGGCTCGGCCTGGTAAGAGCTGGCTCCTCGTGTCGTTGTTCTGCCTCGCCTTTGGCTTCATGTTTCACGCCCCCCTCCACCCCCCCGAGCATCTCCGTCGCCGTGCTCAGACGAGCAAGTACACACTC
>NC_051440.1:13645111-13686944 GCF_001649575.2 Kryptolebias marmoratus | reverse complement strand
TTTTTTTTTTTTTTTTAATTTGATAAAATGATAATTATCTGCCGCAGTACTTGTTGCTCAGCTTACTAAAATTTACGTTTATTAATCTGTTAGCGTAACTTCAACATGATCACTCCCTTCCACCTAACCCTAACCTTCTCTCAGCTTTTCTTGTGTGTTAAAGTCACTTAAAAGCAAAATAAAGAATTAAATATTCATATGAAGGTTTGCGGATACAATTTACAATCACGTATTGAAGGATCTTATTGGTATGGACCCAGTAACATTTGGGTCTTATTCAAACGTGGCACAAGTAAGAACAGCTTTAATTGTCGAAGGGTGTGTGTTTTAATATTTTGAAGTTGTTGTTGACGTCTTGATCCTTTCAGGTACAACTGCAACCGCTACAATGAAGACGATGCCAAGGCAGCCAGAGATGCTCAGGAGGTGAGAAATGTTTCCTCAACATGCTTATATGCAGTTTTCTTCATAAGGACATAAGACACGCGTAGCATTCATATTTATTTGGTCAGGGGTGATGTTTTTCCTCTGTGCGATAATCAGTTAGATTTACTACGAGTCTAACAAGCTCGTACATGTAGTACATAAAGTATCCACCTAGTTTTTACCATTTTACTGTGTAAAGACCTGGCTGAGCGAGCTCTGCTGCTGCGGCGCATGCGCCTGAAAGCAACCCAGCCGAAGTTGGCGAACACACTCGAGTTAAAGCCAGTTCTCTGCTGCGTGTGTGTGTGCGCAGCGCTCCAGGGCTGCCCTGCAGAGGTACCTGTTCTACTGCAACCGCTACATGAACCACATGCAGAGTCTGCGCTTCGAGCACAAGCTCTACGCTCAGGTGAAGCAGAAGATGGAGGAGATGCAGCAGCACAACATGTCGTGGATCGAGGTGCAGTTCCTGAAGAAGGCCGTGGACGTGCTGTGCCAGTGTCGCTCCACGCTCATGTTCACTTACGTCTTTGCCTTCTACCTCAAGAAGAACAACCAGTCCATTATTTTTGAGGTGAGGTGACCGGTGGCATCCGTTGGCTCACGTGTCGTAAATGTAAATCACGCTGCTCGACATGGAAACTAAGGCTTTTTTTATTTTCATAAATGCACTTTGAGTGTTGTTAAATGTCAAACCAGCCTCAGAGCAAATGAGAAATTGGGTACATATTTAAATATTTTGTTTTATAGAAATACCGCCTTGTCCTTTAACGACTGTAATGCTTTATTTTTCCTTCCCTGTCTTATAGCAGAACTTGTTTTGAGGCCCAAGGTCAACTTGTGCTTAGTATTGTTTTCCAACTAAATCCTCTTTAATCGCTGTTACCCGTGGCATAGATAAGTATTTGATCCGTAACGATTCCCCGTGAAATATCTGTTCCCCCCAGAACAACCAGGCGGACCTGGAGAACGCCACAGAGGTGTTGTCTGGCTACCTAGAGCGGGACATCTCCCAGGATTCCTTGCAGGACATCAAGCAGAAAGTACAAGATAAGTACAGGTCAGTGAAAGAGTCCTATCGCCGCTCGCTGCAGATTTGTGCTTTCTTGGCTTCTAAAGCGCGCCTTGTGTCTTAGATACTGTGAGAGCAGGCGAAGAGTGCTGCTACAGCATGTACATGAAGGCTACGAGAAGGACCTGTGGGAGTACATTGAGGATTGAGGACACGTCCCAATGCAACGGACTATTGAGTATCTTGACAAACTAGAGCGCTGATGCAATTTAACAGGGCAGCACGGGCCTTCTGCCGCCTCTCCTCTGGCAACCAACCACTTTTGCATCTTTTGTTTTTCCTGGATTTGTTTAACAAAAATCTTAAAATAAATTATATTTAAAGAAAGTGTAGAGTAATAAAAAAGAAAGCGTACTACAGTATTGTTAGGAACAGAGTGGAGTCTTGAGAAAGCAGAAAAATCCATTTTTAACAAATACATCTTTTGGCCTGTATTGTAATCCTCCTCTAAACTATTTTCTTTTCTTAGTTTTTTTGTTTTGTTTTTCCGCTTGTGAACCTTTTCTGTTTTGAGTTTAATTTTTTTTTTTTTTTTTTCCATAAGTGTGAAACTGTTTTCAACACAGCTTTAATTGTCCTGGCCATGTCTGCAATATTTGGTGAAATCCTTGTCTGGGTGGCTGAATATTGGTGGGCTGATTGTAAAGGGGCAAAGACATTTCAGGGGGGAAAAAAGAAGAAAAACATTAAAAGCAAAAAGGAAAAAAAAAAAGAACAAAACAGCAAGTCTGTATTTTTCAATTTGTAAATAGTCCATATGCATGGAAGTTAAAGAGCAAGAGTGGCACGTGTTTGCATAATTTTGAAATATTTATTCTTTACCAATCTTTAAAAAAGAAAAATACTAAAAAAAAAAAAAGGTGTACTTTTGCCATGTAGGTTGAGTTTGTTTACTCGCTCCATAAAATGTTGGAGTCTGGAAACGTTGGCAATAAAACATTCGTCCTATCATCCTCAGTCCTTTCCGATCGGTGCACAGGTTACACTTTACCGGTAACTCCAAACGAAGACTCCAGGAACTCCTTGTAGGTGACCAGATAAACGACTCGGTGAAAGATGAAAGCACACAGTCAGGATGGCAAACATGAAGCAGCAAAAGGTTCGACGGGTCGAAGGTGGGAAGCAACGGGCCTCCGTCCTTCTGTCCTCCAACCTTTTGCCTTCTTAGTTGTTTTTAGAGATGTTCCGAATTATTTGCAAGAGCCAAAACTGAGTGACATTCACTCTATTTCTTTCTTTTTTTTTTTTTTTTATTGGAAGAGATTTCTCGCCTCGCTCTGACTGAACTTTTGCTTTAAACCGGGCTGCGCTGATGGACTCGAGTCATCCGAAAGCAGATGAGGAATATAGGGTAAACTTCTAAAGGCTGTAGGGGCGTTTTTGTAATGCTGCATAAAAGACAGTGTTTTTTTTGTTTTGTTTTTTGTTTTTTGTTTTTCTCTCCTTTTTTGTACATGGGTTGAGGTGTTCAGTGTTGAAATGTCTGTGCCCCTCCAGGGTTCGCATTGTTCTGTGTGGTGGCTGCTCTGGTCGTCCGGCTCTCTGCTTGTAAATGCTGGTTCATGTCTTCACACGACTGACTGCAGGGGGGGGACGTGATTACTGCGGGCACTGAGGCAAGTCAGAAAGACGACACCAAAGTGTCAGCCATCATTAAAATACATCTTTTGCCCTAGTTTCAGACCTTTTTGGGGAATTCGCTCCCGAATGCTTCTTTATGTGTTCCGACTTATTATTTTATCCTAGCAAATTATAAACTGTATTGTTTATTTGAATAAATGTCATAAGAAATCTCATGTTTGGGAGTACTGTGTGTGTCATTAGAGTAGGTTTGGTCTCGACTTTTTTACTTAACCAAACATCTATGATGCATTTCTGCACTGTGTATGTTGCATAGTTTACTGCAGACTGTGGCGGAGCTGTCTTCCAGAAGAGTGTGAAAATAATTAGACGTTTAAAGAGTCTCTTAATTTTGTTTTTTTGGTTGAAAACATAGCTTTGTGCACCAGGTTTGCTTGCAGATTGTAATATCTTTTTTTTTTAATGTTTATCGAATTGATTTGGGTTGAAAATGGGCTCCCCCTCTCTGTTATCTTGCAGAAACAGCAACTAAAGCTGGAACCCTGAGCTCAATCACTGTCTGCTAGTAGTTCACGACCATTTCAGCTCTTTTAAGTGTGAAGTAAAAGAAGCATCTACCTGCATTTAAAAAAGAAGAAGAAAAAAAAACCAAGACATCCAAAAACTTTTAATACTTTTCTACATATTTTTCCTTTAATGCTATTAAAGATGTTTTATTTCTTATTATTAGTGTAAAAATGTGGGGGAAAGTAGATGTTTGTTTTGGAGAAAAAAAACAACATTAAAGTGCAAGATGTTGCAAATGTTCTGGCATGGGTGGTTGATTAAAATGTTTGTTGTTGCATCCTTTTTTAAAACTTCTTAATTCATGTTTTAAAAAAAACAAAACTAGCTAAACGGCAATTTGCAGCTGTGCTTTCTCCCACAGGATGGTGACAAAACATTGAATTTAGCTTAAAGTCGTGCTCTTCTTTCGGCTGCCATTTTAGTAAGAGAAAGCTATCACACATTTTATTAGAAGACATCCGCGCTGCAATAATGCAAATTAAACGTATTTGTTGCCCAGATTCACTAAATTTGAGGTGGAGAACAGCTTACCATCCCCTCCTCTCTTGTCCAAGTTTGCCCCCTTTCAATATTCACTAGTAAAGAGTTCAAATCTGACACACAGGCAGTAGAAAACATTTATTTAATAAGTAAGGATGGATGTTCAAACAGTTCAGTCAAAGAGAATCGTACAAAATGGTAGAGAACGTCAGCGTGTGCATTTAGGCTCAACGCGCTTTCGTTGGATCATTAAAGTACATTATAAGCAGCTTGATATCAAGTACCTTAATGCCTGTCGAGGTTCAATGGTAAAAACAAGTCGTACGGGTCTTAAAAAAAAATAAAACTTAAAAAATCACTCTGACGATATAACAAAAGCTTGTAAACATAGATGCCATTTTCTGGTGCCGTTTTTAAAAGAAATCCCTCATAAAAATGTTTTTTTTTGTATAAATTGGTGGCATTTCTATCAAAGGTGTACATAAACACTCGTTACCTTTTACTCCTAATTTCATTTTTACCAAAAAAAATGGAAAAAGTGTGGTTGCTCACAATTCGTTTATTTAGAAACGGTCAAAATCCTGTACACTGGACTTAGATCCAAACTGACAAATGGTCACGTGATCTCATTCCAATAAAACAAAACAAAACTATTTTCTTGTTTCACGTGGAGAGTGCAGGGATTAGTCTTCGATTTTCAGCCAGCCTTTCTTGTAATCTATCAGCAGCTCCAGGTAGTACTTCCATTCGGGCTCGCTGTCATACCGGACCTCAAATATGGTCTTTAGGGGGTTTGTGTGAGCCTCGTGGATACGCAGCACCTCCCCTCTGTACCACACCTCCGACTTGTCGTCCTCCTCGTACAGGTGTCGGATCCTCTTCCCCACCAAGTCCGGGTAGTAGAACCTCATGGCCCCGCGGGCCCGCTGCACGGCCGAGCGCAGGACCCAGCGCCTCCTGTGCTCGCCGCTGTGGCAGGCGGACAGGTAGGGGCAGTATTTGATCTTCAGGAGCGACCGGCGTTTGGGTTTGGAGGGGCTGCCGAGGGGCCTGAAGGCGCGAGAGAAGCCTCTTTTCGCCTGCCACTTGTGCGTCACTTTGGGTTTCTTCTGCAGGCTCTTCTTGCCGCCTGCTGCGTCACTTTGGGGTAACGAAGACTCGCCGAGCGTCCCCGATTCGGACACCGCTTCGTAGCGGGCCTTCTTTCTGTGCAGACCCCCTCCGAGCATCTTCCTCAGTTTGAGAATCATGCCTGAGCAGTGCTTGGACTGGACCTGAGGCTCGGCGGTTTGATGCTCAGGCAACGCCCCTGAGGACTCCTCAGTTTCTGTGTCGCTGGGTGACAAGGGACAAGTCCACGAGTCACTGAGATCTGCGCCCTGCGGAGCGACCGCGCAATCCTGCTCTGCGGCCACGTGGTCACACTCTTTAGTCTCGCTCTCAGCGGCCGTCTCCATTGCGTCGCCTGCCCTCTCCTCGTCCGCCATTTTGCCCAGAAACGCTCTGCCTTTGGTCTCGCTCTCGTTTTTAGGCGTCTCCTCCGTGCATCCCTGATGATGTTGCGGCTCCGACGGCGAGGCCGGGGAAGCGGTGGCGTCCGAAAACGCAGGAGCGCCGCCGTTCGAAACTTCGGAGCTCCCGTCGTGGTCTTTGTAAACCGGATCCACGTCTAATCCTGCAACACAAAGAACACCGAGATCACGAGCAGGTCGGGGAAAAAAAACTACTCAGAACTGAGAAGAGTCGGGTGTTTCATTTTTATAAAAAAAAGAAAGAAAAGGGTTTAAAGCAGGTTACAGAATTTATTTAGTGCTCAGGAAAACTGATCAACAGTGATTTGGAAAAGGATTTTTGGGATTTAGGATTCAAAGACAAACATTTAAATAATTGCTCCACATTCTAAGACTCCTCAAAGGCAAACTAGTCAAACAAGGCAACGCTCCAAGGGCATTTCTTCAGCGCACGAGATAAGAGAAAATCGGCCGCTACGCAGCGACCGGACAAACGTGATCCTCCACCATGAGAAACTCTACAAGTACAGACGGAAGAGAAGGCTGTCGGAGGGAAACACCCAGGCTGGGAACAGAGTCAGCTGCTTACAGGGGGAGAGAACAGCAGTGAGGTAAGAGCAGGACAGGAGCAGAGTTCAGTTCCCAAAGTCAAGTGTTTCCAAACCGTGTGAGCCGAGAACAGCGGCAGTTTGGTCAACAGGATTTCAGTCTGGCCCGATTCAGGAAGCAAATGCACGCGGCCTTTCAGATAAAAGCCACTGAAAGACAACACATGTGAGGGGAATAAAATCTATACTGACATTAAAATCAAGTCTACCTAAGAGTTGTTTACTTGTGCAACAAAACCAGATTTAATGTGATTACAGGAAGGAACCATGTCTTTTCGTTATGGGGAAAAAAAACCAAAAACATGCCTCATACGTTTTTTTTTTTATATATATCTATTCCAACCTTACATAAAGCCTCAGAGGCACACTAGCTCAATAGAGTCGAGTCTTAAAACGATCTAATTTTTGGGTGGAACTCCAAATAAAGAGGCTTAAACCAAACAGAAGAAAGATTTACACATCTGTGTTTCTGGTCCTCGGGTTGTCACCTGTTCACTAACCATGTCCACTCGTAAACAACAATAAAGACTCACAGGACAGGACTTGTTAAAGGGATAGGTCAGATTTATTGAAGTGGGGTTATGTGGAAAGGTTATGAACAGCTATCATCTCACCTGTTGTAGATGAGCTCAGTTTGGAGTGAGAAGACTCATTCTGAACAGCTAGCCGATCTAAAACAGCTCTAATCTCAATAGTTTCATTGTGGTTCACGCAAAAGCCATTTTCAGCTCTTTTACGTCACCATCAACTTCGGGTTACACTAAAGGTTTGACCAAAATATGATATCAAGCGCTACAAGCTAACTGCTGCTGCCGTTTGCACTCGCAAACAACCTCCGAATCCTGTCTGCATATATAACCGTCGTACCCATCTACAACAGGTAACATATTTATTGTTCATGACCTTTCCACAGCACTCAGCTTAAAAAGATTTGAACTGTCACTTTAAGTCTGACTTTAGTCTGCAACTCTACAGCACAGCAGTGGTGGGAGGGGGGTTTGCAGGCCCTGATGAAGTCACACACGCTCTCCTAAGAAAGGTCTGCTGAGAAGCTAATTCATAAACGAGGGTTTGAGTTTTTCCATAATTAAATCAGCCAAGCTCACTACCCCTCCCTCCAGGTCTGCGCAACAGGTATAAATCATGCAGCTTTTTATGATTTGCCATTGAAGATGAGCAGAAAAAAAAAAAAAAAAAAAAAGGTTTCCTGTTTTCTAATCAGAAAAAAAGCAAAGAGTGGTGAGATTGAGGGATAACACTAAAAGTGTATACATATATACCTGGACTCTCTTTTGGACATCAGATGAAGTTGATTCTGTAAAAAATAAATGAATTTTATCTTTAATAATTATTCCTTAACTGTTGTTTTGATCTTTACAAAAAGGGCCTTAAAATGAAGACAGCTTAAATCCTGAAAAAAAGGACAAGATTGAGAAAAAAAAAGGCGAAAAAATGCAAAAGACAAGCAGGCAAAATGTAATGTTTATGTTTCAGACTGTCGTTAAATAACCCCACGCACCTCGAGGGGGTTTCCGAAAAGAAATCTGCAAAGCTAAGGAAGGAAGTTCTGGTTTGTGATCATGCTGCACTGATATAAACTGGTCAAATGTGTGTCATCTATCAAAGGTTTCACATCTACGTGTGTTTAAAAAAAGGCTGCAGAAACTCTCCAAACACCTTCCAATGAAGTGTAAAATGTACTCAATGGGCTCCACAGATTACTTCAATCATGCATTTCATCACAAACAGATAACACAGTAAATACAAACAGGTTTTGTGTAAATTATATTTCTATATGAAGAAGCTGAATAAGAACTATGACACCAGTTTGCTGAAAAAAGGAAATCCTTCTTTGAGATGGCCCATATGCTAGAATAAGGTAACTTTAAAGGGAGTTTAAGTGGGATTCTGTGCAAAGATTATAAACAATGAACATCTTACCTGTTGTGTAGGTAGCTGAAGGACCTCAGTATGGAGGAACTGATTCTGACCAATTCACGCAGTTCATACAAACATTATTTTACAAACCTTTACGCTGTGAATGTTGCATTTCATGGTTATTGTGGCAGAAATATTAAGATGTTTCTGCTGGAAGTGCTACAGCTAACTGCGGCTCTTTGGGATTGCAAATCATACATATTCTGCATAAGTAACCATGTAAGGTGAAACTGACAACAGCGTAAAGATTTATAAAGTAGCATTTGAAGGAACTAGTAAGAAATATTTGAGACAGGAGTTGTTTATATGATGGCAGCGGTCCACTTTGGGTCTCAGCTCTGCTCAGACTAGCAATTAGCTCATTAATGTGGCATTCAAAGAGCCATCTACAACAGGTAAGATAGTAACCGTTCCTAACCTTTTCACAGAACTTCACTTCAAAAGAGCCAGACTACGGCTTTAAAATGTTTATTCCTAATTTTCAAAAGCAACCCTTACCACCTCGGGTGCTTGCTTTTGGAGCCAGATGTTTCCCCTTTTTTTCCTCCTACTCTGGAGGATGGAGTGTCCGTGATTTTCAGAAAGAATTCAAATTCTTTAGTTATCACACCACACCAGAGTTCGGCACATGAGCTCAGCTTCAAAGATTTTTTGTGGCACTTCTTGTGGTTTTCTTTTTTTTTTCCTGTCTGTCGCTCTTCTTCGCATGCTAACGTTTTTTGAGTTTCGTCTCGTGACGGTGCGACCCTCGCTAAACCGTTCACAAACTAGTCCCCAGAGGTGTTCCCGAACCTATGCAGCAATTTATACTAAAAGAAGAAAAAAATTACAGTACAGGGATACCTCGAGGCCTGAGGATCAGTCATGTTTTCATTTATTTTTCTATTCAGCATTTTTTCCAAGATTCTCTGGATTTTGTAATCAGATTACAGAGCAAAGATATAAAAATAGCCAATTTCTTTAAAATCTCACTCTGAGAAAATGTGTTAGACTATTCAGTCCCCTCCCCCATCCTTACAACACTGTAAGGGCCTTTTCAGTTCTATGACGACCCCGTAATAGTTTAAAAAAAAAAAAAATAATAATCCCATTTCAACATTTTGGACGTCGTCTTTGTGCCATTGGTTTCATTTCCACTTTTCACAACATCTCGAGGTCATTCAAGCGTGTTTTGTAGTCCGTCGCTGTTATCAACACGCTCAAGTTCCCGATCCTTTTGTTCGCAAGCAGGAAGAACATGTTTAATCATTTATTTAACTGTAGTTGCTTATTGACAAAACTGCCATTATAGTAGTGACGAGTCCCATTAGAATGAGGAAATGACACGCAAAACATTTCCAAACCATCTCTGTTTCTACACGCCCGTTCATGCCCATAAAACAAATTACCATCATTCACTCATTCATTGACGGTCTCATTTTTTTGTTTTGGACAGATAAGTAATTGTGTCCAATATTTCCTTATGTACTTGTTTGCTGCGGTTTTGTCACCAGAGGAATTAAAGTGACATCCCAGATTTGGGAAGAAGCCAGAATTATTGATATGGATTAGATCAAATAAACAGGTGTCCGTTACTAAGTGTGCAAGACTCACCCAGGTGTTTGCAGACGCAGGTGTAATACAGCAGGTTGAGCGTCTCCGTGTAGATGTCGGGCAGGTGTTTGAGCGACATCAGTCTCCGGAGCCTGGAGGAGCAGGCTCGCTTATGAAGCTGGATGAGGATCTTCTCCTCTGAGAGCGTGGTGGGCCGCAGCTCCACCTTGTGCTCCTGCAGCACCTTGTCGATGAAGCTGCCCTGGACCGTCGGAAACAGCAGCTCCTTCACCACCAGCATGGGCAGGAACACGGCCCCCGTCCGCATGACGTGCGGGAAGGGGCAGCGCCTCTGAGCGGTGTACTCCCGCAGCCTCTCGAGGACGTCGCGGAGTGCCGATTTGATGTCCTCGTTAATCCACGGCTCCCTTGCGCGCGCGCCCAACAAGCAGGGCACGTGTGCGGGCTCGGTGATTTCCAAGCGAGACAGCCAGTTTTTGAGGTCCTGCTCTGGGGAGGCCGACACGGTTTTGGATATTAGGTTGCAGAGAGCCTGGTGCAGCTCCAGGAAATGCTTGCGGACGGGCGTCGGGAGTTCTGGTCTTGCTGCGAGCACAGTCACCGGCTGTGAAGACGGCTTTTCCTGTGCGTGTGGAAGAGTCCTACAGTGTGTGCCACCAGGTAGAATGATATTGTAGGTGGAAAGTTTAAGACAGTGAGGAGGAATGCTTTTGAAACTGACTTTGCTCCCAGGTGGATGAAGCGGTGGAACAGATTGAGGCTGAAGCGTGACCATCTGTTTGTGCAGCATGTCCTCCTGAGAAGAAGGGGTTATCTGTGTAGTGAACTCTGCAGGTTTCAACTCTTCTGGAATTGGGGTTTCACCTGCATGTAAGAGCTTACTTTCCGATTCATCAGACTGACGCTTCTCTTTCAACAGCGTGGGCCCACTGTCAGCTGAACCAGTGTCTTTGGGCTCAGTCTTGATTGTCACTTTGCTGTGCCTGTTTTGGCTCTCCCTCTCTAAATTTGATGAATCTACCGTTTCTACTTTAACCCTGATTGGATCAAAGACTTCAGCATCACTTTTGAGTGCTGGAGAATGTGAGGAGATTTCTTTAGAAACTAGACAGACAACAGGTTGCCGATCATTCTGATCGGGCCTCTTTTCTTTGACCTTTTGCTCGAGTTTGTCTTCCTGCTGCTCAGACATCTGAGTGGATTTCTGAGGCACTCTGACTGCACTTAACACCTTAGATTTCTGCAGCTGCGATTGGTACGGGGCCAAACTGAATACATTGTTAATAACTGGCATGGGAGGAGAGTCGGTTTTGTTGCCAGTCTTAACATTCTCCTTTTCCACCTTTTGTCGTTTGTTGGTGCATTCCACCTCATATAAGTCCCGATCCTCCTTTTTTATTTTGATAGGCGGAGATGAGCGAGAAGTGCTTCTCTTTAAGCACTTTTTATAATCAGTGGTTCCTGCAGCGGACACAAGTCCATTGTGCTTACTTCCTGTTGTAGCAGCAGGGGAGTAGATGATATTTCGGATATTTGGGTTATGATGCACAGCTGCGTGGATTCGATGGATGCGTGGATCCGAACTGTGACCGGGTGGCGGGTGCAGCCAAGCTGCTGGCGAAACCGGAAGGCTTTTTGGCTGCTTCACTTGAGCTTCACAAGAGGAATGGTCTAAAACTCTTTCGGGAATAACGCCAGCTGGCGGAATGACGGGTGCATCTATGTGCAGGCTGGTGTACGGCTGGAAAAACTTACCAGCTTGCACGCTGGGTGGCGAGACGTCAGCTGGGTTTACACGCCTGGTGGGACTGCTTTGCTCCACTCGTAGGAACGATGAAGAACGGTGCAGCTGGTTTACATGTAGGCCTGGGCAGGCCTTCTCGTTGGCTACAGGGTGCTCTATATGCTGCCTGGTTGGAGACACAGTTATGTGACTCGGGTGAAATGCTGACAGTGAATGCTGCCTTTTTAGGGGAGCCCTGATTTGGCTGTGAAATCCTGGAAGCGCATAACACGGATAGTCAAAGCCCCGTATGAGAGAATGACTTGGCAACATTTCAGTGCAAGACAAAGGAATTTCAGCACGATGGATCTGAGGCACAACGTAGTGCTCCCGAGGGTTTGAGAGCGTGTGTTTGTGAAAAAGTGGGGCACCTTCCCCCTGCTTGCCGCCACCGTCTTTTCTCTGCGTCCTGCTTTCTACCTCTCCATTTGCCTGGGAGTAGTAAAACACTGGGTGCTGTGCGAGCTGACCATATTTGGACATGGGAGAGCATTCCTGATAAACCTCTGAGGTCATATGCTCATACGTGGGACGAGAGGCGTATAAGCCGGGGTAGCCTCCCGGGGGAGTCTGCAGACTCTGGCTGCCGTGCTCTCTCAGGGAACCAAACAACGTGTGGGTCTGGGCGCAAGGGTAGCTGCTGTAGGTCGGCTCGATCACAGAAGGCAAAGTCCTGGCCCGGTTTGGGCTGTACCCCTCCACAGTCATCCTCTTCAGCTGTTCTGCACTGCACTCAAACTGCAAGTCTTTCTGCTGCAGCAGTGCCTCTTTTCTCTGACTGGGAGGTTTTTCGGCATAGTGCCTGTTGCTTTGCACCCAGTCGTGCTCATATACAGCGTTAGGTATCCTTGGAGAGACGTGCTCCATGTCGTACCTCTGTCCCATCACACATCCTAGCTCATTACAGCAGGGATTAAGTCCATAAACTGGCTTAGGGATCGCTATGTAAACAGGGGTTTGAGATGGAGAGGATGAACTCTCACCTCCTGCTAATGGTTTTCTAATAATGACAGGTGAAGCAACTGACGGACTGCTGATCTCCGGACTTTTAGTGTATGGCATAAAACCTTTTTTCACCGGGGAATGACACTTAGGAGAAGAGTGAGATAAGCTTTCCTCTGCAGAAATGCCGTCTTTCCTGTATATCATGTGGTTCTGCACCACCATACCGGAGAGGTGACTCACAGGACTCCTGTCATCCAGGGGAGATGTCTGGGAGCTGCTCCAAGGAGGGGTGAATCCTGCACCGTCCTTCATCCGAGGGTCATAAGTAAAATAGGCTCCGTTGTACTGCAGCTTCTGCTTCCCCAGGAAACCAGGCATGGTTTGCGGCTTCGAGAGTTCCACGGATGCGACCGTCCCGTCAAACAAGGGCATCTTGCTTTGTAACAAGGGGTCTGCGAGGGTCTGCATCGACTCGTGGCTCATCCTCTGCTGACGCTGTGGCGGCCCGCTGAAATGGCTCCGGACCTGGGAAAATAAAACAGAGTTATTGCTTTAATTTTGCTTGAATGAACTCCCACCTCTTGAGATGAAAATACACAGTGAGAACATAACCATTTTGCACACGCAGCAAAGACATCATTAGATAAGAACTTGCTTGAGGCCTTTCTGTAACCTTGACAAGTCTTGTGGCTTATCACACATACAGTTATCAGCTGATGCACATGAATGATTAAAAAAAATAAAAAAAAATAAAAACTATGCATGCAACAAGTGGCTGTGAAGTTGCAATTCGAGGATGATTTATTTCCTACTTCTGCTTGCATGGGTGACAGAGGAACGCCAAGAATGGGAGGGTTTTCATACACGGCCTCTGCTCCGGCTGCTTGGCTGGTGTCGATGTTATCCACAGGCGACGGCTTCTTCAGATCAAGGTGTTCTTTGTGAGCGCAACAATCACAAGACAGAATATTTCCAATATGACCGAGATTAAGAGTGACTCATACCGGCTTGTCGAGGTGCAATCTAAATGCAAGAATTACTCATTACTGTCATTCTGAGAAATTCAGCCAAACCGGAATGTTACGTGCCATTCCTCGTCTTGTATTTAGACACATCTCTAAGGCCAAACAGCCAGCTGGACCTCATTGTTTCTCTTCTGCATTTTATGACCACAAGCCTTCAGTCAAACCTGTAGTTCTGTTCTTTATGCACTTCTTCGTGTTGGGGAATGACTCTTATTTTCTGTTTAAACAGCCTAATAAAACAAAACAAACAAAAAAAACTTATTTAACTCCAAACTAGAAGAAGCGGATTTACAAGTGTGAGCAGCTGGAAACTATAAATGCTTGGGAAAGTGGCTGAAGTTTTGAGATGGCGATGACAATTCTTCTCCTTTGGCGTAGAAATTTATCAAAAGCTTTCAATTCAGCGCACATTGTTCGATGTTTTACGATTTACAGTAAATACAAATTATTTTCACACAATGCGGTGTGAAGTATATCTGGACAACATTTCTGAGAACACAAATGAGAAAAAAAAAAAAAAGCACATGACACCGTGTTTTTCTGCGCTTCTGGTTTTGCGCTGTTAGGTGAAACATCAGTTTCTAAAAGTAAAAAAAAAATGCAGAAGTGCCTCTTTTCCCCTTTCTTGTTTCCTCTTCTTGTCACCCTGCCTAAAAGAAGCTGTGAGTCAGAGACAAGGGGGAACAAAAACAGCCTATCAAATCACTTTTACAAGAATAAGCCTTTAAATGGTAAATGTACTGTACTTATAGAGCGCCTTTCTAGCCAACCAGGCCACTCAAAGCGCTTTACAACACAGTCTGCCCTCATTTACCCATACATCACTCTGCTACGTCTCTACAAAGCTAATCTGAATAAATCACTCTATAGAGTCTAATCAATGCTTTAGATTGCATTCATACACCAATAGGTCACACATCAGAGACAGTGAGGGGTTCAGCGTCTTGCCCACAGACACTTCGACATGTCTGCTGCCAGGAATCAAACCTCCAACTCTCTCACAGGACAACTCTAACCACTGATCCACAGCCGCCCCTTTAAAGAAAGTTGGGTTTAGATCAGCTCCATTGTTGCATATCTTCCCGATAAAAAGATTTTTATTTAAAAACAATAGGGAAGATTACAAACTGACTCACTCCATCCAGGCCATTGCTTTGTTTTCCACCAAAGTATTCTTTGACAACCTAATGGGAATAAGGACTGTAGAATAAAAGTAAACGCAGGACAAAACTAGCACCTGATGTGACAGGAAACAAGCAATCTAGCTACTCGCAGCTGCAATTTCACATATTTCTGAGGAACTGATAGAAGTTCCCCGGCCCTGTCCTGCATGCTTTAAGATCAGGGGTGTCAAACTGCAGTCCTCGGGGACCACTTGTCCTGGAGGTTTTAGGGTTTTTTTTCAGCTCCAACACACCCGATTCAAATGGTTTAATTACCTCCTCACCAAATCATCAAGTCACCCGTTTAAACCAGGTGTTTAAAATGCAGGAGAGCCCCCCCAGCCCCCCGAGGAACAGAGTTTGACACATGTGGTTTGGATACTTCGCTACACCTGAGTCAGAGAATTAAAGAGACGCCCGCGAGTGACTCCTTCATTTAAACCAGGTGTGTTGGAAAAATGGTAAAAACTAGAGCTATGCTGATGAATCAGCCTTTAAGATAATACTGTTATTTTGTTCAATGAAAAATACTTATTGACCAAAACAATCAGTGTCGTATGCTGGCCACCGGCTGTCCTGGTATCTAAAGCTTCAGAATGTATTCTTTTTAATAGACATTTAAAAATCAACCACAGCTGATCAGAGTGCTTTACGGGGTATCCGATCGATCACGTGACAATCAAATAAACGTCAACAAAACATAATAAACCAAAGTTAAAAACAAATAAATGCATTGCTCAACACGTACCGAGATGTCCTGGGTAACTAGAGCTGAAAGCCAACGAAGACAGATTGGTTTTCAGCACAAATGTAAAATGATCAACCCGTCTGAGCAGCTCTAAACTCTGAGGCAGATCATTCCAGAGATTGGCGGGGGGGGGCAAGACTGAAAGGCTTTGATTTTTCAGCCTGGATCTGGGGAGCATCCGAGCCCAACCGGTGTGTGGATCTCAGAGCCCTGGTAAAAGTGTAAAAGCTCAGACAGGCCAGGCTGTCTGACTTTGTGCCATTTAGACTCTTAAAAACAAGCAATAAGCTCTTAAACCGAGCTCTCAGGTGCAGGAGGCCAGCGCCAGTCTCCCAGCCAGAAGGCGACCGACCTGCTGGCGTCTTGGGCAAAGTCTCGAGAATGTACGAGGAGCTACAGCGAGATGCCACGAAGAATCGCCATCGTAAGCCGATCGGACAAACCTCCAGGCTTCCTTTCGCGCTCACCTTCTAAACCTGACGGCCAACGTAACAAGATGAACTTGCTGAGACAGGAAACAGAGACAGTCTCAAGACGAGAACTCTGCCTTTTACAGGCGCTACCGTGGACTAAAAGAAAAGTGCAAACGATCACTTGGGCGCTGCAATAATTTCCAATTCGCAAATATTCTGTGCAGAAGCATCACTGGCGACTTCTGCCAAGCTGCAGAGTTCAGTGACCTTTGAACATGGCAGAGTCTGAGCTGTATCAGATCCTGTGAGCGGCTGCATCCGGAGAACTGCAGCAAACTGAAGTCAGACATACAGACATGGGCCCCATCCAGGGTGCTGTCGGCGAGGAACGCACGTTTTCAGGACATCCTGTTGACACCTTGAAGAAAAAGACAAAAAAAAAAACAGCTTGATGGCTTGTCTGCGCAGTGAGGAGAAGTGTGGGTTTTTGCGTGCGTGGAGGAAACGAGCTTCGAAGGCGCGCTCTGTCAACCGCGCGCGTATGTGAGCGTGAGTGTGTGTGTGTGCGCGCGCGTGCGTGCTCCCACTCTCATGATCTGTAGGGCAAGGGTGATGGAGTGCGACTTCCGAAAGCAAAAAAAAAAACGTCCAAACTGACAGACCGCAAACCACGCGAGAACAGGGAAGACTGAGAAACACGCGCGCACACGCACACACACACGTCTTATTTAGCTTTAAAACGAATTTCTAGCCGAGATAAGCGGACAATACAACGAGTTCACGTGACTCAACGATTTCCGCCGTCCAATAAAAACGACTCACGTTTCAATATGAAACGGAAGTTGAGCAAAAACAGAGGTGTTTCTCAGCTTTTCGTGGATGATTTGCATTTTGTTTCCTTTTTTCCCTTCAGAGGAATGTGTAAACAGGAGCTTGCTGCCCGGCCGGTATCAACAGATCGATAGGTGGGACGCAAATGAGATGGAAATGCGCTTTACGCGTCGGGCTGAAAGTTCTTAAAACTTCCAGGCTGGAAAATAAAATAAAATTAAAAAAAAAAAAAAACAACTTTCAAAATCACACTGCGGCAACAAACACACACACACCCGGATTTCATTAGATTTTCCTTAAAGTCTTCAGCTGCGGTTTGCCAACTTCTTTGGCAGTCCTCCTCGCGATCTGACGTCAGCATGAGAGCGTTTAATCAATAAAACAAACAAACAAACAAGAACACAAACGTACCTCGCTGTTATGTTAGATAATCCCCACGTACGTTCCATGAAAGTTGTTTCCAGTGAAGAAGAATGAGAAAGACAGATTCTCCGGATCAGTTTGTAGAGTCCGAGTTGCGCCCCGACGCGCGTAAAATCCTCCCCAGGAGGAGCAGGAGGTTCTGCTGCTCCCGAATCCACGAGGCTTTTAGTGAAGTTAACAGAGTGGAGGAAAGACAAAAGGGTGGAGGATGGTCTTTGATCAATAGGCGGGGTTAGAGCTGAGTGAGGCTTGTTTTCTTCACATGTGATGTTTTTTTTTGTGTGTTTTTCTTTCCTCAGCCGGTGACTCCTTCGCTTTTATTGGCCGTGCAGGCTGAAACACCTCCCGGCTGCCAACCGGCATCGATAAACAAACAAATAACATCAAGTAAAAAAAAAATAAATAAAAAAAAATAAAAAAAAGCCAAATTTGGACTGTGTGTTTGCCTCATGTGCGGCTGCTCCTCTCCGCCCCAAGAGTCCGCATAAAACACGCAGCCCTTCAGTACCACGAGATTTACCTTTTCTTTACTCCACGGGCGATAATATGAGGAGTCTGAGTTTATTTAATGCCAGTTTTTTTTGCTTTTTTTTTGGTAATGTTTTACAGTCATCCAGCAGTTAATTCTCAGCGCTTGGAGGCAGTTTGGGAAGCCGGGGTGTTCCCAGCCCTCCTTCGCCGTGAAAAGGAGAAAACACTCCTGTTTGGTCTCCTTCTGCAAATAAGACAGATAAGATAAAGCAGAGAACAAGTGTGCGCCTCGAAGACTTTTTCCTCAGGGGAAATAAAAAGTTATTATTATTTTTTATATTATTACTTTTGTTGTTGTTGTTTTTTGGCATTTTCACTCAAAACTGATTGACATCAGTATGGGAACCTTTAATGCAGCCTAAATAATATTGTCAGAGTTTGTGTCATGAATGGCTCTCAGCTGCTAGTATTAGCTCACTTTCTAGTTATATTATTTTTTGTGTATGCGTGTGTGTGTTGGCTAATGTCAGTTAGCTGTGGCGGCCATCTTAACTGGGTCGCCTCCAAAGGTTAAGTGCTTTCTGCAGGTTTCATTCAAATCTGTTCAGCAGTTCATGAGATATTTTGGCAACAGACAGACAAAGAGGCACAGACGCAACATTAAAACAGCTAAAACCGCAGAACGGCAAAGGAGGACTTTCATCAAAGTAGATGTATCAGCAGTCAGCATCTTACCTGCTGTAGACGGCGGCCTCAGTCCTCTCAGTTCGCAGTTTGGACCGGATCGATGACCTCACATCTGGCCCCACCAGGGCCGAGGGGAAATCTACGCGACGGAGTCTCAAACGTTTCGTAGTGCTTTGTGCAGACGCTGTTTTCTAAACCTTTGGCACCACCGCCCCTTTTGCATTGAACAGTTACTCACATGGAAGTTTATTGTTGTTTACACCGAAGAGCAAGTCGGTCTGCCGTCCGTTAGAAACAGAAATGGTTTAAGTGAAACGCGTGTCTCAAATCTAAGAGGAACAAGCTGACGCTGACAGTTTCACGGTGGAGTCAAGCTAACACAACTTTACTGATTTTCACCCTTTGTGAAACACACATTCCACCTGGTGACGCTTAAAATGTGTTAATATAAAATACGTTATTTCACATGAACTCCACCGGCCAACACGGTCTTCAGTGTAAATGACCAGAAACGTCGGATATAACTTCCTGGTGCTGAAGTGATGTGTGTGTAAAGCTGTCCAAAACAATGTTTACACGAGCTGCAACTTCCCACTGTGACGCGTCGTCCTGCGTGAGGCGTTTTCCTCCGACACCGAAGGAGTTAAGGTCACGTCTGCCTTGCTTTCCACCTTTACTGAGACCCAACAGAAGCCGAACAGAGCGTGGAACTTCAGCCGACTGATAGCCTGCAAAGACCAAACAGTGGTGTGACAGAGAGTCCTGTTTGCTCTTTTGTTGACCTCATCTTAATGTGGTTAATGGTTGACTTTAGCTGACCAAAGTTATAATCAAGTTTGCCGTTACAGCGAGCAGACTCCAGTCATGGCCCACATTTCACCTCCCTGTCAGTCTGTGTCCAGATGCAGCACCTGGATCACCTGGTTCTGCAGGGAAGTCTGCTTTGATATATCAGCTCCCAACAAAGATCAGGGAGACATTTTAATGCAAACATTTGATTTCTTTGATTTTTTTTTTTTCCTCCCTCTGAATGAGTCAATTTCTTGTTGCGCTTGCATCATGTCGGTCCCTTTTCACCTGCGAGCTATAGAGTCTAATTTATGTTTCCCCCTGGGGTGGGGGGCTGTCAGTTTAGTCTAGACAAGTTGGTGGCTTCCTGCTGTCCCAGTGGCTTCCCAGGTGAAGAGATGCTGGGGGAGGGAGGGGGGCAGTGGGAGACGGGAGCTCCGTCGCATCTCCCTCATTTCCAGTTACCATAGCATTACATCCTGAGGCGAACCGACACGAGGCACCGAGGGACAATTCTTCAAACATATGGAGGCAAAAAAAAAAAAAAAAGGAGAAGAAGAAAAGAAAAAAAATGTACACATCCAGTTGAGAGACATATGGTGCAACTTTGTGATCTGGAAGCTGCGGAGATTTTTTGGAAAGCGGTTCATAAATCACCGAGCGGACACGCAGCTGGTCGCCAAGTCTGTGAATGATTAAACAGATCAAAGAGACAGACAGATTTTATCTGAGGAGATAAGCAGCTTTACTTGACGCTTACGTCACTGTTTACCCACCGTGTTTTGACAGATTTTCATTGACAATGCCTTTTTTTTCTACATCTGAGCTGCAGAAATTCACATTTGTCTAAACCCAGCATTATTCTGAGCCGTTTGTAAACATGGGTTTGCTTTTTGTTGTCATCATGTGGGAAACTTTTTATCGCCTGCCGAGGAAGGCTAAAGGTGATATTGTTTCCGCCTGTGTGTGTGTCAGTCATTATTAGACTCAACTGGGTCTGTCTGTTAGCGAAATATCTCATGATCCACTGGAAAAAGTCATTTTTGAATGTACATCTACAACTGGATACCATTTAGAGTCAGCTCAATTCAAGATGGCTGCCACAGCTAATCAAGCTCAGAAAACACAAAAATGACTAATTTTACAGATTAGCTAAACTTCGGTGTGGTAGAAGCTGAAAGTCGTTGACAACAATATTGTGTTATCTGTTTGTTTGAATTTTTGGGATTACCTTTAATAGTCAACACTGTCTCTCTGTTAGCAAAATATCTCATAAACCGTCTGATGGATTTTAATCCCTCCTCCCCAAAATTTGTTTTAAACAAAACAACTAGATGTATATTCTATAATTTAAGACATTTCTCTTCCCATCCAGGGAGCTTTTTTTTTTATTCAAAACTGAAGAGTGAGAAGTTCAAACTGCATGAGATACTCTGTTTATGCAGCTAGATTCATGTGTAGATTAATCTCCATTCTGTCCAACCTGAAGGTCATTAGCGTCTTTGTTAGCCTGGCCCACAACAAAGATGATTTGGTCACCTGCATGAAGGTGTGAATTAGGGAGAAAATGATGCATGTTTCAGCCTTAATGTTCCAGTGTAAGTTTTAAAAAGCTGAAATCAGAGACCTCTCTTGTGAGCCAAGCGGACAAAGACCCTAATGACCCTCCAGTGGAAGTGGAGTTGAGATTTATCTGCATGTGAATTTAGACGCATGAACGGAGCCTCTCATGCAGTTTAAAGCTTGGAACTCCACTCTCTCCAGCTCTGAGTCGATGAAGCTCCCCAGATGAGAAACGAAACGTCTACATCTACCGAACACAAGTCCAGTTGCTTTGTTTTTGTTTTTTTTAAAAAACAACTTTGAATGAGACGATGTGGTTGGGAACGCAAATAAGCACACAGGCAAATAATCATTAATATTAAAACCTGTTACTTTGTGTGTGTAAAAACTAACTAAGCTAAACTAAATCTGCAAACCGGGTGAATCCAGGAAGTGTTTACCTCTTTTAATCCTTTCCTTGTCAGTAAGATGAGCTGTGGTGACACGGGGAGCAGAGCAGGCGATCTCTCAGGATGCAGTTTCTGATGAAACACTCCTTCCCGCTCCCAGAGGCCAGAAACCATACGATGAACCTGGAGACTGAGTTGCATCAGACACACAGGGCTGCACGTGTTCCTCAATGTGCGCACATCACGACCTACAGCGCTGCTTTGACTCGATCAAGTCATCTTTGGGTGTTTGTTTTTACTGACACTGTGTGTTATAGATAATTTAAAAAACATATTCATGTTTTTTTTTGGCACCTCTTAGCTGTACAGTCACACCGGGCACAAAGTAAGTTAGATAAAATCCATTTTATTGCTCTGAACTTGAGATAAAAACAAACAACAAGGTGAAAGTTTATGGGTTTGTTTTTTATCCTCCACATGACCTCACATCGCTTTTCTTTTTTTTAGAACTCATTTTATGTTTTAGAACATAAAATGCAAAAACAAGTTAGGTGAAACTTATTTCAGCTACAAAGCCTGAGCTTTAAAAAAAAATATTTTGTACACTTTGCAGCTTTTAAATCCTTGTCTTCTTTAAAAAAAAAAAATCTCATTTGCTCACATTTTAAAAGTTCAAACGTAAATAAATAAAATTAACTGAATGCATATCGCCCGCTGCCTTTCATTCAGACTAAGACCGTCTTATGTTAGGAAATGGTTCAATGCCACAAGTTCATGAGATATTTTGATAAGAGACAAACTGGGTTGACTCCAACAGTTCATGCCAAAGTTGTTGTTTTTTTAGCAAAGATATCACACAATGAGAAGCACTTTGAGTATTTGATGTGAAAAACACTCAGTTACGACCACACCAAATTTTAGAACAATATCTGTAAAGCAGACTGATTTATAGCTATCTTTGTGTTTTCTAAGATCAGTTGGCTATGGCAGCCATCTTGAATTGGGTTGACTCTAAAAGTTAATCACTTATAGAGGCAGATTAAATGATTCTCTCCTGAAAGTTTCATTAAAATCCGTCCAGTGGTTCAAGAGATATTTTGTTAACAGACAAACAGAGCCGACTCAAATAATTAATGATGCCATTTTAAACTAAGATCTTGTGCAACCTGTTGGCACTCAAAACATGTGTTGGGGTTCAGTCTCAGCTACCACCACACCAAACCACGGGTCAATATCAGTAAAACTGACAGAGTTCGAGCCATTTTGGGGTTTGCTAAGGTCGCGTAGCTGTGAAGGCCATCTCGACTGAACTTGACTCCAAAAGTTAATGATTTGTAGACGTCCGTTGAAAAATTACTTTTTCTCAAATTTCATTCAAATTTGCCCAGTGGGTTATGACATATTTTGGTGAAAGACGTGCACATGAACACAGACACAGGCAACGACATCATCGTCCCCACTAAGCCTGAAATAAATAAATAAACTAAGATAAGTATCTCATCACATGTATTTGAGAAAATGATTTTAAGTGAGTGAATGTTGTATAAAGTAAAGCGTAGTTAATTAGTTGTGATAGTAGGAAAGTTCTCGATAAGAGGGCTGTATTTGTCATGTGATGTTGTTCTGCAGGGCGAGTCTCTCCTGTACGTGCATCTTCCGATAAGTTATGAGAGCAGCAGAAAATAAAAAAAAGAAAAACCTGGTGTTTCACATCACATCTGAACTCGAGCTGCGTGGAGCTTTAATGTTTCACCAAACATAAGTGTTGGTTCCCATTAGGTTCCCTCGATGCCGGCTGTAAACCAGGCTCTGGGGAGTGTGTGTGTGGGGAACACACACACACACACACACTCTCCCCTCCTCGGTCTGTGGTTGATATCAGGCTCTTCTGGCCTCATCAACAGAATCACTCAGCAGCCAATCGCAGCGGGACAGGTTATGGCTCCGGGAAGGATGCCTTCCCGTTCAGAGAGCCACTCACAGAGCTCCATGTGCCGCAACCTCAACAGCTCAACAGTAACAATGCCCTCTGGTTATTTGGAAAGCAAATTTCCTCCAGCGCCACTGGATTTGGTGAGAAGAGCGATAAAGGCAGATCAAATCTAACTCTCTGAACCGGGGCGGGGGTCAACATGAAGGGAAGATTCTCGAGAAATCCCACCGAGCTCCCAATTCGATGACGTCTAATCAAAAGCGACCCATCCCTAATTTGTAAACTCATTTTTTAAAGATTATGTGTATTGGAAACAGTTAATTCATGTGAGAAATAAATCTAGTTTGATCCAAAATGTGAAAACTGTAGCCGTCACACAAACTCCTCATGGTTCATAGTGACTGAACAGCTATGCCAACACAGAGGGTTTGACTCGAGATGGAAACACTGCTGACACTCAGGAGAAAGGACAGATTAAAGGGATGGTTCAGATCTTTTAGGGTGAGGGTTCTGAGGAAAGGTTCTGAACAACTAGAGAAACTTCATTTCCTGTAAAAGTACAGTGTGCATGCTGAGGGCCGAATGATGTTGCTGAAAAAGCAGAACTTGATTCGTTATATCTCAAAAGAAGCAGAACACCAGCTAAAATTTAAAGGTAGCTAAATGTTAGCTAAAAGCTAAAGTTAGCAAAGGCTAGATAAAAGTATCAAAAGGCTAACGTTTTGCTAAAGTAGCAAAATGTTAACTTAAAGATAAAATAGCAAAAGGCCAGATAAAAGTAGCAAAAGTATACCTAGAAGGTGTAGCATGGTAACTAAAAGCTAAAAGTAGCAAAAGACTAGCCAAAAGATAAAAGCAACAAAAGGTTAGCTAAAAGCAATTGCAGGATAAAAGTAAAAAGCAGCAAAAGGCCAGATAAAAGTATGAAAAGGCTAGCTAGAAGCTAACGTAGCAAAGTGTAGCTAAAAGGAGTCTAAGAAGACAAAAATTATTCTGAAGCAGATTTCAAGGAGAACAATGTTTTTTGTTGGAACTGTAGAAATCTTAATGCATGTCAATGGGGGAAATATTTGTTAATTAAGTTAAATTTTTTGAAAAGTTTAAACTTCACAAAAAAAACAAAGGTGAGGGTAAATGTCAAAGATTTAAGCAGAGATGTGAGGCGCTCAGAGTATGTGTAGGGGATCACTTTCAGCTACTACAACGCTAAATTTTACCACAATACATGTCAAAGAGATTGAGTTTCAGCCATTTATGTGTTGCCTAATGTTTATTAGTTGTGGCAGCCATCTTGAACTGGGTTGACTCGAGAAGTTAATTAGCTGCAGGTTTTCGTCCTATGATCAATTTCTGAGTTTCAATAAAATGTGTCCGCTGGTTCACGAAATATTTTCCTAACAAACACAGACACCGGCGAAAACTAGGTGTCCCGTTCGCCTTTTCAAAGGTTTATAAATGGATAACGACGGCATGTAAAAGTTAGTCAAACGTCATTATTTATACAGTTAGAAAGCAAAAAGGCCCGACTTCTTTATGACAATAACTACGCAGTCTGTCAACTATCTCCTCTCTGAAACTCTCTGAAACTTACACTTCAGTCTTCAGGACGGTGAAAGCAACAACACGTCATTTATTAAACGGTCTAAGGGTAACAGTGTGGAGTTAATTTAGTACGTAAATGACATACAGTATGAATAAAGCCCTGCTTGTCACGTACTGATAAAGTGTTATAATTAAAAATGTAAAACATTGTTCGATGATTTGAATTTAAAAGTCATCATCATGGCGTCATCTTTGAATCTGACAGGTGTGAAAACACAGCGTTCTTTCACATTACATTTGCACCTGCTGGCTGGAAATTCAACCCTCCCCTTGTTTGTGGTTTTTCTGCACATATGCATACACACATACCTCTCTGGCTACTTTTCAAAAATCGTCCGCAGCCAATGGCAGCGGAACATGTCGCGCTTCGGGTGAGGATGCTTCTCATTCGGGGAGCCACTCACAGAGCTCCATGTGCCGCAACTCTGACAGCTCAGCAGTAACAATGCCCCCTGGTTATTTGCAAAGCAAATTTCCTGCAGTTCCACTGGATTTGGTGAGAAGGCAGATAAACCGAAATGAAAAGCAACTATCAGGACAGATAAAAAACCAAAAAAACAAAAACAGAGATCAGATGACTCTTCTCTCTAAGAGAACTTCGTATAAAATGTCACATCAGTCTTTACGGTCTGATCTTTTAAATGAGGTAGTCTAAAGATGTTCTGTAGTTCTCCTTGTCCAACATACCGTAATGAGGCAGTAGAAGAAGCCGTGTTACAAAGTTTACGCTCCGCTTTTCTTTTTACTCCACCACGGGAACGCCCGTTGTTCCTGTCTGCTCCGACTCACTGACGTAAACAAACGATGGTCTGGCTTCACTTACCGTTACCTCGTCTTTTCCCTCCGAACAAGGCACCAAAACATGTCAGCTTGTTGGGAGACAGAAGGTTTTTCACAGAAGTAAACATCTAAACTTAATGCGATCCCTGCGTTTCTTCACCTTTGACCTTTGCTGCTTAGAATAGCACTTACAAACATTTGATGGAAGCACTTCCGAAACCTTTAAAAAGCTGTTTTAAGACACAGAATAAATAGTTCAAATCTATTAAAGTGAGGTTCTGTGTGAAGGTTATGAAATATAAGTATCTTACCTGTTGAAGGCAGCTCTTTGACTGGATTGATGAGCTAGTATTGGTTAGTTCAAGGAGCTATCTACAACAGGTGAGATATTATTTGTTCAAGTTTTTCACATTAAAATTTGAAAACAAAGACACAGAACTCCACATCATTAGGTCTGAACTGTTGCATTCAGGGACTTTCCTAAAATATAACGTTGTGTTGCACAAATCAAGACTGAATTTTTGGTACAACCAATGAGGATAAAGGTTTCTGCTTCTTCGTGTCAAATAATCAGCCCCATGAAAGCTTCTACGAATTCAAACAACAACAAAAAGACTGATGTGTGAACTTTAATCTCACTACTTTGCTAATTTGAAATCTTTCCTGTAAAATATAAAAATATAAGATTTTTTTTTTTTCTTTTTACAGTTTTACAAAATTTACAAGCAGCAACCCAGAGTTCACTGCCATCTTTTTTTAAAACATGAAGACTTATAATACACTAATCCTAAATGGTAAATTGTAAATAACAACAAAAGAAAAACAGCCAGATGTACAACTGCCGTCAAATTCAGAATTATCTAATTTTTTCCCTTTAATTTGTGCAGTTTCTTCATTTAAACATTCAAAATGTTTCCTGTGTCCTGTTGTGAGTAAAATTGGGGTTTATGAGATTTGAAAATCACCGCATTCTGGTTTTATTTGTAATTTCCACAACTCCCTAGGTTTGTTGGAACTGAGGTTGAAGATAAAACCACAGGATTAATACCTGAGTGCAGAAGAAAGCGAATCATCTGTGTAATCAAAATATATATGTATATAGATATATATAATTTGGTTCTGATTAAACCCAGTTGACAGTTGCTTTGCTTTAAACTTTCAGGCTGATAAAAAGTCAGCTGGGAATCACAGGACGGGTAAAGGAGTCCTGCTTTAACAAGAACAACAGCTCCAACTGGAAATGTGAGTCAACAGTAAACACGCTCTATTCATATCAGAGTAAATAAGAATACATCATCGTCTGTTGGGTGTACCGCGAGAGAAAGCTAACCATCATGTTTAATTTGTCCTGGTCTTTGGTGTCAGCGGGACCGTGCACAGCGAGCCGATCTTCATGTTTCCTCTGGTGTCTGCAGATATTGTTTGACAACGCCGACGATAGTTGATACCTCCGCCATGGCGCCTTTACCTACAGGAACGTAAAACGGCTTGGTTAAAGAAGCACCTTACAAAAAAGAACGAATCAGAGCAGGAGAGCAGCAAAACAATATACACATACGACTAAACTAAAGTGCTTGAGAACATTTTTCATGCAGTTTTTTTGTATATTTTGAACTGTTTGCGTCTGAGGCAGGCTGTCAAAACGATTTGCTACGAGCCAATGCTAATCTATTATTTTATTCACGTAAACTTTGAGGGGGAATATATTCTATCAGGGCTGTTTTTACTACTTTATACATTGCATGCAAAATATGTACGTCTGAGTGCAAAGAAATGCACACAACATAATTTACTCAAGGCAGAATTTGAGAGGATGAGGGCTATCCACACAATATTGTAAGCATAAAATAATAATAATAATAATATTAGTAGGTCTGTGCAGATAAACTTCAAGGTTTTGAGTCACACACAGCAGAGCTACACTGACACCGAGTTTAAATTATAAAATCTAATCTCTGAGGCACAAAAAAACAAAAACCCTACAGGCCTGTTGTCTGAAGATATGGGAGAGAAAAGAAGCTGGATCGCAGCAAACAACAACGAGGCTTCACTGACCAAATCAAACCAAAACTCTCAGACAAAGCTTGCATATTTTTCACGAGTCGACTAACTTTAAAAGTGTAATGGCAACAGGAAGGAACAGATGAAAATACAGAATAACAGCAAGCTAAATAACAAGCAAAACTGCAACACGTCCAGGTACACGGTGGTGTTAACGGACAGCACTGATGCTGGATAAGCGTAAAGTCTGATTATCTGGGCCGATAATGTTTAGTTCAATAAAGAAATAAGTCTAAGCGAATGATAAACTTCAAATACATTATTTACACGCAGCTATATGGCTTCATTTTAGCTTAAAGCTATTATAACGTTGAGTCAACTTCCTCTCATAGGGATGATTCAGATTGTGGAGTTGACCAAACAGAAAGAAAATGTTTTATTAAAATGCTTCTCCACTACAAGTGACACAAGTTTTATTAATTACATGGAGCTGCACAGACCATAAATATATTTAGGCTTGGTATGTTAAATGAATATAAAAATAAGAAATAGGTGTTTGAGCAGAAAATACTGTAATCTACGGAGCTGTGTCAATGAAAACGGTAAAGCTTAAAAGTGGCTTCTTACGCAGAGACACATCTCTGTATCCTTCGGTATCTGGAGACAGGAAGACGTTAACTCGCCACCGTTTTCCCTGGGTCAACCTTTAGACAAAGGAGCCGGTGTTCTGAACACTTCAAGGTCAGTTGAAAGAACGAGCGGAGACGGATACTTGGAGGGGAAAAATTATCTGTACACACTCGGCACTCATTGTTTGGCTTTTGTTTGTACACGGATAATCATACAATAGTGGAGCAGGATGAAAATCGAAAGCATGTAGGAGATGTTCAAACAAAACCAAATGCAGCACCAAATAGGCGTGTTAGTTGTTTTGGAAAAAAAAAAAAAAAAAGGTAAATTAACTGCTCGTCTGTTTTACAGTCAGTGTGTTTCAGACACCGTTCAACAAATATATGAAGAAACACTCTGGGTCACTTTAGTACACAGTCCAAAGGGTAGAAACACAGCTTAAATCCAATGTTTCTTTATGGTGCATCAAGAGGAGCTAAAATCCAAATATCGAGAGCACTGAGCAGATTATTATGACCTCCTACACTCGTGGTATTCACAATTTCCTTTTGATTCACATGCTGCTTTGCTCTTGCTCTGAAACTGGGGCAAACAAGCCAGGGAGTGCTAGTTTTTAGTCTTTTCAGCATTTCTTTGGTTGTTGTTTAGGCTGGAAGTTTTATCTCCTGATTGGAACAGTTTTTAGTTCTTTCGAGTATGTGCTGGCAGTCATACACTCCTCCCCCCCCAGGTCCAACCGGCAGCAACACTGTTTTTTTTTGTTTTTTTTTTTATGGCCGCTTCTTTAGAAAAGGACATGGTTCCTGGTTTCTGGTTCTTATCAACACCGACGACGCAAACAGAAGTCACTCAGAGGGGGAAAAAAAGAAGATACGGATATTTTTAAAACCCAGCTCCAGCAGGAGATGTTAGCATCCGAGTAGATGGGAAAACATGGATTTCCAGCAGCCTTTCCACAACCTTGTTTTGTTTGTTTTTCCCCAGACCAGATTTCTCCTATCTGAAATCAGTAAGTTCATGGGTAATCTTTACACCCTCCTAAATCACGATCAAATTCTTTAAAATTTATGTCGGTGAGATCAGAGCTGTCTTCATTTTCCTCCTCTGAGCTGGCTGCTTCCATTTGCAAGTCACAGACAATCATCGATCTGCGCAGAGTTTCTCTGACTCACACCTTAATGCATTCGGTTTGTAATGCGAGCGAAGCTGTAAAAACAGACCAATTCTTGCCCTGTCAATTAACCTGGTGAAAAAATGATTGGCACTCCATAAAAAGTGGTGGCCACTGAGTGGAATGTTGGGATATTTAACGACCATTACTGTCTGAAGTTAGTATAACAGCCGACATGACTATTTCCAAACAGCCGGAGCTGCAGGTATAACTTAAAAAAAAAATAGTCATTTAAAAAAAACAAAGCTCAGATTCAACAGAGAAATAAACCTTAAAAAAAAAACAACATAGCAGCTGGTAACGGAGACAGACATGTGACTGCAGCAGACTTTAGTTTATCTTGTCTTCTGAATAACTGGAGAGTTTCAAAGAAAGTCTCCTCGTAAAAAAAGGGCCGGCAGGTAATATGAAAAAAAGTCTAACTTCAAAGGACTGAAGCTGTTCTATAAGACAGATTTATTGTTGGTTTTTCGGCCATTTGTCCTCTGATGTGGTCAAGTCGTTTTAGGTTTGGAGGAGTTCTTTTTAACAGCGATAAGTGTGAGCCCTCTCCTAAGGTTTTCAGCAGAGTTAGAAGAGAAGTTTTAAAGCATCCACTTTTTCTTTTTCCAGACGTTCTTTAAAACTGTTAAATGAGAACCTTTTCATTGTTCAGATCAAACACCCAAGACCTTAATTTTGATTCTTATTTAACATGAGGCAATTTTTGCGTTCCTAAAATGATTTGTTTTGTTGTAATTCTCTTCCATTTTTATTTTTCCAAGAGGAATTGATGCTGCAAAGTAACCCCATATAATGACTGAGCCTTTAACAGGTTTTATTGCAGGAGGAGTTTTGTTTTACTTGTTTTAAATCTTTTGCACAATAGCAGCCCTGGGTACTTGGGAACTATAATTTCTTCTTTCCAAAACAGTATTTCTGATGCTCTGAAGATTCTCTCATGTTGTCAAGTTAGTAAAATAAAAACAAAACAAAATTCTAACAGTTTTTTGGGGCAAAACAGTGAATTGCACAGCTGAGTGGCTTTGTCTATTTTACATTTAGTTGTCTTAATCTATAAAATGATGCTTTTTAAAAATCTTCAGCATACTTTTGAGTTTTGGATATTTTACTAAAATATTCTGATTATGTAAAATGTATATATTTGGATGTGTCTGAAAACATTTAAAATAGGCAATATTCAGGACTCCCGGTGACAGACAAATGTGTGGGGAGTAAATATCAGAAGAAGTAAACTATTTTTTTCTGGAATTACTTTTGGAGGGATGGCAGCTTCATATAAAATATAACTGAATAAACAAATAAATAAACAAAATGTCCTTTTCAAAAAAAAACAAAAAACAAACCCACCTTCATCTCCACAGACTAGCTTTTTAACTATACAGGGAATTTCCACATATCCGAACTCTTTGAGGCTGGATACCTGCTGGGCTGTAATGGGATGCTGCCACATAGCTGTATTCATAGCAGGGCAGAAGAGAAGAGGTCGACTGACATCCCAAGCTCTTACCACACATGTCTGGAACACAAAAACCCCAACAGATCCTAATCAAAGTGTCAATAATTGCAGGGAAAAGTGTGACAGAATTTTGATTTTGTCAGTGTATTTTATAAACAGCAACCCCCACCCCCCTCATGTTCTCACCAACAAATTGTCACAAATGCCAGAAGCAATCTTTCCCAGAGTGTTGGCATCAAGGGGGGCAACGATCAGTAGGTCTGCCCAGCGCCGAAGCTCGATGTGCAGCACGGGGTCTGACCTCTGTGTCCACAGCTGAACAAGAGACAGGATGTTTGGCAATCAACCAGTGAGACAAATGTTTCTCAACCTCCTCACGGACATGCACGGTGCCAACATTTCACAATCTTTCTGGCCCTTGACCAGGTTTCTGTGTCTCAAATTTCTCAAAAATGGCTGCTGAATGAATAGTTACTAACTCACAACAAACTAATAGATTTAGTGACTTTGACAACACCTAAAGAGCATGAAAGATCATCTGGGCTACATTAATATACATATTATAGTGCACATTTATTTAATAAAAATATTAAATAATTTGAATATCCATGCAGTAGGTTAAAATACAAATAAAAACTATTCAAATTTGAGTGACACCAAGGTAGTAAATCTCTCCAGTGGTACCAGTCAATAATAAATACACAAGAGGATTTGAAATAAATGTAGTTTTTACCTCCCACTCATCCATGTCACTGTAGATTTTTACTGAAACTTCTGCAGGATTGTAAAAGTGTTTGGCATGGTCTGTAGTGACCACCCTTACATCCACCTGAGAAAACAAGACGAAGACAGCGATAATTTCTACTAGGCACACTGTCCTTGTGCCTAAATGGAAAAACAGGTATTACAATTCTCATTAAATTGTGTCTTTAGATGTTTATTCTAGTATTACTGCTTGTGATATTGCTGACAAATGTCCCCATCTTGCGGTAAAGATAAAACCATGCAGTCTGTTAATTAAAAGGGTGCGTGGTTTCGTTGATTTGCGTGAAAACTCAATATTTTGGCATCATAAATGTTGGTAGAAACAGGTTTTACAGTAATCGTGAAGCAGCTTACGCCGGGGAGCTGAAGAAGCTCGGAGACCAAAACGGGCAGTTTCAAAGCTGCGACGCTTCCTGTCACGCCAACAAGAACACGAAATGTCCCGGAAGATTTCAGTAGGTCAGTTTTCAGAGACGAAACCGGATTCTCGGGTTGCATATTAGCTCTGTCGCTAAAATAAAAGAAGCTAAACAACCTGCTGTAGTGGCGCGGATCTCTGCTACTTCCGTAAATACCCACGACGAGCCAATCAGAAAAGAGCACGACGGAACGTTACCGGCTCATGCGCGAGCACGTGGCGACGTCAGCGGTTTGCGAACGCGCACGTTGGCAGAATATTCTCGGGTATTAGCTTAACCTAGCATGTCGCGTGAAGACTTCATTCATTGATTATGCGGCGAAGTTTTTAATTTGAAACGAGCTTTTTTTTTTAAAAAAAACAAACAAACAAACAAACTCAACGATGACGCTCACGCCTCTCGTTTACTGGGCTCAACGTCACGAGGAGATTTACCTGCGCGTGGAGCTGACAGACGCCCAGGTGAGCTGGACCTGCTTCCCGGGGGGCGGTCATTCCGGTTTTTTTTAAGCCTCCAGGGATAAAATATGAATGCAAATTAAGTGCAAATTAAGGGCAGAGCGGTTTTTGTTTGTTTTGTAAACACGCCTGCTAGTTTGCATGTTGGAAAATAAATACAGAGATTATTTTAGGTGATAATTAGCGTTGACAAAGCTCCCTGTCTCTGTCTGTGTAGGTCGAACCTCACCAAACCTGTTCACTCGTGTGGAAAATTAAGTTGTTTTTTTTTTATTTTACAGAAGTTCGTCAGTTGGATTAATGATACCATTAATACCCCTCTGGCACCAATAAACGCGGGGGCGGGTTGTAGATCAGGCTAATGATTCTATTTTATTTTTATATTTGTCAAAGCTGCAGACTGCAGGAAACTCGGTTTTGCAGCTCATTCGGTTCGCACCTTTTCTGAATTTCAGACATCTTCGCTGCAAAAATGACTTCTTCTGACACTTTTTTTTTATAGCAGACGTAGTGTAGATCCGGGGCGGGCACTGTGTGAAAGCACTCATTTCCTGAAATGGAACCTAAAGGACATGAATAACTTAACTGGTATTATTGTTTTTTGTATTATAAATCGCTGAGGTAAGTTTAACTTGCCATTAAGAGGCCCTAACTTAATGTTTTCTTTTGTTTTGTTTTTTTTTAGCAGCATTCACAGCACTGAAAGTGAGGTGATGCTGAAATTCTCATTCAGGATCAGGAAGTACACTCACTATCTGCCTTTCCTTTCTTTCTGCAGAGTATTGATGTCCAAGTGCATGAAAATGTCCTTCAGTTTAGAGGTGAGATACGTTTCATTTTATGCATATTTAGATGTGAAAGTAGTGCATTATCTGTGATGCTTTTTTTTGTTTCGGTATCTTTTGCGTAGCCCAGGGGCATGGTGCAAAAGGACAGAATGAATACGGGTTCAGCTTAGAGTTCCTTTTACCAGTAAAGCCTGAGGTACGCATTTCCAGCTTTGCCCCGCCGTTCTCGTCATCACCTGTTTCAATTTCTCTAACTACGGCTGTGATGTGGATTTACGTGCCCAGGTGAGCCACAAGTCCACGCAGCGGCAGGTGAACATCACCGTGGGGAAACAGCAGCGGGGTTGGTGGGAACGGCTGACCGTACGGGAGCGGAAACCTGTCTTCCTGGCACCGGACTTTGACCGCTGGCTGGACGAGTCAGACGCTGAGATGGAGATCCGGGAGAAGGTGAGACTGAATAATTGTTTTTTTTTTAAATTTTTTTACATCTACATGCTTTTAGGTTGCTATTATTGCCTAACACCCAGGCTAAATGTTTCCAAATGCAACTGTGTGCAGTTAGTTTGGTAATTACTTTCGTGGGTATTTTTCACTTCGATAAGGAGGAGAAAAGGAACCGGTTGAGGTCTGCGAGACATGAAGAAGAAGAAGGTGGGTGTAAATACTGATAACGTTACCGGTTAAGTAGTTTCAAAATGTTCTCACTTAAATAACATTTAGGTCCCTGAAAGTGATGTTTTCACTCTGTTGTTGATGCAGATCAGCTAATATTTTCTCTTTTTTTCGAACGTCTCAGGCTTTGTCAGCCTGAAAACGGGCTTCTTGTTCGTTTATAACCTGGTGCAGTTTCTTGGATTTTCGTGGATCTTTGTCAACATGACTGTTCGCCTCTTCATATTTGGCCAAGGTAAGAAATGATACACTGGTGTAGATTTATGTTGTTGTTTTTTTGTAAACCTAGCAGTCCCACATAAAAGGATTTACTTTTGCAGATTCGCTCTACGACACGTTTCACACCATATCAGACATGATGTTCTTCTGCCAGATCCTGGCATGTGTCGAAGTCCTGAACGCGGCCTTTGGCTTCGTGCGAACAGCTGTTATTCCCACTTTAATACAGGTACAGGGCGGCCATTTATACCAAGTTCTGCACCAAAGGTCTTACTGGTGGACCAAGAACTAACGTTTTGTCTCCATGCCTTTTTGTTTTTTGGTAGGTGGTTGGAAGGAATTTTATCCTCTTCATCATTTTTGGTAGTTTGGAAGAAATGCACAGCCGCCCAGTTGTGTTCTTCGTTTTCTATCTGTGGAGCGCCGTGGAGATTTTCAGGCAAGTGCGCGTCGGTCGTGTGGTAAACCACCTTTTACATCCAGCAGACGTTCTAAACATCAGATAAATGTCAGTATGAACGCAAGAAAGGCATCAAGTAAGTGGCTAAAAGGAAGAATTTGAAATGCTTTCACTATCAGGGTCAGATTCACAAAGTCAAATGTTTTAGTTAAAATTTTTAAGCAGCACTTGTATTCTGTCATCTTTAATCAGCACCAGCTGGTTATCCATTACAAAGATGTGTTGTTATCTATGCAAATGTTACGTTAGCTGGTGATTACTTTATTTTTCTCTGCTTTCAGGTATCCCTTTTACATGCTGGGATGCTTCGATACAGAGTGGAAAACCCTGACTTGGCTGCGCTACACGGTCTGGATCCCTCTGTATCCGTTAGGTGTTTTAGCTGAAGGTGAGCTAGTTTCCATCTGTTTGAATCACTTTATTATTTACTATAACGTCATAAAATGTCTCTAATATTTTCTATTTCATGTAGCTGTTGCGGTGATTCAGTCCATTCCCTTATTTGACGAAACCAAGCTCTTTTCCATTCCTCTGCCGAAGGCCATCGGTACCTCGGTCAGCTTCTCCTACGTGCTGCATGTCTATCTAGTTCTCATGTTTTTGGGTAAGTCAGCAGAACAGCTTATCTAGATGATCGTTCTCTTGAATTTAGTTTTAGTTTTGTTATTAATCTCGTTTTCTCTCTCTCTCAGGGCTTTTTATTAACTTTCGGCACCTATACAAGCAGAGGAAGAGGCGTTTCCGCACCAAGAAGAGGAAAGCAAATTAAAATGGAGCCCAAAGCGTTTTCTCAAACACCTCTGCTGCCTGCCTGCTGCTGGACACTTTTATAAAGATCATCATGTTCCAAAACCTTGCTTTGGTCAAACGGCTGCTTTTCTTATGACGTTTATTTGTCACATCCTGTTTAATGTCACCAGAATAACTTCCTTTATCTTTCAGACAAATGAAGCAACATTCATTGCGTGGGAAGCCATGTTAGTCTTAGACCGTTTCTCATGTGAAGAATATCGAAGGCAGATTTGACAGAAGTGTGATACTATAGTTTTTTCTGATTCCTTTTGATAGAAAGACCTCGATGATGTGGTCATCTGATATACATTGATGTATGAATGAAGAACACTATCTGTAACAAATTTACAGTTTTAAATTTTTTTACCCATTACATAAAACACAGGGCTCAAATCATTATGTTCTCAGCATTATCTTATTCTGATGATTTATTACAATTAAAGTCTCAAATTTTATGCCATGTTGAGTACTGCAAGTCTCTGAAGGAACATTAAAAATGTATAAAAGTATGTACACAGACTGATGCCTTCGCTTTTCAGACATCAGTTCTCCAAAACAACCCGAACTGTCCCATATCAGTCCAAATTTTAAAATCATTCACAAACGTTCGCTCAGCTTGAGAAGTCTGTATGCATGGGTTGAATGTTGTGCTCAAAGGCAGCGTACTGGGAGTCGCCGGAGCTGGCGAGTTTGAGTTGATGTGCGGCGTGGGAGAGCTGGAAAGCAGCGTCGGGGTGGGCCGAGTCTGGCAGCAGAGTGCACTCCCTTTCCAAAAGTTCGGCCACTCCCTTCAAGAGTTCCCAGAAACCGAAAGCCAAAGCAGCTTTCCGCAGACGGTTCAGCTCCTGGGGGGAAGAAATACAAAGCAGAAATTATACAATGCAGGTTTCAGTCTTAGTTTCGAACCATTTCAGGGAAACTTACTTTATAAAAGGTCTGAGTTTTATCTGGTAATTTTCTTGCGTTCCTCAGGATCTTCTGGACATCGGTCTGCACAATGACAGGAAATGACTCAAACGTGCTTTTGACCAGTGCTCACTTTAAAAACAGCCCTTAGGGCTTAGTGAAATTTTTGAAATTCTTAAAACTGAGCACACAGTTAAAGCTTTGCTGTTACATCTCCCTTGCCATGCATGTTCAGGTCATATGGCAATGGGAAAAGTTATGAAAGTGTGCCGTTGTGATACGACAGCATACTGTAAATAATTTGCATGTGTAATATACCACAGAGGCAAATAAACCTGGTAACAAACGGGCTGAAATTCAGACCATGTATGAAAGAAATCCATATGGTATGTTTCAACTGGACTTCTACAGTGAACAGAACATTTATGCGTCAATTTCTTTCCTCACCTGCAGTCCGCTGGCCTTAATCCACACAGTGACGTTCTGGGCATAGCTTCGTTTGACCTGGGGCTGCACAGGAAAAGGACTTTTACTGTCATCCTCTCCATAGGGATTTTCAGCAGCCTCTAAAACACCAAAAAGAGGACAGAACATTGGGGTGACGTCAACAATGCAAGTCATTGTGGGTAATCGTTTGCTGCTTGCTTCGGTACACACAAGAGTTCTTTGTGAAAAACACAATCATTAACTGTACGAGAGAGAGCCACACTCTGAATGACGAGTTGCACATCCCTCCAAAAAATATCACCCTCAGGATTAAAGAAGGTTTGGTGCTAGGTTTCGAATAGTAGCCTGGTGTTAATGGGGTGCAACTTTTACCTGAAATGGGTCCTAAATGCGAGATCTTGCCCAGCCAAGGCAGAGGCTCTGAACCAGGCTCAAACAGAGACATCATCAGGTTGGACTTCTTCTTGCTGTCTGCTTGGGAGTACAACATCCCGAACCACTCTGGCCTGGGACAAAGCAACACAAACTACATTTAGCCACCTGTTGATAAATTCAATTAATAGGAGTTAGGAGTCATAACTGATCAACTAAAAGAAGCCGTGTTTTATCTCACCCCAGCTGGACCAGTGCTACCATTCCCTCAACCTTCAGACTTCCATGTAAAAGAACACAAAAATTAGGACTTTTGCCCGCCATTTGGCTGGCAGAAGGTTCCTCCTCAAGCTCATCTGTGGCTCCTGCGCCAACTTCATCCACATCTTAAAAAAAACAAAAAAACAAGTGCAAATACCATCATCCATCTCTGACAATACAAAAAGCTCCATGACATTATTTTACATTGTTAAAATTATATACATCTCTGATATTCTTTCTCTTTTCTGGTGTTTTCTACAACCTGACACACTGCAAAAGGATCTTATTTACTAGAAATTATTTGTTCTTGCATCAACAAGCCCACATCTTCCGTATGAGACAAAAAAGCAGAAGGAAATGACAACCACAGTTTTTTTGACTCTGCTTTTTAGCAAAAGGAAAGTCAAAGCACTGACATAAACATGCTGCCCAATGAATCATTTATTAGTATTTAAACAGTTTAATCTTTAAAACAAACCTTTATTTACAGCTATAGGGAGGACCAAGTGTCTGGATATCACGGGGGGACTGGAAATGTCAGCAATTTCAATGAAACCCACAATTTCAAGATCTGAAACAACAGGAGCAAATGAAGATTGTTTTTAAATTGTTTAAATTAATCTTTAACGATAAGGCGCACAGCCTGATCGGTACCTGTATTGACTGTTCGGGGAATTGGCTCCACCTCTTCATCCATCACGACAGGCTCCGGACGAGGGAAAACCTGGACGTCTGACGACAAATTCCCACAATGCAGCACGGCATGGAAGGGGGAGTACGCATGATCGATCAGCGACCTGGAAGACAAAACAACAACACAACCAAAGGATGACACACTGGACACAGATCATCTAAATAGGTTACATCTCTTCTATAGTTTACCCAAACATGGCCTGTACGGTCTTCATGCACAGTGGTCCGTCCACAGTGAAGATCTGTCCGTCTCCTCCACTGAGACAAAGCAGCTCCTCTAAGTTTTCCATGGCATCGGTCATCTGTAACTGCAATTGTACGAGACAGGGAGCCACTTTAAAAGCAGTAATATTCTACTGAAAACTGTAAATGGCTGAAACATGATGTTCGCAAGGTACACTTCAATGGCTTAGACGTTCTAATGTTTGTGAAACAACAAAGACCGGGGCTTTGAAAAAGGATTACGAACCGATGCTTGCAGCTGCATAGCCTCTGACCATTTACGGTCTAACAGCTTTACACAAACTATTGACTTTAAGAGAGAGATTAACAAACAAAACCATATGGTTCCGTACCTCTTCTGCGTTGGCTATACACATGATGAACATTTTGGTGGGGAAGGGAAAAGGGAGTGGGAACTTCTTGTCGTCCCCTCGATGCTTCAGGTTTTGGAGAGAGTGACGTAGGGAACCCTTTCCAATACCGAGAGATCCGTCAGTAACCAGCACCACCTATAGGACAAACAAGGGAGGTACATAAACATGAGAAAGTTCAAAGCCTTCACTGAATAAAAACGTCTATTTAAACAGAACAGCTGCGTAAAACAGTTTAAGAGCTACAATAAAATGGTTAACTTCATTTGTCTGACTGATAAATGATCGTTTGACATATATAGATCACAAGTATCAGTTTGTAAGGGGCATGTTGGAGCTGCAGGAAGTGGACTTAGTCTGAACTGCTTCAAATACAATTTTATAAACAGAGACACATTAAATAATTTCTGAGCTGATTATTAAAGTTATACTGTGTGACAATGCTCTGGGTCACGACTGCTAAATGTGTTCATGCCAACAAGTTCAGTGAGGTAACAAAATATTAGTCTTTGCCAATCCTGTCTGATATTAGGCAAACATGGCAAGTTTAAATAAGAGACAAATCATCACAGTGAAGCTTTTAGTGAGAGGCTGAAATCTGAACCTGGCACCTTGACTACACACTGTTTTTTATAGGATAAGAAAAGCTAAAAAGACTGAAACCCTCTTTAACAGCACATTGTGTGTGATGATGATAGGATTCCCTTTATTTATGATTTAAAATGTAATACTTGACTCTGAAATGTATAAAAGGGAAAGACAAAAAGTAACCTAACATGAAAATACTCTAAGTACCTCAAATGTGCTGAAGTATAGTATTTGAGTAAATATCATAACTGTTTTTCATGAACATAACTTTGTGTTGCACTAAGAATGCACAGATGTCTAAAATGCATTTAGACTTTTTTGACCAAAGTTATTATTTAATATAACAAATTCAAAAGTGCAAAGAGCTCTGGCAGATTACCTGACAGGGACAGGCGCTGCCCCACTCCTGCTGAACAACATTACTGACTCCATGAAGAGCTGATTCAATACACGTCTTATCATAATCTTCCAGGCTGCTAAGTGTCTCCTGAAAAAACAAGAAAGAATAAAAAAAAAAAACATTAGACAAACCCTGACTTTTAATATCAAGTTTCTTCGTATGATACGTATGATATGAGATTTAAGACAGGGTTCTGACATGTCCGATTTTAAAATTTCAGAGTGAAATTTCCAGATTTAAAAACACTGAGAGCAAACTCCACACTTTTCAAGAGGCACTGAGTTTACCTGTAACGCATTGTAATCCCTGGTGAAAGGGACCAGTAGCTCCCAGAGGGAGGAAAAGGCCATCAGTGCTGTGAACTCCAAGCGATAGTTGGAAGCCATGTGTTCAAACAACATGTTCAGTCCATGCACGGCCAGGTTCTTCCTCTGAAACTCCTCGCTTCCATCCAGAGACACCGGCCGTGTCATAGACAGGGACACGTCCATTAGCACCACTGTAGGCATGATGGCTCACCGCTGGTGTCCACTCACAATAGACTCACTGGCCCCCAAAGAGCTCACAGTTTCTTACTGCCACTACTTTGTTTAAAAGAGTTCTAGTTGTTGAGCTTCATTTGGCAAACAAGACTCATAAACGAAGGTTTTAATGAGGCATGTTACCGGAAGCTAATGTTGGCTAGTTGGTTAGCATTCTGCAACGTAGCGAACAAAAACCGAACTGAAGAAAAGTTCCGCTTGCTATTTATCAAAGGCGGCCATATAACCACTATTTGAAGCAATTGTTAAGTTAAAAAACTAAACATATGATACACAAAACAATAACAAAGATGATCAACTCGTTTTTTTTCTGTTTTCATCGAGCGTTATGTTGTAGGTGCACCAAAATTTCCGTCCGAGTATAAACTTAATACTGAACACACAGTTCCTATGCGTTTAAACAAAGAGGTGCAAAAATAATAGGAGAAAAGAAAAAAAAGACGTATATAATGTAACTGAACCTTAGACTGAATTTAAACCAAGTGTTGTTGTATTTTCAGGTAAAAATTGTTAAGTTGAATAAACAATACCTCATATTTAAAATCACTGATACCCTAATAACAAAGATGCACATTATCACCAGAATTATATATTAGTATGAGGTTCCATTAGTGGCAAAAATATGTTTATGTGTCTATGTAAGGTGTGTATGTAGCATGCTATGTATATGTTAAGTGATATGTAAGGTGATATGTTAGGTGATATGTGAGGTGCTAAGTGCTAAAAAACAAGCTATTTGAATGAATCCTTCAGACAAGAAATTGCAAGAAAACAAAGGAGCACTAAAAAAAACTTGAACCTTGAAATGGCACTGCAGAACACTTAAACAAGGGTTTTAATCCCCAACCATCAACAGAACTGCCAGACTTTTTGTATAATTCTTCATCTGTTTTTTTGATGTTATGTAACCCGGGGTGGTAGATCATTCACCGACTTCGCTAACAGACAAAGTTAGCTCCAATGTTTGATGGAAAAGTTTGCAGCTCTCACTCAGTGCTTGTAGTTTGTGGCAAGGATGACTCCTGGCTACTACCATACCAAATATTAGCCTGTTATCTGTAAAAGTGACTGAATTATAGCTGTTTTTGTGTTTTCTGAAGTCAATTGGCTGTGGCGACCATCTTAAATGGGGTTTGCTCCAACAGATAATCAGATGTAGATGTGTGTCTTACATTTGATCACCTGCCTTTCAGTGACAGGTGATAAAAAGACACACCGGTCTTAGATAGTTTATTTAAAAGACAGTATAGCAGCTCAGTGATCCTGTTAACTGAATGTTTTATTACAAACTGTGAAAGGCATCATTCTGACAGAATGATGTCTCCACAGATGTGTAAAGAAAAACATACAATATATGAAAATAATTGTGCTTTTTAGATACACAGTTTCAGGTGTTGTGATCATTTCATGTCAGAACTGAGCTCACAAACAGGTGGAAACTCCACCAGAAGCAGTCAGTGATCTGCTGCTGATGTTCTGAAGCTCTTGTTTATTTTTATATTTAAAAAAAAATCTTTTAATGTGTCCAAAGATTTTTAATCTTGTTTAAAAACGGCCAAAGCTTTGAGTCTTTGGGCGTCAACCCAGTGTGAGATGTTGACTTATTGTGACCTTATTTCTTTATTTGTTTGTAGATAAATATGAAACATTACAAAGGTTTCAATTTCTATTCTAAAGGAATACTTTATTTAAAACGATTGTAGCCGAATCGTGCATGATTTTGTTTCTGTGGGGCAAACCAGAGTACCCAGGGAAACCCCACATACAGGTGCTGGTCATAAAATTAGAATATCATGAAAAAGTAGATTGATTTCAGTAATTCCATTTAAAAAGTGAAACTTGTATATTATATTCATACATTACATACAAACTCATATATTTCAAATGTTTATTTCGTTTAATTTTGATGATT
>NC_051440.1:13606095-13643809 GCF_001649575.2 Kryptolebias marmoratus | reverse complement strand
GAAATAAACATTTGAAATATATGAGTTTGTATGTAATGTATGAATATAATATACAAGTTTCACTTTTTAAATGGAATTACTGATATCAATCTACTTTTTCATGATATTCTAATTTTATGACCAGCACCTGTAAACACAAAGAGAGGCCCCGGGTCCAAACTGGGGCTCGAACCCAGGACCTGCTTGCTGTAGGTAGGTAGGTAGGTACATTTATTTATATAGCACTTTTCAGCACAAGGCGACTCAAAGTGCTTCACAACACAAGAACAAAATTACAGACAAAGTTACAGAACATGAAACACAATGAAACACAAAGGCTAAACAAGATAAACTAAACTAAGTGTACAGTTTTGATAAATAATCTAAAACATGAGAATCATGTTAAAAGAAACTGTTTTTCCTGAAAGGAAATAAATTAAAAATACTTTAAAGTATTTCCCATGGCATAGCACTGTTAACCTTTCATATGTATGTTTATCCAAATCAGTGTTAGAGAATTGAATTTAATATTGATTTCAGTTTTTATTTTATTGAAATGTTTCTCTGGGTTAGGATTGTGCAGGTCACACATTTCCAGATGATTTTTGTTAATTGCAAGTTATATATTAATTGGTATTTACTTACTTGGAGAGATGTGTCTGGAGCTGATGGATATTGGGCCATGAAGCCTGAGTCACGTCAGGCTGCGGCTGTCGGCTTCAAGGAGCAAATTTATTAAATGTCTTGAAACGCTTGCCAGGGCCTAGAATCCAGTGTCACAGGAGTTTTTAGCCCACTTTTTTTATATGCAAGACAAGCCTCATCTTAAAAATAGTCACAGAGTCGCGGTGGGCGTCTGGAAACCCTTCTTGAACATCTTCCTCAGTTTAGTTTCCCGCGAGTCAGAAAGTGTTTTATTTTTTTCTTCTTTTCTTTTTGTTACTTTTAGTACCACTAGATCTAATGTGTCAAACTCAAGGCCCGCCCCGGCCCGCCAGAACTGTAACAATAACATAATTGTGTGCTTCAATATTATTTTATCAGTCAAATCAAATCAGTTTTTATTTTTATAATGCCAAATTACTCAAACATAAAATATTTAATTTTTAGAAGTAGTCATTGAATGCAGAGAAAGCTATATTTTACCAGTTTGTTAATAGGTAGTTTTATCAATACATCCTTCCATGCCCGGCCTTTTGAGGACATTCATGAGCTTAATGTGGCCCGAAATGAAAATGAGTTTGACACCCCTACACTAGATGATATATACATATAGGATAATGTACTGTCAGAGTTGCAATGCGTTCATATTAGGTGGGTGAATGATCTGATCATCTGACTACCGATTGCAGTAGTCCACATTATTAGCTGAAATAGAGAGCCCCAAAACCAAATTTCACTTAGGACCCCATAGAGGCTTGAGCCGGCCCTGCTTGGGAGAGTTTGGTGGTCTTCAAAAAACCTGCTGAGCTGCTGATGGGTGCTGTACTTGTAGGGAGGGATGGCACTGGAATTATGGTGACTTCGATCCATCCCCACCCCCTGTCCCTCCCTACAAGTACAGCACATCGCCGGTAAAACCGATGATTAATGTTCCGTTGATTTGACTAACTTAGGTGTGCATAGAGAGCCCAGTGTTTGTGTGATGACTAATGTTGTGTTTCAGTGGTACACAAATGTAACAATCCCAAACATTCACAGTTGTGTTTTGTTCTCATTACTGATGAAATATTAAAAAAAAACATCAGTAAGGTCTGTTTCTCTTCCTGTTTCTGATGATGGCGTCTCCTAATCTGCTGCAGGACAGCAGGGATCATCTGACTGGAACTGGATTATAATCTGGATCTGATGTGGACTGAAATGATTTGGACTTTTGGATTAGAAACATTAACAATATAAAGTTTTTCCTGTTTTCAAGGTGACATTCCTTCAAACCAAACAAGAAAGGATCCTGTTTCCTCTGAGAACAGCCTGGTTCTAATGTTCTTGTTTTAGTCTTAATGCTGATGAGGGTCTCTGTCTCTCAGGTTAATGTCTTGGGCGCGCACACGCACGCACGCACGCCCCCTGACGTCAGACGTAACCTTGGCTTTAAAGGCCGCAGAGCCGTTCTGACGCCTCACTTCACCTGGACTCTGACCAGTGTGGACTTCTTGTACTCAAAGTAAAGACTCGCTGAAAAAAAAAAAAAAGGATTCGAGATGGACAACGGTGACCACATCTTCTGGGGAGAACCTGTGCCCTACATTGCCCTCATTGGTAAGATGTCTTCCTGCTGCTTTCAGATTGGTTAGAGGAGTAACATCCTGCAGAAACCCGACAAATATGCTTTGAAACACATTAATTACCGGGCAAAAATGAGCAGCACTTTTAATTTATATTTAATTTATATATGTCTATTTATATTGTGTCATAAATTGTGTTATAAAAAACTAATTGAGTCAAACCAGACGAATATTTATATTTATATTATTTAAAATGATAATTTGCGGTAAAAATGTCTGAATTCTCCCGGTAAAAGTGTAGAATGTAACAACGGTTGGTAGGTTTGAAAACATCACTTATTTTGTTTTGAGAGCTCCGGGTTTTAACAGTTTGGCGTCGAAATCAGTCAAAAATAAAATGGCGACCGGGTCGAATTTTAGAAAATGCCAAAAAAATGTTTTTGTGTTGCTATGATGGAGATGATGGAACTTTAGAACCCCGGCCGACAGAACGTCAGACGGCTTTACGTACAGGCGCTTTGGCCATATGACGTCATCACGCAGCGGAGTTTAGCTCCCGTAGCTAGCTAAGTGCTAACTAACTCTTTTTAATGCTAACTGTAACTAACCTTTATGTTGTGGTGCATTTAGCTATTTCTCTGGAGTTATTTTACACGGTGTAGCTATCAGGAGTTTATACGACCTGTTTCTGTTCACAAAACCCAAAGTATTTTTTCTTTACGATAAAAAGAGTAATTTTAAAAATCGCTGCTGTTTATTATTGTCAATATCCAAGTTTGTCACAATAAATCAAGCTAACGTTTCTATGGTTCTTTACACTAAAAATAGTTTTTACTATTCATGCCTCCTACAGCTGCAATAATTTTTAAATAAATATGTTATATATTATTTGTATCACTTGAGGGCCTTCCATCGTCTTCGGATGGAACCGCCATTTTTATTCACTTTGAGAGTTAAAATTTATTTGTTGCTTAAATGATGTATGTTTCTTTTCTTCTCTATGAAGAACCTACAGCTAAGGGATAAAACTATACTGTATGACAAATTTATGACTTATTACATGACTACATAAAAGTTTAGTGAACTATTTTTGTGTTCAAATTGGATACAAGTTGTGTGTTATCTGCTTATGTGTGTAAAGATTTGTTTTAAATATTTTAATGTGAACAGAGTTTAAAATTTCTATCAAAATCCTGCATGAAAAATCTTTTATAATTGTCATGTTGAATATCAGAGAGGTAAGCTGCTCTGGTCAGACAGTATCTATCTGTGGTTTTGCTTCTGACAGTTTCAGATTGTAAATGATTGTTTCTGACCTCAGTAATGATTGTAGCTGTTTGTTCTCAGCTGTCTGATGTGAGAAATGTTCTTAAAAGGATCTTATTTTCCATCAGATGGCCGTCCACACATAGTCAACTTTCCAACACCACCACCTCGGATTGAGACCCTGTACCTGCGCCGCCGTCCTCTTCCTGCTGAGGCTCCTGTAGCTGCTGCTGAGGCCCCTGTAGCTGCTGCTGGGGCTCCTGCTGGGGCCCCTGTAGCTGCTGCTGGGGCCCCTGTAGCTGCTGCTGGGGCTCCTGTAGCTGCTGCTGGGGCTCCTGCTGGGGCCCCTGTAGCTGCTGGTGGTGCTCCTTCAGCTTCCCAGTCTTCGGGCCTCACCTCCACAAAGAGGAGCAGGGAGGACAGCTGCTCCGAAGAGGTTAGTCCAAAGAAGCAGAGGATGAATGATGAGGATAATGAACAGCATTCTCCTCCCTCAGATTCCTCTCCTTCGACTTCCGACGGCAGCTCCTTCAGGTTCCGAAGATACTTCGAGAGGCCTTTCGCCTGGGAGGAGGAGGACGACGAGGACGACTAGAGTCCCACAACCCTGCGTGCTGCAGGATTGGACAACGTTCATGTCTGGCAAGGTTTGAAGTGCCTTAGGTAGCGTCTTGCACCAGGGCCAGTTTGTATATAGTTCCTTTGTTTAAAAACTGAAAGGCTTGCCTTTGCCTCTGGTGGGGCTCTGATTTGGTTTTTGTTGGGGGTGCTGACTCCTGGAAAACAATGGTGAGTATCTTTTAATTAGAAATGTTTAGAAAATGTCACTAATTTACAAAATTTATTAATATTTATTTTGTCTTTTTATGGCAGGAAATCAACAGGGGGAAACCCCTAAGATAAGTACCTTTTTCTAAAATATGTTAAGAAAATTCTAAGTATTTACAAAGTTTAGGGATAATAATGTTTCTTTATTTTTTGGTTTGTCTTTTTGTAGGTTTGTACCAGCTGGGGCAAAAAAGATACGTGCATTTTTAAAAGGAATGGTTAATTTTCAATGTCAGTTTCTTGTGAAATTTTAAGAAATTTGATGTAGGCTATTAACAAAGTTTATGAATAATATTGTTCCATTTTTTTATTTTTATTTGCAGGGGGGGGGGTCGGTGCGAACACTTGAAAAACAATGGTGAGTATCTTTTTATTAGAAATGTTTAGAAAATGTCACTGATTTACAAAATTTATTAATATTTATATTTTACTTTTTATTGCAGGAAATCAACAGGGGGAAACCCCTAAGATAAGTACCTTTTTCTAAAATATGTTAAGAAAATTTTAAGTATTTACAAAGTTTAGGAATAATAATGTTCCATTTTTTATTTTTATTTGCAGGGGGGGGGGTCGGTGCGAACACTTGAAAAACAAAGGTAAAAACCTTTTTTAGTAGAAACGTTTAGAAAATGTTACATCTTCACAAAACTTATTAATATGTATTTTGTCGTTTTATTGCAGGTTGTGAATACGCCCCCCACCCAAGATAAGTACATTTTTAAAGGAAATGTTTAGTTTTTAATGTAATTTTCTTGTAAAATTCAAACATTTTCTAACATTTATTATTTATCTGTTAATGTTTTGTAGGTTGGTAACAACTAGAAAATGATCTGGAAGAAAGATAAGTACCATTTTCCAAGAAATGTGTAGAAAAATCTTAAATATATTTACACAATTTATTGATATTAATATTAACTTGTGTTGTTTTTTTTATTGTAGGTTGCAAACAGCTGGGGAAAAGGTGAAGAAAGATAAGTAGCATTTAAAAGAAATCTTTAGAAGATCTTATGTGTTTATGAATTTTATGAATCCTGATGCTGTGTTTCTGGTTTGTTTTGTAGGTTTCTAACAGCGGGGACAAAACAAAGGTGAGTACAGTTTTTTAAATTGCTATGTACTTATAAAATGTATTTATATTTATCTGTCATCTTGTTTGTTAGTTTTGTAGGTTGCTGACTGCTGTGGAAATACAAAGTGTACAAAGAATACAAAGTGTCGTCAAAAGAAACATGTCAAATTCTGTTTTTTCAAGATATTTAAAATAGATTTCTCTTTTTGCAGGTCTAAGTGCTGGGAAGTAAGATAAGTGTGGTTAAAAACATCAAAGAAAATCCTGTGTGTAAGTTCTTATTCTTATTGTGTGTGTGTGTGTGTGTGTGCTAACAGCCTGTGAAGTGACCTCTGACCTGCAGCTCAGAGGGTCTCCTCACTCCCCTCTGCCTGCTTCTGTTCCACTCAGAGAGGATCCTGTCTCTCTCCGTCTGTCCCTGCTCTTGTCCTCATAGGACTCCAGTCCAGAGAGGTCCACCTGTGTGTCCTCTGTGCCGTCCTCCTGAACTGTTGGATCTGCCTGGTCTTCCTCTTAAGGCCCCCCTCCACCTGCCCAGTTTAAAACTGACTGTTTAAAACTGAAAATAAAATTGGGTGTATATTAAAACTTTTTAAATGTTTTTATTGTTACAGTAAATATAGAAGATCGTGTTTCTGTATTTTGTGTTGGGCCTTTAAAACCCACTTCACTTTAAATGATGAACACACCTGGTGTGATTGTGACGAACACGTTGATCCAAAATCCAGCCTCAGGTAGAAGAACGGGGAAGCGGTTGCCACGACAACCAGAACAACTCAACAAAAAGCTGTCGAACCAAAGAAGGCTGCAGTCAGGTGACTCTGACAGGGAAACAAATCTAAAAGCAGAACAGTGGTGGTCAGGACTCTCTGCGTCTCTGGGACTTGGACACGCTGGAGACAGGAGAAGTCTTCTTCATACTACGGTGTCATGAACATCCCAGTGTCCTCTTTCCTCTGGGTTACCTCCAGTCAGAGTCCAGATCTGAAACAATCTGCTTCTTTTTCCTTAAAGTCACTCAGGGTTTCATTAGTAATATTCAACGGCAGCACATTCAGGGATTTTCAGACAAAACAAACAATAAATGTGAGCTAAATGATGAATCTGTCCTCAAGAAGAGGAAACATTCAGGAGCCAATGAAGGCCTCCAGCAGTAAGAGGGAGTTGATTTAATACTTTTCATCAGCAGAAGGCTATTAACCCTCTGAGNTCAAATAGATTTCTCTTCTTGCAGGTCTAACTGCTGGGAAAGAAGATAAGTGTGGTTAAAAACATCAATGCAAAGAAAATCCTGTGTGTAAGTTCTTCTTATTATTATTGTGTGTGTGTGTGTGTAGGTGCTAACAGCCTTCATTTAGTTTAGTTTTATAATAAAATGTTAAACTAGTTCTTATTATTGCAGACTTTGGGGGAAGTGCACTGCTGTGGTGTTTAGAGATTCTCTGGAGGGGTTACATGCATCATGTGTGCCATCCCATCATAAACAGACTCACATCATGGAGTGATTCAGTTGGACTCACTGATTGGATGATGAACTTCGTTCAGGACGACACGGAGCTCACTGTGGCAGAAATTTAGTCAGAAGACACCAACCTCTGACTCGTGTCTTTAAGGACTTGTCAGCTTGTTGGATTTTTCAATGGCTCTCTGTGGTCCCTCTTTCACCAACAGCTGCACCAATAAAATAATTGACATACCTGAGGCTGGAAAATAGGTTTCATTACTATTATGTTCACTTCTGCCTGATGTAGCTAATTAGCATCACACCTAAATTTATATTTAATGTATGTGCTTTATTCAAACTAACAATCTCTACTTAATCCAACGTCTGCTTGACAGCAAAAACAGATATTTTATTTGTTTAGATCACTGTAAATAGATTCAGGCAGGATGGAGTTAATAAACTTTTAAAATAGGCTATTTTTTTTATTAAGTACAAAACTTAGTTCAGACCTTTGTTCACTCTCAAACCAGTCTTTCTAACAACCATGTTTTATTGTCACCTGCTGCTGAACACACACTGACTGTGTGTGCGTATGTGCATTTTTCTGTCATGTTAGCAAAATATTTCCTGTCCCACTGGGCAGACTAATGAACAGTAATTACAGGAGGTGCCTCTGGAAGTGATGAACTTTTGGAGACACCCTGTCCAAGATGGCCGGTGAGAACACAAGGCTCTGATGAGCTTCAGGGTTCTGTTAGTTCCTCAGAGAGGCAGCTTGTGTTTGGGTCTTTGTTGAAGGTTCAGTCAGAGTCTCTGTGCCGTTGCGCCCTCTAGTGTCAGAGACTGGAACAGATCTATTATCAGTACCAGGGGATAATATTCTCTTTATAATCAGTGATCTGATCATTTAAAAATGAGTAGAAGGTAAAAATACACGTCAGGACAACTTTTTGTGACTTGTGTGACAAAACAAGTTTGACCACCAGAGGGCGACCTCTCCTTTTCTCTGAAAATATTACCAAACAACTTGAAGGGTTTGGGATTTTCTTTTCTTTCAACAGAAGCAATGTGGATTAGCTGTGGGGGCCATCTTGAATGAGGTTAACTCAAAAAGTGTATTAGCTGTAGAGGTATATTCCTGGAAGTTTCATTAAAACGCGCCCAGTTGTCGCCGAGCAATAGTATTTTGCTAACAGACAGAGACTCTTAATAGTTATTGGCAAAATTATATATAAAAAAAAGAACTTGAGCAATCTGTTAGCGCTCAGAATATGTGTTTGGGATTATTTCCAGCTACCACCACACCAGATTGTACCTTAATATCAGAAAAAAAACTGACTGAGTTGCAGCCAGTCTACCCTCCCAACATGGCGACGTCGATGACGTGAGGTGACGTTAGCCTGGTGGGCGGAGCCATCGTTTCCTGCCGCTGCGCTGCACACAAACTTGACAAGTCCTCAGAAACACAACCAGCTGTTATTGGATGAGTGCGTAAAAGTGTGAGAAAACGGCCGCTATTCCCCCCCCCCTGAATTATTGCACAATATAGTGGGCCAGTCTTGACTCAGAAAACACAGGAGAGTTTTTAGCCCTGGAGAGATCCGTGTGGAAAACTGCGCAGTAAAAGATCCAACAATATGTAGGTGAGTAGCTTGATTTATTTTTTATGTCTGTAATTTCAAACATTATTATTATTATTATTATTTTGCTTAAAATGTGCACTCTTTTAATGTATGCAGTACTTTGATTTGGAGATTTATGTTTGCTGTTTACATGTCAGTAAATGTATTTTGTTGTTTTTGTTCTTGAAATAGTTAAATACTTACATAACACGGTTGGATCTTGGCCTGCTGCCTGAATGTGCTGCCTCTTTTTTCCAGGGACGTCACGGAATCATTCTGCTGCCTCTCCAAAGTCTGCCTGGGAGAAAAACTGGCCTTCCCCCTCGACTTTTTCTTTAGATCTTGGTTTGTGCCATCTGTAAACCAGTAAATTTGCTTTTTTTTTTTTTTTTTTTACAGCAAAATGAACCGTAGAGGAGGAAAGCTACTGCAGCTGAACCCAGTTCGGTCGATCCTCTCCGTGCTCCTCCTCTGCTCCACCATCAGCGCTCAGCTGAATGACCCCTCGTCCCAGGCTCAACCTGGAGAAGATTTTAAAAGTGGCTCCAATATCCGAATAGAGGAGGAACGTCCCCCTGCAGCGCATGAAGCCACAGGTCAAACAACGGAGCCGTTCGATGCGGGACGTTACACAGATAAATTGTTGGATTTGAAAGGACCTGCCAGCACTGACTCTCTGTTATCGCTCACTGTAAATCAGGGTGTTGACCTCACCACTGTGGCTCCCCATTCTTTGCAGAAGAAATCCGCTCCCGGTCCGACTTCACCTGTTCCACTCGTTGGTTCGAACTACACTGAAGATATGTTTATCTCTGAGGAATTCACACCAGGATGGGTGATCCTGTATATTTTGGGGATTATATACACATTTGTGTCACTGGTAACCGTGTGCGATAAGTTCTTCGTTCCTTCGCTGGAGGTCATCGGAGATAAGTTGGCCATCTCCGATGATGTTGCAGGAGCCACCTTCATGGCTGCAGGAAGATACGTCCCTAATCTGGCGGCTTTCTTCCTTACAGTCGACAGCAGCTCCTGGTCTGTAGAAATGTCCTCAGTGGCCGATTCTGCAGTTTTCAGAGTTTTGTATGTGACTGCAATGTGTGCTTTGTTTTCCCGGGAGGTCCTCCATCTCAGTCGGTGGCCACTTTTCAGAGACATGTCATTCTACCTTATTGGCCTTGTCTTACTGATCGCGCTCTCGGGTGTGCTCGTAACGTGGTGGGGAAGCGTAACGATGGTGGGCTGCTGCGTCCTCTATTGCATCTTTCTGAAGTATAACACGCAAGCGAGGCGAGCGTTCAAGACCCAGCTCCGAAAACACAGAACGATGCCGAAAGCTCCTTCAGAGGAGAAAAGTGAAACGGTAAGTTTGTCTTGAGACAGGACATTTGTCCTCTCTAAGATCAAATAATTGTGTCCCACTGCTTTAAAAGGCAGGCGATCATGTGTCTGTGTTTGTCTGTCTGTTAGCCAAATATCTCATGAACCACAGGATGGATTTCAATGAAACTCTGACTCTCAACTATGACCACATCACATTTCAGATTAAGATCTGTCAAACTGACTGCCTTATAGCCATTTATTTGTTTGCTAAGGTGAATTAGCTGTGGCAGCCATCTTGAATCAGGCTGACTCCGTAGGTTTATCCGGTGTAGATCTACATCCGGTGATTTAATTTGTGACTTTCACAAGAACCACCAAAATTGCAGAAATACTCCCTGGGACCGTTAGTGGTGGTCATTTTGAGTCCCAGCTGATTCCGCCTCAAATATTTTGAGTGGCGGTGTTTTGTTCAATATCTACAATTTCTACAAAGTTTTGTTAATAATTTATTTGACTATTTATTCATTTTAAGCTCAACTTTGAAACTTAAAATAGGAGATGACTTTTTAAACTGCTGATACTCCAGCTCTGTATGTTTACTCTCTGTCCTTCTAACATCGTCTCCTCTGCCCTGTGCCGTCACAGTAGCGCCCTCTGGTGACAAGGAGTAATAACAGCAACACATCAACTCGGTGTAAACAACAGTGACGATAATTCTTTTATTCTGTATTACAAACATCCCTTATTTCACAAGGTGATAAAGAGAGACATTTCGGGAAAAGTCATGAACTACGAGACCCACGCTAGTTAATTTAGGAGAGTTACACTGATCTGAACATGCAAAAGGCGTCAAATTGACCCCTTGGCAGTTTCTAGTGTTCATTAAAATCCATCCATGAGATATTTTGCAAAGACAGACTAATGCGCACACATGAGCACAGAAAATGACATGAATTACAGTTAATTATATGACCGCCCACCTTTCATGGAGGTAGCGATACTAAAAAAAGGGTTGGAAATTAGAAAATAAAAGAAAGCTTCTGATAGAGTCATGATGCTTAGATTAAATCAGTTTGCTCAGGTGCTTTTTACCATTGCTGATTATGTTCACCATTATGCTTCCTAGGAATATTTGCCTGCAGGTGGCTCTGTAGACGGTGAGGAAGATGATGGCAGTAACACAGAAAATGAGGGTGTAGAGGTCGGAGTGGAAGACGATGAAGTGAAACCACTGTCCTTACAGTGGTTTAAGCTGTTGTGCCAACAAATCATTTACTTGCTCCTGTTGCCCCTCATATGGCCTCTGTGGCTCATCTTTCCTGACGTTCACAGCCAGGTGAGACCCACATTGAATGTTTTAGACCAGTGGTCTCCAATCCTGGTCCTGGAGGGCCACTATCCTGCATGTTTTACTTGTTTCTCTGCTCCAACAATCCTGATTTAAATTAATGGGTGATTAACTGGCTTCTGCAGAACATGAAGAGGTAATTTAACCACTGAATCAGGTGTGTTGGAGCAGGGAAACAAGGAAAACATGCAGGATAGTGGCCCTCCAGGACCAAGATTGGACACCCCTGTTTTAGACTGACTGTGACACAACGACTGTTTTGTGATTTTGGTGTCTCTGCTTCTCTTTGCACAGAGCTCCAGGAGATTCTTCGTGATGACCTACTTGGTTTCTAGTATGTGGTTAGGTGTCTTCTTCCACCTCATATTGTGGCTGGCCTTTCAGGTCTTGAAACTTGTTTTTATTGATCACAATAATTGGTTTTGCCCATGTCTTAATGTGTGTGTGTGTTCGTCTGTATTGTTAGCAAACTGTCTCATGGACCACTGGGCGAATTTTGATGAAACTTTCAGAAAGTTTTTATTGGCTGTACATCCAAAACTGATTGACTTTTAGAATCAGCCTGTAGCGTGAAACGAAAGCACGAGTTCGCCATGAGGTTTTTTAAAGACAGCCCCACAGAACCTTTTATTCACGTGCAATGAATTTGCAATGCATTTCACATAAAAGACTAAAAAGAAAACATACAAGCGGTCACTTTGTCCTTATCAGGTGCAGGATGTGTGCTGCCTCTGCGACCACCTAAACCCAGTTCAGAAAACACAACCCACACAACACCTAGAGGATGGTTTATTTGATTTGTTTATTTATTTAGTTTAATTTTCTGCAGGTGGGACAGACATTTACTGTTGGAGCTCCTCTTCATCTGGTGGGGGCATTAATGTCCAGCCCTGACCTCATAACCAGTGTGATTGTGGCTCGGAAAGGCAAGGGGGACATGGCCGTGTCCAGTAACGTGGGTGAAAACATCTTCGACATTACTTTAGTGTGAGTTAACAATACTGATTTTGTCAGAAATGATGAACAGCAACAAAACAGCTGATTGTTTCTTTTTTTTGTTGTTGTTTTAATTTGCCGTTTCTTTCAAAAGTCTCCCGCTGTTATGTCTCCTGCACTTGCTGATCCACGGCGCCCCTCATCCAGTCGTCATGAGTGGATTCTACTGCGCTTCTGTTCTTCACTTCCTCATGCTCGTCTTTGCTGTCGTCTCCATTAGCGTCTGTAAGTGGAGGCTGAACAAAGTGCTGGGCGTCGTCATGCTCCTGGTCTTCTTTCTGTTCCTGGTTGTTAGCATTATGATGCAGCATAAAGCCATTCGTTGCCCCATTTAAAGAACTTAAACTGTATTTCAGCTATAATTCGTTTGATTTGATTTTAAACAGCTTCCAAACTGCAGTTCTGCTTTAAAGCAGGCTTAGTTTACAATATTCTAATGCCAACTACCCAAGTTTGTACAGTAAAGTTACTTTACATTGTCCAGTTTTGTTTGAAATTAAGGTAAAATCATCTTCCTTAAATGTGCAAAGCTGTGTGATTGGTATTTTACCATCTGCACAAAGAGCAGAAACTGGTCTTGTTCAAAAGGAAATGGGACCTAATTATTTTTTGGATAATCCTGTTTTTTCCTTCCCTAGAGTTGATTGTATGCACTGAAAGTGTCCTGGCTCCTTACCAATGAACGAGAACAATTAAAGTGCCCATTGTTGTAACTCCAGTTGCGAGGATTGTGCGTTGCCTGTTTTGAGATGGTATACTGCCTGCAAAAGTTCGTCCCTTCTTGATGTTGAGGTATCTGGTCTGCATCTGTGTTCAGGCCATGAGGCCTGAGCTATCATTTTGAGAGACACTGTCCTCAGCCACAACGCCTTTTTAAGAAGTGAACCGTGGGCTCTTACGCTCACGTTGTCGAAAACGTGCAGTTAGCTGTTGCTTGTCTGAAGACCCTAGTCTATCCCCATAAATGGAATTGAATGTACTTGAATCCTACAGGTCCGTCCCAGTGGGACGTGGGTGTCTTGTTACTCTTACTAGGGTGTGGTAAATGTTCATAAAAATAAGCAGCCCCAGAGAAAGGGGGGGATTTCACTGATTGGACCAGAAGTTCCTGGTTTCGGCACAGACTCTGTTGTCTTGAATAAAGTCTCACTGTTCAAAAGATAACTTATGTCTGTAAAGTCATTTCCTTTTGATCAGTACATCGTTGCTGCAATTATGAAGACCCAGAAGAACGTCCACCATTTGAAGACACTTCAATGTTGTATAACTTTTCTTTCTAACAAACAAGCAACAGGAGAGCAACACTTCCTGTCCAAAATGTAGACTAAAACAAAATGTGCCGATTAAACAGTCTTAGACAATCACGTACAGAGACTATAAATTGTATGTGTTGTTGCAGCTCATTCATGTGCACCCTCTTTTTTTTAATACAGACAATATAATCATCGTTGCTAAGGTATGCTTACAAAGTGAGAGTGAGACAATGCACCTAATCCTCTTAGAAGACTTCAGGTGTTAGGTATTATACTGATCCATGGTGAAGACTTGTTCTGTGTCCTACATAAGCCTTTGGTCATTGGCAACAGTTTTTGTTTGTTGCACAACATCTAACTCCAGAGAGCTGCTAAACTCTGGGAGTTTATCACCATTGGCTTTGCATGACGCCAATTCACTGGTAAGTCTACATCCGTAAAGTATGGAACTATTGTTCTCCTTGGATTTGATTAGGACATTGGTCTAGCTCCTTAACACGTGAGATGTTAACTTAGTTCATCGGGCAGTCATTACTGTTTTCTAGATTATTGTTTTGTCTTTGTCATTGTAGTCATTTCAGAAACATATCATCAAACTAAACCAACTAAACAGTTTCTGTTTGACAATAGCAATAAAGAAATTATTCACATGCATATCACAGTTATGTTTACCATATTTTTAAAAAACAAAATCAATAGGTTGGATTTTCCAAGAAGCTGATGATGTGACATGAATCCCCCCACAGAAGTTTTGAATTCTTTCACTCCATGTTCTGCTGGGCTGACAGCTGGACTCTCCCAAAGCCCATTTATGCTGCTTAATTCGACCTAGCCATCGGCGACGCTTCTTCTGTGGAAAATGCATTGCACAAGAAGGAAGCGACTGCAGCTGAGCCGGGTCCTGTTTCTCCTCTCGGGAGTTTTCCTCTGCACCCTGTACCAGCTCACCATCAGTGCCCGGCTGTATGAGCCTTTGCCGATGCCTCAGATTGGGGAGGATTTTGGAGAGGGTTCGACAGAGGTTGTTGAGGAGGCCACAGTAGAACCAGGAGGGCTGGAGGAACCTCTCACTGCAACACACGAGTTGGAGCTCACAGATCAGACAACACCAGCGATTTATGTGGTTCGTCGTACAAATAAGGATACAGACACAACTACACAATCCAAAGCATCCATCACCACTGAACCACCACAGCTGCCAACCACAAACAGGACTATTGTGCACTGCATCTTCGTGGCCCCTGAACCTCCCGGAGAGACACCCACCTCAGCTACAACTCCGTCAGTTACTACAATCTCTCCAGCTTCTCCTGGTCAAGCCCCACAAGTTAAAGGCGATTACCCTGAAGATATCTTCACCATTGAAGATCGCAGACGAGGATGGGTGGTCCTCCACATTTTGGGGATGACGTATATGTTTGTGTCTCTTGCAATTGTCTGTGACGAGTTCTTTGTGCCAGCGCTGGGGGTAATCACAGACAAATTAGCCATCTCTGACGATGTGGCAGGAGCCACCTTCATGGCAGCCGGAGGTTCTGCGCCTGAGCTGTTCACCTCCTTGATAGGAGTCTTCATCGCCCACAGCAACGTGGGCATCGGCACCATTGTGGGTTCAGCCGTTTTCAACATTTTGTTTGTGATCGGCATGTGTGCTTTGTTTTCTCGGGAGATTCTCCACCTGACCTGGTGGCCACTTTTCAGAGACGTATCTTTCTACATACTCGACCTCATCTTGCTGATCATCTTCTTCCTGGACAACGTCATCATGTGGTGGGAGAGCATGATGCTGGTGGGCTGTTACACTCTTTATGTCATCTTCATGAAATTTAATGTGCAGCTGGAGCGAGCGTTCAAAACCCAACTCCATAAACACAAGAGCCTTGTCAAGGTTATCGCTGTGGAAGAACCTGAAAAGGTAAACACTCCTGCAACACACAACCTTAGATGTTCACATTCATTCAGTCAGTCTAATGTTGAGTGTTATTTTAAGTACTTAAAGTTGAAGATCTTTCTATGTGCAGGCACAAGTTGAGATACAGTAGTAGCAGTACCCTTATTTTTAATCTCTGATTTAATGAATTAATCTAAATGGCAAGTATATTCATCTTGGTTATGTAAGCTATTTTAAAATATTGAAAAAACATTTTTTTTGCATGAGCTAACCCTCCTTTACATTGGATGATGGCCCCACTACGATGTAAAAAAATCAGCCAGAAAATTGATCTTTGCAGGGTCTTGGAGAGGTCTTAAGGTTCCATTAGTACAGTTGGCTTCCTATTATGCGTGATCGGTTGTGGGGGTGTTTTGGAGCATGCAGAAAACTTTCATCAAGAGGTTGTGAAAATTTAATATAGTGGTGGCAGGGTATTTCGGTCTTGAGTGAAGCGTGGCAGCATATCCAAGGGATCAGCGGGCACTAGTGTGGCTGGGTCATCAAGAATTTGAAGCAGGAGTGACTGCGCTGGCCTCATGCCCAGGGTGCAACCTAGCGTAGATGTGATCCTTGTGGTGGTAGCATCATGCTAGCATGGTGTAATCTTCTAGTGTATAGCAGCATCCTGACATGGTTAGAAAGAGCCATGTCAGGATGAAATTATAGATCATGGTGAGGGCGGAGAAAGTGTCTCAGAGACATGGGCGTCATACTTTCATACTGAAGGAGGTTTTTCAAATTTTCTGCAGTACAGATACATTCTAATAGGTCTTGAAGAGTGTAAAGCGGTCATCATCCGGTGTGAAGGGCGTATATTATTTTACCATGACTGCAGTCAGATTCAAAGTTAATTCATAAAACCAAATTATTTAATTGTTTAATCTGTCAGTCATTAACTACAATGTAGATTATTACCAGAAAGTTTTATTTGTCATTACTTGTGACCTGGCATTTATGGCATAATTAGTGTTCCAAAAGGTGTAAATTGTAATTGGCGCTAGATGCTAGCGATGATCAAACTAATATTTTTAGGAGCTACAGCGCAATGAAACTGTAGCATCAACTTTTATTGTCTTTAACCACGATTACTGTGGATGAGGCTCACTTTCCCCACAGATCAATTGTTTGTTAACGATCAAAACGTTTGTCGACCTGCTGCTAAACTTGATGCCCTTTAAGTAGTAATGTGATTATGGGATGGTACTTTGTATATAATCACACTACAGTGTAATTGTTTTTAGTTGATGGTGTGGTGAGGGTAACTTTATTTACAAATTATAATGTTAATTATGACATGCAGCATCTTTTGTCTCTTTTGCACTGAGATGTATTTGCTCACATCATATGCAACGTGTCAAACTGTAATACACAACATATGAATTGCCATTTAAATTCAACAAGAATAATATACCTTTGTCTTTCTCTGCCAATGAATGAATAATACTGGAAAAAAAAACATTGTTGCACACAGACGAATGGGGACGGTGAAGCTAAAGCCCTTCCTGCTCCTGAGGACAAGAATCGGTTAAAGGTAATAATGACAATAATAATAATAAATTAAGCTAAAACTAGAATTTCTTGAAAGAATGCACATCACCTGCTGCCCTGGATGTCAAAATTTCAGAAACAATCTAATATGATCTGTTAGTGCTCAGAGAATGTGATGGAGATGACTCTCAGCTACCACCACATCAGAGTTTAGCTCAATATCTGTAAAACTGACTGAGTTATAGCCATATTTATGTTTGCTAAAGACAGTTAGCTGTAGCAGCCTTCTTGAATCCAATTGACTCCAAATGATAATCAGCTGTAGATGTACAACTAACAATAACTTCCTGAGAGTTTCATTGAAGTCCATCTAGTTGTTCATTTGACAGACAGACAAATAAACACGCATGCACAGGCAATTACATGGTCACTCACCTTTCATGGCAGCGGGTGATAATAAAAAAATAATTTTGACAATTTGTCCACATTATTTAGCATTTTATGTGCCAACAAGTTGAGAAAAACATTTTGTTCTCCACTTTGAAATGACTAAATGATGTGTTCTGCTGTTTGTTCTCCCAGCTGAAACCATCCCTTCAGCGAGGGGGGAGTTCAGCTTCTTTACACAACAGCACCATGAGAACCACCATCTTCCAACTCATGATTCACACATTAGACCCTCTAGGAGAGGGTAAGTACCATGCTTCTGCAACCATGGCCCTGCTAAATAATGATAGTATGCTTTCAAATTACTTTCATAAGTGCTTTCTGGAAATGACCATCCTTCTCAGTGTAAAATGGATTAGCTAGGTGTCCCGTATGAAGGCAACGCTAAATCCAGATTGATACTAAGCAGATAAATACCTCCTCTCTACACACAGGGAGTCATTCACAGGTTCAGGGTGCAACAGAAGAAAGGTAAATGTAGGAAATTATAGCTGCAGTCAATGAATATGTTGTTATTTGAAAGTAACAATGACATTAAATTACAATGTTGGTTTTATGTGTTAGTGTATGAAAATCATACCAGAGTAATTTTACAGCATATATTTCTGTTTGTTTCCCAAAATAGGAGTTTGGGACCCCACTGTAGGTCACAAAACACTCAGTTTGGGCTCCTGAGATGATTTCCAGAGATCAAACAAAATAAGAACAATTCATTCCCACTTGTATACTTTTACTGTAATTGTTTTAAAAAGTAACAACGGTCATAAATGGGACAAAAATGAATAAAATATGAGTTTGTTGTCATTATGTTCTTAATTAGACACTTTTTTTTAACAATATGTGGATCAGCCAATAATGTTTAGGGTTGTAAGTCCCCAAACTTTAAAAGATTAGGAACTCCTGTTCTAAAAGACCGGTTGTCTGTGGCTTAATGTCTAATAAAGTACTTTCTGTGTGGATGTGTATTTGTAATTTTACTGGTTTCCTAAAAGAGCAATTTGTTAAATTTGTTTTCAGTCGTCTCTTATACAGCATGAATAATCATCCGATTTAATATCGATCTGTTCAAGATCAGCATCTATGTTATTATTGCCCCACTGGCTAAGAGTCAATAATCATCACACCTGCTTGTTTATGTCTTTTTCACAGGGAAATTTAAAGATAAGGCCGAAAGTCTGACCAGTGTGGCCAGGCGGAAGTCAGAGCCCAAATCTCAGGACAAAAGCGAAGGTAACAAGAAAGAATGAAACAATCAGTCTCTAATTAAGCGTTTTTTTATCGTCTGATCATGATAGCAGGCAATCTGCAGAAAACCTGGTCCTGGACAGCGATTGAGTATCCCACAAGATGTCAAAAGCAAACCTGCGGTCAAACATTCCTCAGCAACAAACATTTCTATCTAGACCTAACCTCTTTTAGAATCTGCAAAACAAAGAGGGGTTAAAAGATCCCGACCTTGCTGCAGAACAATAAAGGTGTTTAATTTCAACGCAGACATGCAAAAACCTTTTCAGCAAGTTAACAACTACCATTTCATTGCTGAAGGGGCAAATATGCAAGTTTTGACCATACAAAGGAGAAAGTACACGTCCAGGCTGGACAAAATAATAATTTTAATATTTATTATCTTTGCTTTACAGCACAAACTGATGAAATATTTATTTTCAACGCCCTCCTGGCACTTAGTCAACAACAGTTTTTGTTTTCTCTGCAGTCTCTCAATAATGCTTTTATTGATGTTGTATTTTATTAATAGGAAATTTGGGACCATCCTAACAGCTGTTTGGGATTAATAATATAATTTATGTTTTTGCAGACAAAAAGGGTAAAAGTGATGAGGCCAAAGAGCCAGAGGTTGCAGGAGCCCCAGAGAAGAAGGAGCAAACAGAAGAAAAGAAGGTACTCTCCATCCATGTCCAGAGGGCTCTGAAAAAGCCCAGAAGTCAGTCTTTGATACCTGTCTATGTAAGAGTCAAAGAACTGAGCTGCAAATGTTTGTAACAGCTTCTTTTCTTTGGTGAATTTGGTCTTTCTTTGCGTCTTATTTTGGCTCCTTTGCTTTCGCCCATCACGATGCGTTTTCCCCTTCAGGACGACGTGCCGGCAGAACAGGGCGGGTCAGACGGCTCGGACGACTCGGGCAGCGATGAAGAGGACAGTGACGAAGACAGTGACGATGACAGCGATGAGTCCAGTGATGATGATGATGAGGAGGACAAAGAGGACACACAGGAAGACGAACCTTTGTCTTTAGAGTGGCCTGACACGCCGAGCAAACAAGCCACCTACCTCTTCCTGTTGCCCATAGTCTTCCCTCTGTGGCTCACAGTTCCTGATGTTCGCAACCAGGTAGGAGATGCTCAGAAGGCAGAAATATATCAACGGTTCCGCATTTCATCATGTCTCACCTTTTATTTCTTTTACATTTCTTGTTAGAAATCCAAAAAATTCTTTGTGATCACCTTCCTGGGCTCCATTATGTGGATTGGTATCTTTTCCTACCTCATGGTGTGGTGGGCTCATCAGGTCAGTCATTGCACTGATCTGATTTGCTTTTTTTCAAATGAAGCTAATGTTTTGCAGCTTCTGTCCACATTAAACTGCTTCTTCCTCGTCAGGTGGGAGAGACGATTGGCATCTCAGAGGAGATCATGGGCCTGACGATCCTGGCTGCAGGGACCTCCATCCCTGACCTCATAACCAGTGTGATTGTGGCTCGTAAAGGACTGGGAGACATGGCCGTGTCCAGCTCTGTGGGCAGCAACATTTTTGACATCACCGTGGGGTGAGCCTCTGTAGTCTGATTGGTCATAAACAAAAAAATAATTAAAAAGCAGCTGATACCATCAGTAACATATGCCCCTTTTTCTGTTTCTTTGTTATTTTACCGCCAGTCTACCCATCCCGTGGCTCTTGTTCTCGTTCATCCACGGTTTCGCTCCAGTAGCCGTCAGCAGTAACGGCCTTTTCTGTGCCATCGTGTTGCTCTTCCTCATGCTCCTCTTCGTCATCATCTCTATCGCGGCCTGTAAGTGGAAGATGAATAAGGTGCTGGGTTTCACCATGTTCCTCCTCTACTTCATCTTCCTGGTGCTCAGCGTTATGCTCGAGGACCGCATCATCGTCTGCCCCGTTTCCATCTGAACGTGCGAAGCAGGCAGCAGACACTCCATCCGTGAGCAGAGCTCATGAGGGTGAAACAGACCGTCATGTGAAAAAACAAGCACATTTCATGACTTTTTCTGTCACGTTTTTGGACTCATTGAAACAGCAGTTGCAGGTAAAGATGACAACAATACTAGTCGTGTCGCTCCTGGTAGCGGAATATCTGTGCGATTTTCTGCCAGACTCTGGTTTTAACCACTCTTTTTTGTTTCTTTCAGTTTATGATTAAGAGTGAACTTCCTGTTTCAAGTCCCTCTATGGTTTGAGTTGAACTTGATTTGTGTTGAAGGTGAAAAAGTTATGAACAATTAGTATCTTACCGTCTAAGACAGCTCATTGCATGACCTCAGTTTAAAGAAACAGAGCTTTTTTCTGATTGAAACGATAAGTTTTCAGGCACAAGCAGACACTCAGACCAAACTCCAGTTTAAAAAGATTAATTGCAGTTCATATAAACAGGACTTTATAAACCTTTACACCACCTGCAGTTTTTCATTACATAGTTATTCTGGCAGAAATATTATGATATTCCTCCAGGAAGTGCCCCAGGCTGCACAGTAAGACTTAAAGTTAGATGAGTTGGTGTTTGTCACCAGATGGCACGCTTTCACTTTGTTCTGTACAGGTTTCCACTGTACGTTATCCAAGAATAATAATAATGAGCCATTATACTATTTAGTGGGTGTCTGTATTTCTCAATCAGGGCAAATGTTACAGAATGTTTAAGATCTGTGAACCAAAAAAACCAAAAGAGTTACTGAAATCAGATCTACACTTTGCTTATTCTCCATGCAGAAAGGAAGAGCTGCGCATATAAATGCTTAACACTGCTAATTGCGTTAGAAAACAGTTCTGTGTAAATAATCATGAAACACAAAGCTGACGATGGAACAAAAGTGTGTAAATAAACATTTTCATAAACTGTGAGGATAAGTTTGAGATTGGAGTTTTAAGATGGCAGAACACCACTTTGGTTTTGGCCAAAGTGTTTTTTCTCCAAACTGAAGTTTTTAATCTAGTCATCTACAACAGGTAAGATGTTTATTGTTCATAACATTTCCACAGAACCTCATATGAAATGATCTGAACCAGTGTTCTAAAATGTCTGGGGTTTTGGAGACTTCATTTAATTTGTGTTCATGGCCATTTTTTTGAGGGGGTGGTGGCTCGAAATTTGAAGTCAATTCTATTTTATTAGAATTTTTTTAAATGAAGTGCTGTGTTTTAAATAATTTAAAGAACTGATAGGTTTCCATTCCCTGTTCCTTAAAGTTCATAGAGCTCTTTAGGTGCCGACATGATGACAGAACACACTTCATGTTTTTTCACTTCTAATAAAAGGAAACAATCTGAAGACCTTGAGGCTAAATTGATGGATTTTAGGGGAAATCTGTGAGGTGTGATTAGATCTTTAAAGTAACTGATCTGCTATTAAAACAACAAATTTAACAAATTGTTTTCCAAATGGAAAAAATAATAATTTTCTTATTTACTACTCAACACAGAATCTAAGATTTAGAGCCATAAAATATCTTTTTTTGACATGTTTGTATAGAAACTGTTCATAACGCTGCTGCTAACGTCTGATGTGTCATAAACGGATACTTACCTTAAACAACAATCGCAGCTTTTACATTTATTCTGTTACAACAGGAGTTGCACAACTAATAAAATAGACTGAACAGTTTTCCCTGTTTTTATTGAACACAGCCTATAAAATAAAATTAGACTATTATCTAGAATGTGTGCACATTTTCAACAGTGTGAATTTTGTATTACATGCAATAAAACAAATTCAACAACTACAGTTTTGTAACTTTACTGCAGAGATGCTGAAAAGGCTTCTTTTTTTCAATAATCACACTTGAAATTCACAAGATAAATGTGTTTATTAAGTGAAAGCAAATTATAGATCCAACCAGGGAAGAAATGTAATTTTTTTTATGTAAAAAAATCATACAAATTAGTACCTCTGTTACAAACAATAAATAACACTCAGGAAACATTGTTGAAATTGACAATTGGTGTAAACAGCACATAGAAACACACAATTAACATTTTGGTCATCAGTGGTTTTCAGACACTTGCTGTGAGGTGATTAAAAAGAGATTTTTGTTCGTTGTGACATTGTCGTCTGTTCCAGGCACACAGCCTTTAACGAATCCAGCATTTTCTCATTAGAAGTGATTGTACAGTTCCAGTAACAAACACAATAATATGGATATTTTCAGTCAGTTTACAGTGAAGGATAGTGACGTTTTACACTCAGTGTTGACAGTGATTTTTGAATTAGGGCAGGTCAGAGCTTTGACATTTCATTTTCAAGTGATAAGAATGCTGTTAAAGAAACAGCCGTTACCAAAATGTGGTAAAATATTCTTTTTTTTTTTTTCCTCTGCATGTCCCATAAAACAGTAAAAAGTAAAACTGACATTTATGTTATACAATGAAGACAAAAATCAAACAGAAAAATAAAAATAAAAACACTCTGTACAGTTTAGGGATCCACAACTGTGTCAGTTTTAATAAAAAAAAGTGATTAAATCCAAATAAAACCTTTCTTTTTTTTACTCTTAGTTTAATGTTTTGAATCAAATCTGTTGTCTGCGGTTGAATATTATACATAAATTGTTGAATTACCTCTTTTAAAAAGCTTTAAAAACTGTGAATAAATGATAAAGGTAATATTCCCTCACGGGCTGTTTTGGTATTTTGTTAAGAAATGATGAACAAATAAACATTGTGCATTTCTTAGAGTTGGTCCAGAAATAAAAGGATTAATATATATGTTTATATATGACGTTACCATATGGTTTAGTGCATTCAGATATATGAGAACTTCAGCTTCACAGGGTGCACATTAGCAGAAACTGATTTGGTTTTGTTAAATTAAAATGTCAGACAGGACAATAAATCCTGCAAATAAAAAGGGACTTGCTAGCTTTGGCTGCTGAGCCAATGAATCATGTAACTGAGAACTAAGAGCTCCTTCTGTCAAAGTGCTTTTGTAAAAAACCTTTAAAAACAGATCATTATTTTACACACACAGTCTAAACAAGGTCACCAGGACCACCCAAAAACTTCAACAATGTGATTTTAGACTCATTTTTACACATGTATTCACAGCTTCAACAGGAAAAAAAGGCATCAAATAGACCATATAACAACTGTACAAACATTTTACTACAGGTGTATTGAAAATATGGTGGAGTCTTCAAAGTATTTAGAAACATTAAGCTCGTCCTTTCACACCTCTCAGCTCTAACAGTACAAGAAACCCGTGGCAGTTGCTTTGCATTTAGGTGATTTTTTTTTCTTTTCCTTTGTTGTGCTTACTAAAAAAGGTCTGTGAGCCTGTCCTGAGTCTGAAGAGGAGCCCAACGTCACAGCAGCGCGAGTTCACAAACTGGGCTCTCCAAAAGTCCTCCTGCACTCCATGACCCCCGCTCCGGGGGGCCGGTCACAGTTGTGTGTCAGCTTCACTTGGCTGGAAGTGAGGCGGTCGTAGGCCAACCTGTACTCCCGGTCGAAAGCATCTGCAATGAAAATGACAAAATTTATGCCAACTATAAAGCAAAATGTTAATGTCTTTATAAGGAAGGAGTTAGGATGGCTTACTTAGAGAGAGATACACTGGTTAAAGTGAAAAAAATCTGATTTATTACCGTAGATAAAGCAGCAATAAACTGTTTCTTGAGTAAAAGTTCTGCATTTTTTACTTTTAACGAAGGCAGGAACTGCTCGCAAAATTTACTTAAAGTATAAAATATGCAGTATTAGTTTAACAGTAGAAAGCTTTCAGCCCTGTTCAAATATAATCCCTGTATTTAATGTTTCAACGATCCTCCAAGCAGTAAACTGAAGTTTCTGGCAGTACATTTTATCAGGTTGAGCTAAAGCTACTTTATAAACTCTCTGGTAGTTTAATCCACAGAAATACATCATATCTTGTAATAATTTTATTTTTTAGCATGATCTTGTGAGAGTCAAGTAACTCTTAATAAAGGTTTTTTATGAACTCATATAAAAACACTCTTATTCAGCTTTCTGCAAATAGATTTTTAAGACAATTCATTAATATTTTAAACAAATCTAACCCTTAAATAAAAACTTCAATTTTCATTTTGTTAGAAGTTAAAAATTAAAGGCTCCAAACTCAGACAGAGATATTTCTTTTTTTTCCAGGATGGGGAACATTTGCAATAAAACATGTACAGTAAGTGGAAGAAAAGCTGCCAAATAAATCCAGAAGACAAAAAGTAAAATATTTGAGATGTAGTGAAGTCAAAGTTCAGAACGTCAGAGCACAAAATACACAGAGTGCAAATGAGTAAATATAACAAAAAGTGAATTTTGAAAACGGAGATTATATTTTGTGGACCTACACTCTGATGCAGTGTTATAAATAGCACTTTTTCAGTATTTCTTTTACAAAATTTGATTAATTGAAAACTAACCCTGATAATGGCTAACTTAAATATAAATACACAATAAAACCTTGCTTTAAAAACACAAAACCTCTCCCCAAAGCTGTAAGAAACACACATATACACCTAACTTTATGCCAGAACGATTGACCTGATTGGCCCAAAGTGGATCCTCACTGAACCAAAACACTGAGAGCATGACGCAAAGGAAGATGTATGAGTTTTGAACTTACTGATATTTATGTTGTTCCTCCCCAAAGCCACGAGAGTTAGAAACAGTAAATCTCTGTAGAGGCTCCTTTTTGGGTCAAAGAAAACAAAAAACAATTAGACGTTCCATCCGTTTCACCCTACCTGCGTAACTTTTTACACCCGACCCCAGCATGTTTCTTTTCGCTCACCTCTGCCTCTTGAAGCCCAGCTCGGGCCCCAGCAGCTGGATGATCTGGCTCATGGGCTGATAGACGTCACTTTTCTTGATGCTCCTCACGAAGCTCTGCAGCAGCTCCACGGTGAAGAGCTGGCCCTCCTCGCACAGCCCGGAGCGGATCAGGGAGTTGGCACCTGCATGAAAGTCAACCTCATCAAAGGAGCATCCTTCTCCATCACTCAAGATCAACTCTGAAGGCGGCAATAAAATCAGCATATCTAACAGGAGATCTGAGCTGAATTATGCATGATGTTCTGGTGTCTTAATAAAGCATCATTATTTGATTTTAATGCAGATAGCTGACCTTCTCAGCAGGACAATTTCTTTGAAAGTAACTTTTGCACAACACAGTCTGGGCAGCAACTACTTACAGTGTGTATTCCACAGGACGTAGCAGGGCTGGAGTTTGTCTTTGTGCAACTTCAGGTTGTCCCACATGATCCTCACAAGCACCTGCTTGCTGTCCTCCGATGAAACGCTCTGAGGAGGCTAAAGAGAATAAGACCTATGAAAAATCTGATAGCATCAAGTCCTATGGGTTAATCTGCAAAATTATGTAACAACAGAAAAAGTGTGCTGCTTTTATGCACCGTTTTGTTTTATTTTTCTTCTTAACTAACACATGGAGGTGCTAAAGTCACAGATAAACTTGCCAAGGAGATCTTATTATCTTATATCATTATGTCTTATGTCCTAAAAACTACAGAAGGGCCTTTTTTTCTATATGTATTTTAACATTTATTTAAACCCAGGCCACATGACCTTTTAGTGACTGTTTTGAAGGAAAGGTGACTCATATGAAGCTTTTGTTCGCAAGAATAAACTAAAATGTACTTTTCCAAGCACAAGAAATAAAACCAAAACAACAATAACAGATCTAACAAAGCAAAGGAACTGAACCCTGTTAACAGGGTAAATGTTTGCCAGGGCTTTTATGGTTCGGATTTCTGATTTTGAACTCCTTTTTGTTGAGAGTTCAGAAATAGAAGAAAATCACAAAACAATTATTTATACATTTGGGCCTGCATGGGACACCACTGATTTAGATTTTTAGAGAAGAGCTGCTGGAAGCAGAGACTGGTCTTTGTACCTGGTCTCTGTGGCTGCAGTGCTGCGAGGCCAGGATAAGAGCCGGCAGGTTACTGGGCAGCTCCAGCCTCCTGAAGTACCACACCAGGTTCCAGAAGACGATGGGGTGTTGGTCGACGACGCTCGGGGAGGAGATGGCCTGGTCGCCCTCGTTCACCAGCAGGCTCTCCAGCTCCTTCCACAGAACCAGAGGGCTCAGGTAGGGCACCGTCACTGGATCAGGGGCTGGAGCAGACGTGCCGGCGCTCCAGCTGCTCTCCTGCGATGAAGCTGCAGATGGCTGAGCTGCACAGTCTGCCACGCTGGCCTCAGGACTGAGGGCTGCAGACGCGTCCTCCTCTTTAACAGGATTACTTTTCTTTAAAGACCTGAGGGGAGACAGAGTGGATTTATTAAATGAGGCCACAAGGATAAGGGTATTTTCTCTGTGTGAGTGTGTGGTTAAAAAAAAATAGGGCCACATCTAGTAATTGATGATCTAGCATACTGTAAGACAATAAAGCTAAATTTATGAAATTTAACCTAAAACAACAAAAGAGTAAAGAAGACGCATCATGATCTGATCATCTAAAATATATAAACTACAGTTCTGTGCAAAGTTATTAAATAACCTTATATTTTGTTTCCAATAAGGCAGACTTGTCTAAAATATTTGAAAGTATTGTATATTAATAGTTTTTCAGGCTTTTTTGAGGTCTTTGTCTTCTCTTTGCCCATTTTCTGTTCAGTCGCGTGACCATGACTGCATATTGTGCAGAGTATGATTTAAAAAAACGAGGAAAGTGACCAAGTGGAGGACAAAAGAGGAAGTGTCAGACCTATCTACAACCGATAAACAATATCTGAAAGTCATGGCATTAATAAAACATGCAACAAAGACCCAACACAGGCCCTGAAAGGTATGCTGTTCTTTAGCTGGTAAATGACTGGATGTCGAGTTTTCAGCTAACAGCTCTTTGGGAATTACTTTGTTGGTGCTAAAAGGCTATTTTATGTGTCAAATTGTAAGTTATCTTCAGTCATTTTTATAAAGTCAGTTAAGGAAACAGGAACAAATAGTGCCTTTGTGACAAAAATTGATTTTCAAAGTGGTTGTTTGCCAAGCTGTCTGTTACGTGTCGACACAAAGCTGTTTGAGTTTAGAAGCCTTTATACGCTTCAGTGATTTATAGGTTAGAGAGCGACTTGAACAACAAGAAAAAAAACATTCCTCTGAAAATGTTCAGGTTCAAGGATTTAAAATGAGTAAAGAAGCAGCCAAACTCCAGAAAATTTTCTAAAAAAGGACTAATGAAAAGAGCTTTCAATACTGCGTACACTTTACCTGTTTTGTGGTCTGAGATCTTTGATTTCCACGTTGAGGAAAGGCAGGAATGCTGTTCCACAGAAAGGGCAGGTGCTGTTGAGGTTGGAGTCATTTGCTGTCCACCCTGCCATGATCTCCTCATCATACACCAGACAGTCACACGTCTTACAGAGTGAACAGCTGGACATCAGCACCTACGATAAAGATGATACGTCACTGATCATTACATTCAGACTCATCTATAGACTAGTTTCTTATGAGGACGTAAAAGTAAATATTTTACCTCCACAGTGTAATTAGGGGTGGGTTGGAAGCGGCTGACATCAGGAGAGGAGTCTGGAGTGTGAGGAGCTTTGGAAGGAAGTGCCAAACCACCTGGATACAGGACAGGGGGACAACTGAATTAACCACTGACCTTTACACATCTAAACTCAAAGAGATTACATTCACCAAAGCACTAATGCCTTCAATAAATCCTGCTATCAGTGGACATTTTGTTTTTGCGAGCCCGATTTAGTCCACCTGTGTCACCATTTGATCGTGTGCACGTGAACGTGCGTGCACGTGTGTATGTTCATGTGTTTTCGCATCGAGCCTGCAGCAAGTTGCAGAAAGCCACACATTGAATGAGCCTCCATGCTTGCTGGCCTAGTTTTCCACTGAACAATACCAAACTCTTTCCATCGCTCTTTCCTCTCCTCTTTCTCTAAATTTAGATCGTCGAGACCCATTTTTGCTAAAACTGAGCGGCTTTTACTCATCTTAACTCAAACTAACAGCTTTATTTGCATTAGCGCCACAGGAGCAGACTGATGAACGGATGTGCGACAAACCAGAGAAGGAGTTGTGTCTGAACACTCGGTTGGGGCTGCTCGGGCTGCTCAGGTTTGTTTGGTGGGCACCGACGGGGCTTCTCCTGGCCCGGGACATGCTGCCGTGCTGAGGGGAAGTGAAGCCGTGCGGGTCCAGACAGGAGTCGTTGTCGTGCAGCGAGGAGCATTCGGCTTCTGCTGAGGTCAGCGAGGAAACACTCATTCGGTCGCAGTTTCCATCCTGCAGAGAGCGAAGTAGAACTAGAGAAATTGCGTTTTCTGCCAAAATGCAGCGTGAGTGCTGAATGACTGCTGAGATTTGCTGAAAATGAAAATGAGTTTTTAAAGCTAAAAGAAGCAGAACAGTACCTAAAAGCTAAAAAAGCAAAACAACAGTTGCTGCCAGTCAACTCAGCTCATCGTGGAGGCAGATAAAAGGCAGACTGTGCTGGAAATGTGTCGCGTCTAACCTGTGTTAATGAAGTCTGGGAGGACAAACGGGAGTAGAGGCGACTCGCTTTCTCTGCTACGCCCTTCCCTGCTGATATGACGCTGCTCTTGAAGATGTCCAGGGTTGGGGTCAGCAGGGAGTCCATTGAGAACGACGAGGAGGAGGGAGTCGGTGACGATGGTGAAATCAACGAGGAAGGCCTCTCCCGGTCTCTGTTACACATCCCCAGAGGAAGAGATGGCGACTGCCTGAGTCTGTCCTTGGATTTGACAGGAAGTGAAAGGTGTGTGCTGGAGTGGGCCAGAGCGGTGGCCTGTGGGGATGCTTGAGCAGAAAGTGTGGAGCAAAACAACGGGCTCGAAGGGTTCTGAAAGTCCATGCTGGGCGTGCGGCTGCTCAGGGGGCTGCTGTTATTTATGTAGGTTTCAATCTCCTCGACGAGGTTGCGGTTGGTGGCGGGTGAGCTGTTGCTGACCCTGTCACACTCCTTTTCTGTCGCCGTCGCCATCTGGGACAGGGGATCAAACCCCGCCTCGATCCCTGTCCTCGCAGCCCCGGTGCTGCAGCTGACACCGCCCTCCACCAGAGGCTTGTGTTTTTCAGCCTCCGCATCCTCCTCCTCCACTTCGTGCAGTCTGTCAGCTCCAAGCTGATTCTGCCTGGCTGAGCTGAGGAGCGGGACAGCGAGTCTCACACATCCCTGTCCACCAAACAGGTCCAGAGATTTGGGCCTCTCAGCACAAGGAGGATTGTCGCTGGATGGACTGGAAATGCCCCTGGTGCCAGAGTCTGCGATGAAAACACGTGCCAGAACATTTAGGTCAGAGAGATGAGAGCTGCTTGCACATTTAAAATGCCATTTAGACAACCTGCTTTTAAATAAATCATCATTAGGATGGCATCTGTTAATTTGCAAGACCCTAAAGTGATAGTACTCTTTTCAAGTGGGATTCTGTGGGAAGGTTATGAACAATTAATATCTTACCTGTTGCTGAAAGCTCCTCTAATAACCTCAGTTTGAAAAAATAGAAATAAAATTCTAACAGAATTTCTAACAAAAATAACTGTGGTGTAAAGGTCTATGAAATAACATATGCTTAAACTGCTACAAAATCTTGGAGTTTGAAGCTGTTTTATAATGACAGCAATCCACTTTAGTCTTAGCTGTGTTTTATTCAGCTGTTAGCTCATCAATCCGGTCAGAATTAAACTGTTTCATTCAAACAGCTATCGTACTTGGAGAGCTTAGTATTGTTTGAGGTTGTAGTCATAAAATATTTGAGAACCACTGCCTAATCTAATCCTAAAAAATAGTACTGCAAAACCCTGATTGTTGCATTTATAACCGTTTTTTCTGATGGTCGTGTGCTGCTGTTTCCACTAAAATCAAGTTTTGCAGCAGGGAGGGGGAAGTAAAACTCTTTAGGTGACAGGTTTCATTTTGTGAAACATCTGCCTTGAATTATACATCAAAACTAAGAAAAAGTTCAATTTTACATAATAAAGGGTTGGACAGGTATTTCATTCTTTAGATACAGAATGAAGCACTTTGCACTAAAAATAATAATAATTAAAACATCACAATTAACTGCTTATATAACAAAGCACATCCGTCAAAGGGATCTTTTGTCTGAAAAGAAATATAACAGCAAAAGGATGAACTGAGAGAACACAACACCTACACTGCAAAATCATCCCCCAGCTTTTAAAGACAAAATGTTCATGTTGCTGCAAGCTGTGACTCACGTCTGCAGAAATGGTCACCAAGTGAGAAAATAAAGCCAAAGTGAAAAGCTATCCCGAACTCACTGATCTGCCTGAGGCCTTTGTCTTCCCCTGGTGTCGAGGTGTCAGTCTCTCTGCTGCACAGCCTCTCCTCCTCCTTGGACAGGGAGTCGTAGCCTTGGTCAGACTGTCCACCTGAAAAAAAAAAGTATAAAAAGCTTTATTCGTGTTATTATTTTCTTTTTTCTTCTTTTCTTCCTTCGAAATAAGCTGATCGAAAATTGTGCTACTGGTTGTCAAGGATGTTTCTCAGAAGACAGCTGATCAGAGAGTTTGTTTTCAAAAGAGGGAGCGAGACAACGTCGCCCACAGCGATCATCGCCGACAACACTCAGAACAGAAAAGGCAGTGGAGTCTCTTTAAAACTTGCATCATGCTCACAAGGTCAATATGCATGAGATGGGAAAACAGATTCCACAACATTTTTTCTTCTTTTTTGCATTTTTCTAATATTTTTGCCTTTTTAAAAGCTTATGAGACAGTTTGTGCTATAAAAACCTTTAGCCTGCTGCTGCCACATAGCTACAGTGTATTAAATCAAATCAAGGATCTGTGTATTGCCTGCAGAAAAAGGACGTATTGTTTTTGCTAAAGATGTGACCCAAGGAAAGCATGTGCAACGTGAATGGGTCCTTGAGGCACTCCACAGTTAACCATAGAGGAACCACAGAAGAAGAGAAATGTCAGGGTAAACAGGAAGTGAACCACTAAAGGAAAGTACCTTGAATTCCAACCTGGTCATAAAGGCAATTTGGAAAATACAAAACAAAAGAGTGTGATCAACTCTAACAAAAGCTGCACTGACTTTAAATAAAATCAAAATAACACATTTACCGCTGTCTAAAGACTGGAGCAAGTCCCTACAGACTTAACAAAGCTGAATGTTTGATGGTATGAGGCAAACGATTTTCCTACCCGTACTAAATCCGTCGTCACTCGAGTCCATCTTGGTGAAGTCGGTGTCGATGGAGGTGCGCTCAGCAGAGTCATTAGCGCTGTCCAAGCTGCCGTGGCTGACCGTGTCGAGATCACTGCCGTCTGAATAGAGAGGGACGAGAAGCTTAACAAATTACACGAAGCAAGCAGCTGCGCTCACAGGAGAGCGACGCATGAGGGGCCACTGATCTGTGCTGGAAAAATGATCGTCCACTGTAAAGGCTGCACATTGAACATCCAAAATTAAGATTTCTGTCGTGCTTTTGACTAAAAGGATAAGTGAATGGGGGGGGGGTTTGCATTTAACAAACTGTAAATTTACCGAACTATTGCTTCAATATGCTAATGTTTTTTCGTCCTAGAATTTCCTCTTTCCTAACAGCGTCAAATCAAATGCCACACCCTCAAGAACGATGACATGAGTTTGTCATGCAGAGCATGTTTCCATTGAACCCCCACGCACATCATGTCGTGACGCTAATGAGAGCCTCCTTGATTTGTTGTGGTGAATCAGAGAATGTGTCAACAACAGAAACCTGTACACTGGATGCTGCGGAGGGAAAAAAAAAACCTCTTCACTCTGTTTAATTACTGTAACATTATGGTGTCATTACAGAGATGCAGATGGGGGAACAATACGTGCTGGAGGAAGACAAACAAGTGCTCCTGCAGGATCTCATTAGGAACTACAGTGACTAAGAAAAAGAAAATCAACAAATTAAAATTTTAATGCACTAAATTAGTTTGCAATATACAAAGTAATTATATGTGAACTTGTACTAAACATCCTGACGCCCTGTGAGTGTTGGCTATAAAGCAATTACAGCTGGTTCATGTTTGAAATGTATTTGCAGTCATAAAAGATGTTAGTCCTAACACTATGTTAGGACTGGAAATTTGCAATAATTAACGTGTATGTGTTTTGTTTTGATCTGACTGTAACGCTGATCAGATCGCATCGAACGTCTGGTGCATTTCTACAAGTACAAAGAAAAGGCTGACAGCAAAAAGCATGGCTTATCATAAACAAAAACTTGTTTTCGCCCGAGGAAAGAGGGTTACATCTGTCGATGAATAATGTCCATGCAATGAAATGAAAAAAAAAAAAGCTGAAATCTTCTTTGAAATGAAACTAGCATTCCTTGTAGGAATGCGTATTTTCCACTGCCCTGCATGCCAAAGTTTTAAACGAAGACCTCATGCAATCTGTAAACACTTAACTCAACTGCCACCACACCAAATTGTAACTTGACATCTATAAAACAAAGTGAGTTATAGCCATTTTTGTGATTTAGGGTCGATTAGCTGCAGCGGCCATCTTAAATTGAGCTGACTTGAAAAGCTATTCAGTTGTAGATGTACATCCAAAGATTAATTTTTGAAGATCTTCCGAAAAAGGTTGATAAAAAGCTGTGTTGATTTATTATGTTAACTGTTCTCACCTGAAAGCTGGGGGTCTCTGTGTGGCGTCTGCTGTTTCCTCCCTGCTTGCTTGAAGCGGAGAACACCGAGGATCACGTTCCTCAGTTTCCCCCACAGAAAGTAGCCTCCTCTGGTGGTGGAGGGCCAAGTGCTCTCCAACACCGCCTGAAGCAGGACAGCAGCAGGTCACAATCATTTTAAAACTGAAAAACTGTTAAATGTTGAGTCAGATTTAGCTCACTGTCTGTGCTCGTGGCAACAAAACGCACCTTGTTGTAGTACCCGTACGTTATTGCGTTGGGCTGAACTCCCGCCTTCTTCATCTCGAACAGCACCCTGACAGCCAAGACCGGCTGGCTGTACTGACCGCACAGATGCAGCAGCACACGATAACACACCTAGGACGGAACGATAACAGGCCCTTTGTTATAAAAAATTGACACCGCGTTCGTTTCTCAAAGAAATGGCGCAGCACCCTGTATATAAATGTAGCAGTTTCGTACCTCATCTGGAGCCTGAAGCTTCTTGTCTTGCATATTCCTCAGCACATCATAGGCTGTGCGCAGAGCTCGCACCTTGGAGTGGCAGTTACTGACAAGTGCCGGCAAGCAGATAAACCACAAGCCGTAGCAGTGGCGAAGCAGACACTTGGACCACATCTGAGGCATAGACGAATACGTTTTGGCCATCTTCTGAGCTGATTTGATCTCCTATAGAAAGGCAGAAACATGATTTATTGCCACTTAGCAGCCAAATTTCCATTTTACATCTTTTATGTCATTGTGTTTGATATTAAAACGGGCTGATGAGCCTAAATGTATTCATGTTTGCTATTATTTCTATGGTTCCTCAACAGAAGAAGTACATATCTGAATTTTTATTTTACTTAAATGTCAAGTAAATGTTTCTGCTCATATGGCTGACCTGTTTAGAGCGCCTAAAGATGGCCGTAGGGCTGGCTGGGCTGCTGTGGCGTGAAGCAATCCCTGTTGACAGAGGATTAAGTCCTTCCAGTGGCTCCAGGAGCTCAGACCTCAGCACAGGGAACCCAGAATAGCTGCAAAAATAAAACAGATACTCAATATGATACCAATTGCTGTGTTTTTGCTCTGAAACTCTGGAAGCTTCAGCGCCAACGTATACCCAAGAGCCGTGCGTTCCAGATCTAAGTGATCAAAAAGCCCAGCAGCAGTGACAAAACCTTCAACAATAAAAGGAATTTATGCTAAGCCTCTCCTTTTGGTGCTCGAGCAAAGCAGAGCGAAAGAAGAAGTTTGCCTTGAATTTTTCATTTAGAGAGCAATCTGAGGTGTAATACCTATAGCACAGAGGGTGTTCTTCTCCCTGAGGAAGAGGAGGCAGCTCCGGAGGGTTGATGTAGACCGTGTGCTCACTGCGATGGGACTCGTCCAGCTCAATCAGCCTGGCGTCCTCTGGCCGCTCGCTGTCAATCTGGTTTGAAAAAGAAGCACGTTTGTCATCGTTATTCATCTTTTCGTGCGTTTAAAAACAAATCCACGTGTGTAAATGATGCACGCAGAGGGATATAATACTGTGTGAGCCCTCAGCGAGAGCAAACAGATGTCAGAATTGATACCTGGCATCGGCATCAGAATGATGCCGCCAATTGTGCCAGTTCTGTTTATCTAAAAGGAGCCAAATGAGAGGCTTGACCACATAAATCCTTCAAGACTAAATGGAGCTAAGCTTCAGTGGCCACGCTTAGAGACACAAATCCATTTGACTATGAGTCTGGGACACTTTGGCAGCACTACTTGATGCTAAACTGACACATTAGTTTCTGCTTCTGCTTGACTGATCTGCTGTTTGGAGAGATGTGCACAAAACTCTGCTGCTGGTCTCTCAGAAAGCCACAACTTTAAAAAAATGCTTCATTTAAGGTTTAAAAAACATCTAATAGCTGTCTAATAGATCATCAAAGGCTTAGCTTTGTCACTTGGTTTATCTGAATGCAATACCAGCCTATTTTGGGCATCAGTTTCACAAAATGGTAATAATATGACTGGCACTAAATCGTTCCCCCAGTAGAAATGAATAACAGGGATTGTTCCACTCAGTTGAGTGGATGATTCAGTCATCCGACTCAAACTGGCTGATTTGTCTTCGCTTCGATTCTGCTCAGCACCTCTCCGCTTGTTGTCCTTCCCCTTACAGCTCTCTTACTCAATCGCACATTTGTTGTCAACCTCAGCAGCAACTGAGCTGAATGAATCAATGCTTCCACTTTTCAATAATGACTGCAATAACCATCGACACAGGATGTGTAGCTGTTCCTGCTGGATGTAAATGTGACATCCTGGTTGCACAAGTTTGTAACCGCAAGGATATTTTTTTTTGTTATTATTATTTTTCCATGGAAGAAGGCGGATGTTTTTGTCATTTTTGTGTCTGTGGAACAGAGCACGTTGACAGGCTTTGTTCGTAAATCCTTTCAAATCTGCAAATAATTAGCATTTGAGTGGAAACTTGCCGACATCCCACATGCTTTCGACAAAGGGAAGCAGAAACAAAGCACTGACAAAAACAATGTCATAAATTCAGGACTGGAACTAGGGACGGCTGGGACAGAACCGTAAAGCATTACAAAACTGAAAATCACACAAGCAGGGAAGGTTTAAAGTGCGACATAAGATCTGGCTGCTTACCTTGATTCCAGTAGTAAACAACTACCAGGCAAACAATGAAGCAGAAAGAGAGGGAAAGAAGCAAAACATACAGTAAGAGCACAGAACAATCTTCAGAGAGGTGAAAAAACATTCCTTCATTCATTGAATAAATATCGTTGACCACCTTTCATGCCAGAGTTTTAAACTAAGATCATCTCATCTTGAAAACTGATGGAGTTTGAGCATTTTTAGTAAAATCTTGACTTTCTTCCACAATCATGTACAATATTGACATATCTCACAGGAGCCGTCACAAAAATCAATCCACAGCAACGATTATGCTGTGATCCTCACCTTATCAACACATTCGTCAAAGAAAGCCAGGCTGGCATCTTTATCACTAACAAAGGAGCACTCCTCTATGAAACGACTGAACATCTGCGTCTTGGTCATGAGGGAGTAAAACCTCTGATGGGAGCGGTCTCTGCTCTTCACGAAGCCTGGGAAAGAAAACACGTTATTTACTGATGAACCAGAAAGGTGGGCATTATTACCAGGGTAATTACAGTTATTACCGGAGCTCTACTTTCCAGGCTCTGACTAAATATTTACTGGGTGAGCAGGAACACATTGCCAGTATTTTAGGAAATGAGCTCGCCGCTTCGAAAAACGAGATGTCCTTTGCTGCTCCGCTTGCATAAGAGCACACAGATGTGCGGGGACATTGTGCTATCAATCATGTCGCTTCACTGACTTGTCATCCGAGTCTAATTTCCACCGAGGCTTAAGTTAGATAACCAGCACTAATTTAGGCCAAACTTTGAAGCATAGAGCAGCATTCAGACCACAACGGCACTAAATCACAGCAATAACTTGTCAACAAGCTTCATATTTACATAAGCAGAACACAAACTGAGTGGAAAATGTGATTTCTGAACAGATGCCGTTCCTCGTAAAACTGATTGTTATCATAGTTAAAAGTATACACTACAAGAATCTGACCAAATCTGACGCAAAAACTTTCTTTACATCTTCATTGGGTTAAAGGGTCCTTTACGAGGACAGAAACTTACCTTGCAGGTCGAAAAGCGAGCTGACGTCAGTCGTCTTCTCAGACGGAGCTTGGGTGATGGGCTGCAGATAGGAGCGGTAGCCTCGTAGGATGGCTGCCATGAATCGGAGAAAGGCCTCCTGGATCTCCAGCTCCAGAGTGTGGAGGCTTTTCCCCCCGTAAAGCTCGCTGTCGGTCATCGTGTGGTCCATCTGCACATCATCGCGATTTAACTGACCGCCTGAAAGAGCAAAGTAAAGGACGAATCAGTATCTGAAAACACAAATATGTTCAAAATACAAAACAAAGCTTTTTAAAAAGCTCAAAGGATTTTACAGCAGCCAACAGAAATAATTAGATTGCATAGGTCGTATGGAAGAAACTATAAATGGGAAAACAAAGGTGTGACACCCAACTAGGCCAGCTCTACAAAAAGAGCTACTCAGCGAACATTTTAGTACCACAATATCATATCAGAAGTGAGTTTTAGTGCTGTGATAGGACCTTTTCTATGATGGAATGTGTCTTGGGAAGAAATAAACTTTATTTCTCCAATGAGAAATAAAAGTACCAGAACTGTAGCTAAAAGCTAAAAGTAGCAACAAACTAAAAGTAGCATATGAAGACAAAAACAGAGCGAGTTCGCTGAAGCAGATTTCAAAGTAAACAAATTTATTTAATTTAAAATGCATAAAAGTTGCAAACACCACAAGTCATAGCACCTATCTCTTGAATGAGCAGAATGTTTTGATATATAAATGGTTAAAACAGCACAAAGTATGCAGAGCTAATTAGATTGCAAAAGAAACTATAAATGGGAAAACAATAGTGTGATACTCAAGTAGGCCAGCTCTATAAAGAGCTACTCAACTAACATTTTAATTCATTTAGTCATTGTACTTTGTCTCACTGATCTACTGTTGCATTTCAATTTTATGCTTTTGCACACTAAAAACTGTCAACACAGTTTCATCTGGTGAAGGGGGGTGGGG
>NC_051440.1:13571698-13606040 GCF_001649575.2 Kryptolebias marmoratus | reverse complement strand
GTGGGGTGGGAGGGGGGGGGGATAGGAAGACTTTTGCTCACAGTGTCTCATGCTATTCCAAACTTTCCTTGGTAAAAACACGTATCATCACAAGATCTCCTGTGATTCAGCAGAGTAAGAGTGAGGTCAATTTTCCGACAAAGTTATCCACCCAGGCTGACTCAACAGACTCCTGTGGAGAGCTAAATTATGCATGAAAGCACTTTGGAGAATGACACAGCATCAAACTGGACTCACCCTCTGTGAGCTGCTGATGGAGCTTATTCAGGCTATTCAGAAGATGTTTACAGGCTCTCCGGGGCAGGATTTTCCACGTTAAAGCCTTCTTGTCGTCTTTCCTGAAAGAACACAATATATATATATATTTATCACAGGGGAGGACAGTTGAGAGAAATTGTAAAACAGATAGAACAGGTTCACTGACATCAGCACTGACAATTTAATATCTCTGTGAAGGTGTTGGTGTGGAGGCCACAAGTGCTTTGTACACTGGAAATATTTCACATTCCAGCTACAGTCATTAAATAAGAGGCTCTCGCTGACAGACACCGATAACCTTGGGGTATAACTTAAAGACCAGACCAACATAAAACCACGGAGAAACCATTTCTGGCGTCCTGAAGCTGTTAGACGACTTCTATCAGAGAGAACTTACTGGGAGATGGTGTTGGTGTCCAGATCGACACAGCTAATATCAGCTGGAGGCACATAAAGGTCAAAGTATCTGGAGTCCAAACCCACAATGAAAGGGCAAGGTGCACTGAGCACATCTGCCAGGGCCAGCGGGCACAGAGGGATGTACGGGCACGGCCAGTGGAAGGGAAAGATCATCTGAAAGGCAGGAGGAAATCAGAAGATTACATTTTTATACTTACTCTGCAGGGTTTTTTCTTCTTATATTTGAGAGTTTTAGTTGCAGGCTATTTTATTAAAGTGTTTCTCTAACGGCGCTCGTATTCCTAAATGGTTTTTTGATGTAAGTTTATGTACATTACTTTATTAAAGCTGGAGCCCTGTCTCTTGCATTATCCATCACAGCTCACAATCACATTAAGGATCCCTTCTCTTTAGAGCCATCAACGTGACAAAGAGGAACTAGGGACTGCAGGACTCACAGACACAAGGGCTTCGGTGACACTGGTGAGAACCGCCGGACGCAAGGAGTGAACCAGGATCTTGTGCTCCGTGACGGCCAAAACAAGCAGGGTGGCGGCGTTCTTCGGGCCCAGATTCAGCAGTAACGTGGAGAGGCTCCCACCGCTGATGCACAAATACAACCAAAGAGACATTTTTTTTAGAAAGGCAGCTGCAAAGATTAGATTTTTAATTAAATTTGTGTTTGCTTGTTTGTTTGTTTGTTTGTTTGTTTGTTTGTTTTTTACCTAAGAGGCAGTGGGGAGGACACAGGCTGGCTCAGTATGAGGCTGTCATGTGGAGACAACTGTGGAGGACAAACAGATCATTTAGCTTGCAGAGTTATTATGTTTAATGGCAAACCAGATAAAAGTTACAGGGACAGTCTGGTCATTTTTTAAGTGATGTTCTGTCAAATAGTTATCAGTAGTTAGTACCTTATTAACCGAGACATCAGTCGTAGAGCACAGAGTATGAAGAAAGAGACAGGAGTCTTCCTCCAGGCTAGGCTGATGGCGTCTGCCCTTCTCTATATACTCTTTGCTCCGTGATTGATTTCACAACCCGACAGAACATGACTTTGAAGAATGACCGAAATTAAAGTTATTTCTTCATTCATCGGATTTCAGACTGACCTGCACAAGGATGCGTGGCCTCTGAGTGGAGGGAAACGGGACATTTTGCATGAAGTGAGAGATGTGTCTGCGAAAAACAACAAAAGAATCAGATAATCACAAGACCAACATTTAACCAGCTGGAAATCAGTGTATTTAATGAACTTCAATCAATAGAAAGAAAAGGTAAAAACTTGTAAAAATGTACAAACTTTTCAATCGGGACTGCATGTGGTCCGGAGATGGAATATCTGTAGAGGAAAGTTAGAAAGCTCCTGAAGGACTGGAAGAAGGGCCAGTGGGAGAGTAAGCAGATGCTCTTGTTGCTGTAAACGTTTCTGGTCCCGTCAGGTCCAAAATCAGAGCTTGGCAGGCCGAGCTGGGAGCGCTGACGCTCCGACAGGTTCTCCTCAGGGTAAGGCTCATAAAACTGGATGGCTGCTCCGTACACCTGCACACAGAAAGATCACCATAAAGGATATCAATCCTGATGAGAATTATTAAACAAATGACAAACCCCACACCAGCCAGTGGTTCTCTGAAAGACCGCTATAACACAAAATGTTGTGATAACTGTTAAAGGGAATTTTCAATATCACAGGTTAACTAAGTCATTCTCATTTCTTTGAGGATTGTTCTCCCAAATAAATGAACAAATCAGTCTGGGCTTGAAGTACCAGGGGACCGGTCTGCAGACAAGAGGTTGCAGAGAAGAAGAAATGAGCACTCAGGCATTCAAAGTTGCACACTAGCCTGAGCCCAAGTGGTGCATGAGGCATCTATTATTCAGAAGATGAGCTGCACAAAAAAAGCATCTTTTATGCCGCATTGCTTTCAAAGAGCTTACAGGCTTTTTATGATTCCAAAAACAGCCTTCAGACCATTTAGATTCCAGTCATAGTTTAGAATTCGATTATCAATGTCGTATTTTTTTAGAGATACTGCTGCAGTTTACCATCAGGCAAATCCATTAGGGATCCTGACGCGCTGTGAGAGGCAGACGGGGAAATGAAGATGGATAAACTAACTGAAATGAGGCAATAAAGGCAGAATGTGCATACTCAGACCTGATGCAATCTTTAGGGGAGCTCCTTAGCTAATGATGGAGCACATGAAGCTCAGCCAGAATCTTGGGAGAGTTTCCTTGACATGCACACAAGTTCAGCAAGAATGTGGCTTTTGATAACGCTGACGTCGAGAGGCGGCCGTACCTTTTCTCCAGAGGCCCCCGTCAGTACGAACGTAGAAAAAACGGGCAGGGAGTGTTTGGTATGAGCTGGCCAGCACTCAATCATGGCCCCCATGGGCAGGCAGAACATAGGCACTGACTCAGGCAGTGGGAACGACTCATAGTCCTCCTCGGGGTACCTACACAGCAAACCTGGGCACAATACAATCAAAGTTTACATGAAAATGCCGTTTATAAATCTTTATTAATGGCCCATATGTGCAGCTAAAGATGTTTTTTACCTGCTTTGTATGCGATTGTGTTTGCTTTAGCAAGAGACTTCTTATAGCAAAGGTAGACCGAGGACCCCCACTGGAAGGACAGATTAGCACAAACCATGACAGATTAGTGAAAACCTGCATAATTTAGAGAGATCCGTTCAGTACGTGTAGCTATTTCCGGATCGCCATCTCACCATGCTGCTGTTGAGGTTCCTGTCCACCTTGCAGAAGGTGTGAGGGGGCGTCTCCCCCTTGCCGGGAATGATGACGCAGACATTGGTGACAGCCAGGGAGGTGTGAGGCTGGCTCTTCGGAGAACGCCGGTAGGTGATGTAGATGCGCTGCGAGGATGAACTGCTGATGTTGGCGGGGCGACCTGAGGGCGTGCTCTGGACGATGTGGCATCCAGGCTTCAGCTTCTCCTTCCACTCATACAGGACTCTGAAATATGAGTTTTTAATCAAATCTTTGTGAGCACTGGAAAGCTTTGAGTCTTAAAATATATATATATATTTATATATAAATGAGAAAAAAGCCAGTGAATATATGCTTCAGAGCAGATTGCCATTGCCCAAGGTGGAGCTGTGATTAGTGGTGCTGGGTGAGTAAAGGGTCAGCGAGTGAGGATTACTTCTTACCCGAGGTCTGTCAGTGGAGGCTTATCTCTGCCTCTCTTGTAGCACAAGAAGATCTGCGGGCCCCTGAGGCTGGCTCCGTTCAGCTCAGCGGAGAGGCCTGAGGGGGTGCTCTCCACGCAGGTGAAGCCCGGGGGCACCTCCTCGCCGAGGGAGCGGATCACCACAGCAACGTCGGTGATGGGGGCTTTGGGTTTAACAGACTTGGTGCCGGCGTCATCGAAGTGCAGATCCTCCTCCAGAGGCTTGGACGAATCGGTGAGGCCAGCAACCACAAAGTAGTCGGCTACGCGAGGGCCTTTATCCTCCATCATTTCCCATTCCCACACTCAGCACTGGAGATCATAGAAAAGGAGAAGGAGGGGTGGGGGGTGGGGTGGTTGTTGTTATTCATTTTATCCACAGGGGAAAAAAGGCCTCCAGCTTTCAAAGAACACGAGTTTTGTCTTCATAAGTTGACTAAAAATATGTCTAAATTGCATTAATGGTGGAATTGATGCATGAAGGAGACAAAATAAAGCAAATAAATAACTAAGAAATAAAACAACATATAATGAGAGCATCTGGCAGCATTTAGCATTCATTCCTGTCAGCCAAAACGCAATATTTCATGAAGAAATACGGGAACACTGAAGACCAATGACCTTACTACAGTATGTGCCATGACTGATTACGTAAAATAAAACACATGCCTCTGAGAAGAAAGAAAAAGATGATAATAAAACATGTTTGGAGGGGGGGAAACAGAACTGTGAGATGAAGAAAGCAGGCTGTTAACTTGCAGCAAGTTCAGACAGCATTTATTCTGGGCTCAACAATACCATGATAAATGAAAGGAATAGCGGGAGCGCCTGTGAATCAGCTTGTTATGGTTTTATCACAAAGCGCGGAGCTCTGGAAGCCCTCTCAGCTCTGTTCCAGCTTATTCTACTTCAGCTGAAGAGCCTGCTTTATCTCGTTTGGCAGTTCCCCCGCACTCACTCGCAAACAGCTGCTTATTTTTTCCATCACTGTGATGCATGTGAGTTAGCGTAAAGTGTTTTCACCTCCTCTGCTCTGATGTGCCAGTTTGAGGAACCCATGGTGCACAGAAAGCTGGGGCCGTGCCTCGCCTACTAAAGGACTTTGTTTTCTGTTTGTTTCAAAGCTAATGGCCCCGTGTTGTTTCTCGCTGTAGATTAGGGTCGGCAGCTTTCAGGAACCGAAATATAGGACACTGACTAGACAGGGTGACGTAGAGGGAGGGGGTAGTTTTTTGTCAAAATAACGTGAGACCCCCGTTTCTGCTAGGAGGGGTGCAAATCAAAGAAAATGCAACAGCTGAACATTTACAGGCCCATGTTAGAGGAGTTAAAACAACAACAAGAGTCAGTGTCATTTTAGGTACTTTTAGCTAGACTTTTGCTCCTTTAGCTTTTAGATAACCACTTGCTAATTTTATGTACCATTTTGGTATTTTTAGCATTTTGCTAGTGTTTAGCTACTCTTAATTTTTATCTAGCCTCTCGCTAATTTTAGCTCGACTGTCGCCCTTTTATCTTTCAGCTAGTGTTGTCCTCCTTTTAGCTTTTAACTAGCCTTTTTCTACTTTGAACTTCTAGCTACCGTTTTGCTTTTTTTAACTAATCTTTTGCTATTTTTTTTAGCTTGAAATAGAGTTTGAAATATGCTGTCTCTTTAAATCAAAAGCTGTCAAATTTATGGGGAAAGCCGCAGCTTAAACAAACATACTTCTTAGTAGCTTCAGTTAAGCAAAATTATATTTGTGTTCACCATCTTTCTTTGCAGAAAACAAACAAACAGACAAACAGAAGCAGCTCTGATAAGACAAAAGGTGTTTTGTTTGCTATAAACAGACTGGCTCTAAAAAAATAATATATAAAATGCATTCATTATCAACATAATAAGGATAATATTTTAGTTTCAAATATGGGACATTTTCCAGGGTTAGAAGGTGGAAGTGACCGAGACGAGGACACTCAAGCATCTCCACAGTCAGGCCAAGAGATGGGAAAAAAATTCACCAATTTATGACCAGTCAGTCTGAAATCATCCAACATTTAGTTTTCTGTAGTTCACAACAGGCTCCAGGAGCTTGTTTCCAGGAGCACCAATCAGGCCCGTACATTTGGCGTTTCATAATCGTGTTCACTGCAAACCGGAAAGAGTGATTTTATAAGTCATGACTCATCAACATTAAGCTGCTCACAGGCATTCGTCCAACATTTGTTGCTGTCCGGCGTTCCATCAGACGGGTTCTTTATGATCTGCAGTGTTTAGTCTCATCCAGATCCTGAATAACTCCTATAAATACAGGGTTTCATTTAATGACTACATATAAAAATAGTCATAAGAAAAGTAATTTGGATTTTATTTTCTAATGTTGATTTCCAAAACTGACTCAATACCAACTCTACAGTTTAGTTATGAAAAACAAAATAATTCAAAATGCAACAAATTGTTACTCTTTTTATGATTAATGAGCAGTCTTATTTTTCTCTTGGGCTGGTATTTTTTATTCTTAAGCCTTATGTGTAATGCACAAAGGCATTTTAATGACAGCATTTTCATTTAAGAGGAAAAAAAAAGTATTGTGATTTGTCTCAAACCGAAAATCTGTCATACTTTCCTCTTAATAGAAAGCAATATCACACAATGCATTCGCTTGTGTGAGTTCAAAAAACATTTAATAAATCTTTTATTTTTGACACCACTGTCCCCACAGAATTCAGCTAATTCAGTTTACTCAAAAGCAAATCTTTTTTTAAAAAAAAGAGGTGTAAAAAATTGAATTAAACAAACTGCCTCAAAAACTGGTAAACGTTTGCAGACATGAAGTCCGAAACACCTCCACAGTAACATGACAACGCGTAAAAGATTCAAGGAATTCAGAAATCTCTCCATGCAAGGAAAAGACTGAAACACAATCAAGAAAATAGTTTGCTACTTTACCAAAAACCTCTTGTTTAGTACTGAGCAAAGGAGCCGTAGTTTCTTCTTGTTTTTTAAAAGGAGGTTACACAATAATTCTCCAAACCTTCTGAAGGCATTTCACAGTTTTTCTTTTAACACTGACTGCTTTTTAATGTTTATTTCTAACCTTTTGTTTTTCCTAAATTTCACTCGAGTCCTTGTAACTAAAAAAACTGCACCTAACTCAAGGTTTATCCCTTTAATTAAACTTATTTTTTTTTTAATTTTTTCTCTAATAAATGAATTTTCCAGGCACCAAAAAAGGCCATATGATTCAAATGTGGTTTCCAATCATACATTGTCTATTTTAGCAAGATCACATTCTGTCTGTTTAGAACATTTAGAACATTATAAAACAAAAAAGATGACAAAAATAGCTGGAAGCATTGCAAACATTCCTCTGTTCTGTTTGCTGAGACGCGTATTTATAGCTCTCTGTTTAAGGATCTGACAATGTCATAACAATAAAGAGTTCCTCTGATTTACCTTTTCTCTTGTATTTGTTGTATTACTTTATAAATATAAGACTCAAGTTATTAGAGTTGTGTTTCACACATTCAGAAACAGGCTTGCATTTATCTGAGACATTATGTCGCTGGAGACAAACAAAAGCTTGTCATACGCAGCGTCTTCAAAGAATATATATACAGGAAAAGATGGCGTAATCAGTGCCACCAACCCGTTTTATAAAACAGCTCTGTTCGGCTGATTTTCCTCTTTACTGTGATGTAACACTTAAGCCGGCCCGTAAAATACCTGTGTGTGATGGTTATCTCATGCCTGCGACAGCGGGACGAATGTGTCATATAATACTTGGACGGTTCTGGATTAAATGTAGATGTAATCTCTGGTTTCAGCGGCGGAGACATCCACTGCGTCTGTCCCTCCCCCTCAGCAGAAAGCAAAAGACTAAATTTATATCTAATCCTCTCCATAGCAACAAAATTAAAAGGCAGCAGTGAAGTGCAGATGGAGCCTTTCTCCCTCTGATGCTGCGAGCTGCAAACATTATTCTGGCTGTGATCCTGCTGAGGGAGGATCAGTCTTCTTTATCAAAGTCAGAAACTTTACTTGAAATCTTATAACCGTTTTTGTCTGTGTCAGTAGATTTCTGCGGTTTGTAAAAACTCTGAGGTCAATAAAAAGAAAAAAAAAAACCTCCTATCCCCCTTTTCACGTTTTGAAAATACTGACCACAATTGATGGATCTGTTTTAAATCTTCATTCTTCGAACATCTGACGTGGTTAACAATTCCTGTTGCGATATCAAGTGGAAGATTAAAAAGGGGTAGTTCAGATTTTTTAAAAGTTTGGTTCTCTGGAAAGATTGTCAGCGATTACGGTGTGTTCCCTTCATTCTTGGAAGTTAAAGCCAAAATGGCTGTCAAAATGTGATTCTTTCAGTGTTTTTGATTTGAATTTTTATGCTTCTAATACAATTTCTCCATCATTAAATGGCTGTTTAGGGGTTAATGCAGCTCAAACTCAGAGTTTTGGTAAAAATTGTGTTAGAAAACAGCAAATATTCCTAATCTTTGTTTACAAGTTCATTTGGTGATCAGTTATGGAAATTCTCTCGTTAGAGTTTATAATATCTCACCACAGCTCATTTTAACTTCTGCTTTAACGCACTCCTCGATTTCCTCCTCCTTAACTCTCGTCCTCACAGCTTTTAGTCGCCGTTTCTTTTCAGAAGAAGAACTTCACCTTTTTCTCTTTCCACCTGGCATCTCTGACTCCATCGTTCTCCCTCTGACTCTGTTCGCATCCAGGGATTATTTTATAGACTCAATATCCGAGACTGTCCGACGTGAACTCGTCAACGTTTGAATGTAAACAGAGGACTCGTCATTGTTGGCAACAAAATGTGATTCTGATGCTTTTGCTCATTTATTACAAATTAAGCAGTACACCTTTGGTAGTGAACACTGATAAACACTGAAAAATCCCATATTTTGACAGCTATTAGACACATAAAGTCAAAGATTCATGACAAACCACAACCCTAAAATCCAGTTTGTGTGCCCCACAGCTGCAGTACTAAACTATTTATGTTCACTTCTGTCAGTTTGTACATGCACTTATTTATTAAATCAGACACATGAACTACCTCTGTTACAAGTTGCTTAAAGCGTTTAAATGCATACATTCAGCACAACCTTACTGGTTTTCTGAGTTGCGACTGGAACGTGGTTAAGTTGGGTAAAACGTCATCCCAAGAGCCCAGTTCCAAACCTCGAGATAAATAGATAGTAGTGATGAGGAGAGAAAGTGAAACAAATGTGGGTTTATTGCAATATTAAACAATAATATCGCATCGTACATAAACTGCTTGGAAAAGTTTGAAATTAGAGTCGTTTTAAGACAGAAGCTGTCTACTTTTGTCACTCTTCAACTCTTATTTCTTCAAACTGAGGCCGTTCAAAGCGCCATCTACAACAGGTAAGATATTAAATGTTCACAATCCTTTAGAAGATACCCACATCAAAAGATTATCTTTAATATTAGCCCTTTGCTGAATGACAAACACCGATTTTATGCAGTATGTCCTAACTTTGGTTGTTCTTTCTGTGGGTCTAAAAATACTGGTCTTTAAAAGGCCTTTGTGACCTGTGACCTGCTCAGTGTCAAAACCGCTTCTATAAATCACAGTCGGTCTCATTCTCATTCATTTATTGCTTAATGTGGGCAATCCTGCGTTGGCTCATGAAGCGAGTGACTCACGGGCTCTGCGAGATCCGAAATCATTTCATTTAACACATTTCTTTCTTTTTTAAAATGGCACGACAAATAAGGACATGGCGGATTTCCTCTTCTGCAAAACCGACTTCCCCAATCGCGTCCAGCACTCTGTTCGTGAGTCACCCCCGACTGTTATCTGAGCGGCAACTTCTCGTCACACTCGTGCCAATCTTTCATCAGTGCAATTTTCCTCATTAAAGAAACTCTTAGCTAAGATTCCTCCAATCTGTGCCCATCAGAAATAAATACTGTACTTCCCAGTGACAAAAACGCCTGATCGTTGTCAAATTCTAGACCAGTAGGGCTACTGGTAGTGCTTGCTTCTTTTATTTCAATCTGGTTTAAAACAGTTTCTGAGCAATTTAACAGCAGCCCGCACTCAGTTAAGTGAAAATGTGGTACATTTTGTACAAAGCGGGTGAGGAACAAGCTTTGGAACTTATAAAACCTGTATAATTGTGACCCCAGGGCACAGAGGCTGCTGGGCAGACAGTGGGTCAGGCTGTGCAGGGATTATAGGGCTGTGTCAACAACAGGGGGGGTGGGGGGAGAATGGGCAGCCTGCCCTGACAGGGAACCACCACAACATTTATTAGACTCTGCATCTGTTCCCTCTTAGCCTTGAAGACATACCTGACCCTCAGCACCAGCCATGTCTGACAGGGGTGGTGCCGTGGGTGGTGATGGGGGGGTCGGACCCTGCCTGTAAGATGAGGAGACCACACACGCCCAAAGATAAACAGAGCAGAAACATAAAGGAGAGCATCCTCCGAGGCGAAAAACGCAGCAGACCAGAGATCCCCGCGGGGTGGATGTGGGGAGCTTTCATCACGTGCAGAGGGGAAGATCTGGTTAGAAGGTGGAGTAAATAAATCATCCACTTCAAAAAATAAAAAAAATTCAAAAAAATAATATAGAAAAAATAAATAACCACAAAGAGCAGCACGGAGGATCAATCCGGGACGCAACGAAACAGGCCTCGGTGCGAAGCGACCAATGAGCGCCCAGCAGAGCGACGTCCACGAACAGAACCCGATCATCATTCCTGCAGAGCTGCACGACATCTCCACCTCATTTATCCACACCGACGAGCCGACATTTGGCCGTTGTTCTGGAGAATCGCGTCACGCCCACAGCCCAGAGCTCATTTTGTGAAAATAATTAAATCCACGCACCGGCCGTCGCTTAATTACTGCCATTTTCAATTAAAGGAGAATTTACTCACATCTCGGTGGAAAGGTGATCTGTCGAGTCTGTCCTGATTTCTTCCTCGCTGATTATCTTGCTTATTTTTTTTTAAAATTAATATTGTTATTTATTCTGTCTGTTCCTGACAGAATGCTCTATAATAAAGAAATGATTGCTGGCAGTGAGGAGCCAAACAGACGCTGCGGTCCTGAGCTGCGTTTTATCCCGAGTTGCCCCACTGACGTCACTGATGACGCCTCTGCCAGCTGTGACCGAAGGTCTGAGGTGTGGAAACGTCTACAGATAATGTTTTTTTTCTGGTAGCCTATTCTTACTGAAATACACGACATTTTCAACAGGAAGTTGTGAAAACATCCATGGCACGGGTGGTCAGTGAACGCATCAACCAGGCGGGGACCCAAAGCGTCAAAGGGCTTCATGTTTCATCCAAGAAATATGATTTAAAAAATTAAAAATATAGAGTCAAAAACAACTGAAAAAAAAGACACAATGAATGACCTCAGTGAGATTAAGAAACAGCCGGAAATCCCAGTTTCTAATGACCAACTTTACCACAGAGATCCTGAAATGACCAAAGTGAGATTATTGTCATATTGAACTAAACCAAGATGAGGAACACCAGATGCTATGGAAGAAAACACCAAGGTGACTAAGACAATAAAGGCCACATTCTCATACAAAGACGTGAGCTAAAATACAGGATCACAACGTGAGCACTCACAGATGGACAATGATCAGAACAATTAGGATCAAAATGTCAAATAAAATTAGCTAAAACACCAAAAAATGCATCAATTATTTTGGTTAAAATGATCTTGAGCCATTCCTTTTTAATTGTAATGTAAAAATTCCTAGAATGAAAACACTCTGTATACTCTTATAAGTCATACTTTGAGAATTTTTTATTATAAAAGTATATATTTTTTCTTTCTGTATTTTATTACTATGAGAAACACACACACATCCTTGTGTTAAAACTGCCAATTGAATAGTTAGTGTTCATCTCACACTCCGGCTGCAACTCTATATTTATTTGTGAATGTTAAAAGGAATATCTTATGTTAAAGTGGAGCATAGGTTCTATAAAAAGAGCAGAGTTTGAAACAAATAATCCCACTGATTTATCCATCATAAATAAATTTAGCAACGACACAGTCAGAAACATAGCAATCAAAATAATCTATTTTAATTAGCCAGCTGCTAAACTTATACTTAAACTCGACAGAAGTGGATCCATGCAGAGAACAAGTGAAGCAAATGAAGAAAACAATGAAGAAATCTGAGAGGATCAGAGCAGCTCAGACATCATTACATTATATGTGCTGCCCTCTGCTGTCCTTCTGGGCTTAGATGGACTTCATTTACAGATATTATGCTGTGTCATCTTTGTTATGTAATTATGTTTTCATAACAATGATGTGCTATAAGAAGCTTAACAGCTAGCTATTCAAGAGATCTGTTCCCAACCTTTCAAAAAATACAATTGCAGTTCATTTGAATAATTGAATTTGTTTGGACTGGTTTGATTAGTCTAAATTAAATGATTGTTTTGGATTTTAAAAAATGACACTTTATCTCCCAGAAACTCTTAAAGGGAAGTGCAGGTTCAGCAGAAGCAGACAAAAACTGTTTTACTTCAAAGACTAAAGGCTTTTTTTGTGCAGAGACCAAAACAATCACCACCTTCCACTGAGACTTTTATCAGAGCATTGTAAATCTGAACGTTTTCATTGTGTTCTTCTTTTTAATTTACAAAGGAAAGCTAACAGGGCACTTCTACTCTCTCTGTTATTAAAACAAGCTCAATAAAACAATGATATTCTAGGCCCATAGTAGTATTTGTGAAAATTTTAGAGACAACCCTATAATATTTAACACCCAAGCATTCGTGGATATTTTTTAATTAATAGATTTTCTTAATTTTGCTTAAGAAAGTCTATTTTGTAGGCCATGTAATGCAGAGCTGATGTGCTGATTTCTCATCCTTGTTTTTTATTCTTTTATTTTACTGTGAAAAGAAAGAAAAAAAATCCTGTTGCAAAAAAAAAAAAGTCAGGTTCCACCGAGATTTGAACTCGGATCGCTGGATTCAGAGTCCAGAGTGCTAACCATTACACCATGGAACCACGTGACCATATCCAGCCTCTAAACACATATAAAAATGCTTATCTTTCTGTATGTGTTCATTTATACTTTTTTTGTGATTTCGTATTACTTTTACTTAACCGTTTCAGGACACAATTACGTCATCTTTCCTCATTCATTCCATGTCTTCTTCAAGAAAAACTGCAAAGAAAAACGAATCAAACATAATACAGCTGCCACCTGCTGGTCAAACCGAGGAACAGCAGGATCTCGTCCAATCACTCACAATCAGAGACAGGAAAAACAAGTAAATACATGTGTTGATGCTCACAATGAACACACATCAACACTACAACACGGACAGAAAACTATGTTTTTTACTACACTGCAAAATAGTGAATAAATAACTATTTCAGGTTATTACAATAACAGACACATCAAGGATCCATTAGCTCTCAGAATATGAGTTATGAATGACGCTCAGTTACCACCACATACAGTAAAACGTTAGCTAAACATCAGTGCAATTAAATGAGTTTAAAGCCATATTTTTTGATTAGCATGGCGGCCAAGTTGACACTCAGTATTTTCAACCTGTAGGCCAATAGTACTAAACTGTCAGAATATTTCTGTTATTATTTCAAGTCATAAAAAGACTTGAAATAATAATACTAATAACAGTTAATATTATAAATACTATAAATACGCAAAGCACCTCCGACACGGACACCAGGAGGGTGCTCATGAGTTCCTGCAGCACACGGTGGGCGCCCTGCAGCAGTCCTGTCCTGCCTGAGGACGTGAGTGAGATCATAAACTCATTTCACACAGAAAACACAAAGGAATGCAGTTTTATCACAGTTATTACTAATTACTACACACTACTTCAGGCTAACAGTCACATCTCTTCATCAAAATATAATTGTACCTTCCTATTCATCTATATTTTGTCCATTTCTTTGAAGAACATAAAAAAAACTAAAACTGTACACTAATGTAATAAATCTATTTTTTCCTTTCTTTTTTTGGCCTTAGTGCATTTGCAGTGTTGTAGTTTTGGATTCATCTCCAGATGTTTGAATAAGTTATTTAACATCAATTTTTCTATTTAATTTTCTTCTTGGGTAACTTCACTTGCTGAAATTTCACATAATTTTGATGGAACAAAACCTTGAAGAAGTTCTTGTCTTTGTCAGGTTTGTTTAACAGATCCATAAGGATGATTCTCGTAGTTCTTTGGTAATAAAGTTGATTCTTACGCTGCTTTAGTAACATTATCTCCTCAACTAATTCTTCTTTCTGTAATTATTACTTTTCCACTCCAGCAGTTTGAGCTGTTTTACTTTGTAAGATGTCAGTTCAGAAACTATAAAGTCACCTTCTTTTTTCTGCACAAGTTTGATTGTATGTTTAATTAATTATTTAGACTGCCACATGGAGTTATGTTACCACCCTGGGTAAAAAAGTGTTTATTCTCTGTCTTTGTGACAGATTGGACGGTCAAACGCAGCCGGCAACATTTATTCATCAAGTGTTCAGTGGCTGTCTTCGGTCCAGAGGTAAATGATTTACATCCATTTGTTTTCTTGAATTGTTTCTTTCATGTGATGTTTCACAGTTATCCTAAAATCTTAGCGTTTGTCGTTTTCAGTGAGCTGTTTGAACTGCAAATCCGTCTCGGACACGTTTGAACCATTTCTGGATCTCCCTCTGGACATTGATGTAATCAGACCTGATTCTTTGTCCCTTCTGGCGTGCTCTGTGTTTCTGCAGATATGTGAATGTGTTCGATTTTTATCAGAGCTCCTCAAAACTGGAGCAAACCTCCGAATGTTTCCCTGCATGCGGAGAGCTTCCAGAGTGTCTTCAGCTCTGAAGCAGTTTGTGAGGCCCGCAGAGACATGTGCTCCAGGTAAGCCTCAGAGGAAACGAACACGAATCAGTGGTTTCGATTTCTGTATTTATCTGTCGCTGTGCCAACTGATTGATTGAACTTCGGCCTTTCTCAGGTGCAAAAACAAAGTTGCAGCCTTGAAGACGGTTACCATTGACAGCAGGCCCAAAGTGCTGCCCCTGCTGCTGAAAAGATTTCATCATCATCATCAACTTTATTTATATAGCGCTTTAACACCAGCCACAGCTGAAACAAAGTGCTGAACATCAGTAATAAATAAAATAAGCATAAAAGTAAATAACAAGGCAAAACACACAATAACGAATGAAAAACTCAGTTCCAAACACAATAAAACGACACAGTTAAACAGATAAAATCAAAGTAAAATCAAGTCTCAGTTGGGTTAAAGGCCAGTGAGTAAAAATAAGTTTTGGAATGAGTTTTAAAAATGGACAGAGAAGGGGCCTGTCGAATGTGCAAAGGCAGAGCACTAACAGAGAAGGCCCCTGTCTCCTCTACACTTGGGATTGACCAGGAGCAGCTGGTCAGCAGACCTGAGTGACCTAGAGGGATTTCAGTTGAAAGAAAGTCTCAAAGGTACTGTCACACATAGTATAAAGGAGGAGTGTGAAGGACACCTGCTAACCTACAGCCTGTACGCCGTGTTGGTCCACTCTGGGTCCACGTGCAACAAAGGACACTACTTCTGTTACGTCAAGGTGCCAACAACGCTGCAAAACACCAGACTGGTCCGTTAGATTACTGTCGCTGTGTAGGCTCGTCCACGTCTGTCTGTCTCAACACTTTATAAACACCTCAAAGCAGCTGAGATATAGGACTCTTACAGGCAGAAAGTGTCAACAGACAAGAAATGGCAATGTCAATACAAGCATGATAACACTTGGATGTGGTCTACACGTGAATATTTAAATGAGGGGTCTGTTTCTGTTCCACCTTTACCAGCTTTTGTTGTATTTATCTCTTCAAACCCAAGTCGGAATCTAAAGCACCTCTGGTGTGTCGCAGGTGAGCGACGGTCAGTGGTACAAGATGAACGACTCGTCTGTATCTGTGAGCAACATCCAGACTGTCCTCCAGCAGCCGGCCTACATCCTGTTCTACATCAAGTGAGTCACTCAGCATTCAGCAGCTCATTTATATTACAGAACGCATCTCGGGAGGAAATGTCAGCGCGTTGATCCCTTTTTCACAAACTAGAAAGGTTGTGTGAAATTTAAATATTAAATGCGGTTATTTAGGGACGTTTCGAGTCCTATATTCAGTAAACAAGAATACAATAATAACACTTAAAATGTTGAAACTGGGAAGTTTGGTGTATTAGATGCTAATTTTGTTCTTTCGTGGCGCCTGACAATCTAACTAGATGTATAGTAGATGACGGTAAAGATGGCTTTAGTTTAGGTCAACAACACTTGTTGTTATATAAATGTAGTAAAATACGTAAATATATATAAATAAATATTTGACAGTCTGACCTTGTTGTAATAAATGTCTCCTGGAGTTGTACCACATTTAATCTGATTTCCACTTTTATGCAAATATTACACACTCAAGCTTCTTTTACACACAGCTGTGTAAATATCTGAAATAAAACTTTAACTGTAACTAATTAATGTTCAGTCTTTTGTGGTTGGAAGGAATACTGTAATTTCAGAGTGTTTGTGTTGTATAACTTATAAAAAATATATCTGAACAAACCAAAACAGATTCAGTGAGGTTGTGACAGCAATGTTTTTTTTCTTTTTTTTTTTTTTTGACATTTGATGGATTCCCAAGTTTGATAAATTTATTCATGCTCTTCCTGTTTTGTTTTGTTTTTCTCCTCCCCTTACAGATCTGACGTGAAATCAGTCCGGGAAACTGAAACACTGAAACAGAACCGTCAAAGAAGAACATGAAGAGGAGGCTCGGTGAAGAGCAGCAGGGACTAGATGCTCCTCTGAATGACGACAACCGAACCAGGGGAGAAAAGGTGAGTCAGGAGCACCATCGCTCTGACACGATGGACTCTGGATTTGACTTCCCACCTGAGAGAAGGTGCCCCAGAGACAACTGGTGGTAGCAGGGACCACCAACTCGCTTCCCTTTAACAATCCCCGCCTTCAAACATGTCCGGCAGGCTCGTGCAGAGGGGGGCTGCCATTTTGTAAAGACATTTATTTTGTATTTTAAAAATCATTTTTATGGTTTAATTCAGCTCATGTCAGTTATGTTGGTAGATTTACATGGTTTAAAAGTTTATTGCCCTTTTCAAAGTAAAATATCACGACATGAGGTCAGGAGGGCCTGAAAAATGAGCCTCTCCAAACAAACAAAAAAAGAAGAAAATATCCCATCTTATGTCTTGCCTTTCTGTGCTGCTTTGAATTTTATTTATTTTTTACATGCCTTGAAGACAGGAGAAAAAGTACTTTTGAGCAGACTTGGAAAGTAGGGCTCAAAGGGGGAAATTAACAGTTTTTCTGGCTTTTTTTCAGAAGCTGTAAAAAACAAAACAAAAAGATTTTCTGAAAGCTTTGTGGCCTTCCTTTAACCGGTGTGCGGTGGAGAGTGTCCGGACGTTTTCCACAACAGTCTTGTGTTCACAGTCCTCAATGGAGAACATTTACACCAGAAGAACCAGAATGTTATACAGGACCCCACACATCCAGCTCATGGACCACCCCCGTCCCTCAGGTGGCAGGTTGAGCCTTAAAATCTGGACTACAAGGCTGAGGAGCAGCTTCTTCCCCGAGGCTGTGAGGATCAGAAACCCTGTCCCTTAAGCTGCCCTCTGGACTTTCTTTTTATGAATGGAACTTTATAGATTTGTTTTGTTTATTTTAGACTTATTTGAAGAACACATGTTGTTCTCCAGTGTGTCAAACACAAGGATTTACAAATAAATCTGATTCTGATGAATACAAATGATTGCCATTTGAGGCTTAAAAAAAAAAAAAAAAAAGATTTCTGCAAAGCTTCTTTATCCCCACATTTTTCTTTTCCATCTGCTGATAAGTCATAAAGTAAAAAGTAAATAAATTTGGTCAAAATTGGAAAACTGGACAGCCACCAAAAACAAAACAAAAAAAACAATTATAGTTTGCCCTTCAGGGCTTCCATACCTCCCTGACTTTGCCAGCAGCTGTGCTGAAGAGCTGCCCGCCGGACGCATGAGAGTCCAGAGCAAAATAAGTCAGATAAATGAGACTTTGAACACAAATCAGTTCGTGGGTCACCATTTTCAACAGGCCAGTTTTAGGGTCAGAAAACGTTTGAATATTCACTGCAGTTTTTCAAACCTTATGGTGAGGGGTTTAGTTTAATGCAGATTATTTGTCAAGGTAAAATCTGACTTCGACACAGAGCTGCTGTATTATAAACCTGACTGAGCTGAATACAGATGCTGCATTAGGAATGGCGAAGCAGAGATTCAGCTCTGGTCTGCTGGATCCTCACACTTCCTGTGGCAGGACGTGACAGTAATGAAGATCCGCAGCTGAGCTCCGCTATGGATTTAGTCACAGCGGAGTGCAGCCAAAGGATGAATATTTAAATGAATGAACTATTGAGCAGATCCTGATAGCAGGAATTTGCTGAGGAAAATGCACACTTTTGTACAGGTAGGCATGTGTCAGTTGCTGAAAATGTCTCGAACAGACTGCGATTTTAGTCTCCAATCTTAAATCTACCAATAAGGGTCTAAACAGCTGATATGAGAATAAAAATAGTGATAAATTATTCATAAGCAGGGTAGTTAGCACCCAGAAGCATCCTGGGAGAGTACACCTTCTTCTATGTGACAAAATATAAATATATTGGCCGTATACAAATTCAAATACTGAATAGAGGGTATTTCACCCAAGCTCTATTAACTCAAATGATATTTATTCTTGCTTATTGAATCCAGCCTGTCTTCTGTTTTATTTGAATATGGAACAAGAGTGAGAACAAAGAAAAATGACCGTGTTCTCGCCTTAATTCTTTTTTTAAACCAAAGTGATGTAAGTGCGTTTAAAATCTGAGCAGGTGAGATCCCGTCGATGCTGACAGACGTCGGCAGATGTCTGCGTGCTCCTGAGATTCAGGATAACCTGCAGCAGAGGCGTCTTATGTAACTGCACGTCTGATGGCACATTTTACATTGAATATTAATCCAGATTCATCTAGAAGAGAAAATCAAATAAATTTCCTGTTTCTGTCAGAGGGGCTCAGATGAAAGGCAGCGCCATCTTCCCTGCAGCAATAATCGCACCGCCATCAGTTTCATTACCTTTAGAGCTAATACACAGTTCTCTGAGTGGGGAGGTTTTTTTAACCGCTCAGGTTCTTTCCAGCATTTCAGCAGGAAGTCTTTTGAGGGAAGTTGTTGTTATCTTTGGTTTTCTGCCCTTTCTGGACTGGGAAAAAGCACAAAACCCAATCTTCTTGAAAAAAGCAATCCCAGTCTTCAAACAAATATTTAATTTATGTCTCGTGGAGAATACTCACGGAAGAGTCGAGCTACCAGTTGGTCAGGCAGGGACCTGATCCCGAAGCCTGTTTTCTCTCAGTTTAGTCTTGGAAGTTGCCAAGTGGTTCATACAAATGTTCCTTTTAAACCCTTCACATTGTCATTACTTTTGCACCAGGTGATTATTTCTTTAGAAATCTGTGGTTATTTACCGTACACTGGAGCTTGTGTTGGTCAGCTGCAGCTTTTTGTTTGAAACATGTGTTGTAAACAAAAGTCTATCCAGTTGGAGCGGTGGTGTCCAATCCTGGTCCTGGAGAGCCACTATCCTGCATGTTTTAGGCATTTCTCTGCTTTGACACACCTGATTTGAATGAATGAGTGATTAACAGGCTTCTACAGAACTTGAAGACCTGCTGAAGAGCGGGGAAACATCTAAAACAGGGGTGGGCAATCCTGGTCCTCGAGGGCCACTATCCTGCATGTTTTACTTGTTTCCCTGCTCCAACACACTTGATTCAGTGGTTAGATTCATGTTCACGTTCTTCATGTTCTACAGAAGCCTGTTAATCACCCACTGATTCAAATCAGGTGTGTTGGAGCAGAGAAGCAAGTAAAACATACAGGATAGTGGCCCTCCAGGACCAGGGTTGGAGACCACGGAGTTAAAGTATCTGATACAAAGTAATGCTGTGAAAAATAAAAAAAATCAAACAAACAAACAAACCAAAAAACAAAACATTTTTATAGCAATTCAGGCACAATCTAAACTATGAATATTTTTGTAATTGATTTTTTTCCCCTCAATATACAGTTTTTTCTTCCTCTGCATAATTTTGACAAAACATGTTGAACAACCCACGCTGTGCCACTTGGTGGCAAAAACGTTCACATTATTAACATCAAAATTTAAACATTTTCCCTCAAATAGTTGCTATTCTTCTATTTATGCGCTTTTCTTTAAGACAACTTTACAACTTCCTCCCAGTTAGTTAACTGAGAGTCAGTTAGTTCTCAGCGCACAAGGTATAATGGCAGAAAGATCAGTCGTAAAAAACAACAACAACAATACAGTTTAAACATTTCTATTGTTGTCCTCAATTCTAGGACACAAATTAGTAGTTAGCAAGAGCAAAACAGGCTGCTACATTATTGATTTTGGAAAATCTTTGTATCTCAAGTCCTCACAGATACACCAAAATTGTATTTTTGTTAAAAATATTAGTGTTCTCTGCAAGGTTTATGGACTGCAACAAAAAACATTTATGCTGTGTGTGTGAAGTGAGTATTAAATATCTGAAATAGAACTAATGCACACAGGGTCCCAATAAAATGCTTTATTTATCTTCACCCTGCCTTATTTGGGCATCAGATAGTTACTCTGTCCAGTTATCTTTAACCCATCCTGGTTTCAAACATTACTGCAGCACACCAACACTGTCGTCACCGTGAGTAACCTCAGACTTCTTTGCTCAAAGCAGAAGTGCTGATGACGTAAAGGTTGATAAAATGGCGTTTGCATGAACCGTTGGGAAACTTTTGAGGCTGGAGCTTTTTTTTTTAGAAGGCAGCTTTTGTATTCAGACGAGCCGTTAGCTCGACTCGTCTATGAGAACTTCTCTCTGATTCTCCAAACTGAGATCCTTCACACTGCTGTCTATTGCATGAAAGTAACTGCAGTCCGCTTAAAAAAAAAAAATCCACACTGTCCCTTCAGGTCAGAAAGTGTTCGGTGAGCTAACAGTTTCGTTGGTTTAAATGTTAAACGGCTGTCTGATGCAAAGCTGTGCAGCACATGAGCGCAGAAAAATGAAAACATTAAATCTTTTAGCATCCTTTAAAAGTCGTCTTCGTTGGTCTTCAGCACTTGAATTCTCCATCTTGCTGCAGTTATGTGAAGGTAGACTCTGTCGGAAATCTTTAGGCCTCTGCCTATAACTTATCATGTTCATGAGTCGAGCTGGGCATGGCTAATGGTGAAATGTGACTAAAGCTTTGACCAAAGAAGGCAGTGATAAGCTGCTTTTCTGTCTAATGTAATGTGATTTTTTTAAACAGGCACACTTATAGCTCAAGGCTGGTTATAAATGCTACAGTGGTCAGAGGGCCGTGTGCAGAAAAAAACTAAAATAAATCAAAATAAAGAATAATGTGCTGCTTTAGAGAGTGCAGTATTTGCTGATGTAACTTAGTGAACACATCTGCAGTTGGACATAACTAAAATTATGTTTTATTTGTTGGAATGGGCTCCTACATACAATTAATTTATCCTCTCTTCGGTGTATGAACCTGACTGAGACTGGTTTCTGATGGCAGAATAGGCATTTAATTTGAAAGAAACTTAAGTACCGAAACAACAACCAGCTTTATATGACAGCAATTAGGAAAAAACACTTCCTCAGAGGACAAACAGTCACATAATGTATGATCACCTGTCACCACACTTGTCAATGATGGCATCATGTCCGGCACTAATGAAACGCTGCGTGTGCATCGATTGTCAACATGTTATTGCTTCAACAGAGGATGAAATGGGATTCGCACAGCGCTGTGCAAATTCAGCTCTCTAAATAAAGAACTTAATCAGCCAGAAACAAACATAAAGTATTTTTAGAAGTGGAATTTCTACATATGGTTCGCTTTGTAAATGCTGCTGGGTCTTAAATTGGTCAGATGAAGAATTATTATTCTTTTTAATCTACAATTTGACAGAGAGAACATCTGAAGTGACTTCAAAAACAGCTCACAGAATGACACAGCTAATCTCACAAGAAGATAAATCGTGTTATCTACATCAGTGGGTATCCATTATCTGATCATGCTCATCTTTTTTTTTATTATAATCACATTGATTTTAAAAAATACATAATCAGTAATATAAATTAATATGTAAAGCAATTAGCTTTATAAATACAAAACATAAAATATCAAAGCAATCATTTAACATCCAATATCCTAAAAAAAATGTAAATCAAGACATCTGCGAGAGAAACGCCTTCACGTGGAAAACAACACAAGATTGTAGCACTTCATTAGTGTGGTGAAAATAATAAAAGCTTTAGAATGATTTTGTGTAACTCTTTAAGAAATGCATGAACACTGGTGACCTGAATACATGTCCAAATACACATGGCCTCATTAACAACAAAACTTAGCTTACATTAGCATTTACTGTGTGATCATTACTGGATAACAGTGAATACAGATCCTTTACAACACGTGTCTTTGTTCCCATGCTTTCTCAGACTTGTTTCTCTCTCAGCCCAGTTTCCACATCTAATATTCAGGACAGATTAATATTTTCTTTTGCCTCGACATCTCTTCACTTCTGCGTAGAAGCGGTTTAGTTCAGATCTTTGCACTCTTTGACACAGTCAGTGCTGCTTTACCTTCCTTCCTGAGGAGACAATCACTTCTGTATGGGGGATATTATAAACACACGACTGGTTTGCAATAATAAACGTAAATCATGGGATAAAAATGAGCATGAGAATAGCTCTCCCTGTAAAGAAACTGTCCACTCAGTTCATGTTTACTGCCCTTAGCAGTGTTTGGAACATTAATGCTCCACTTCAGGAGGACCATAAAAAGGCCAGGCAGCAGTTTGAGTGATCAGTTATATAAGAAAATAAAACGGGCGAATGGTCGCTGGTGTGTGGGACACTGGTTCCTCCCCGCTCTCCTTCAGGGTCACAGAAAGAGAGCCAAAGAGACGACGGCCCAGACGGGCTGTGTTCGTCTCCTCGTCACAGAACCTCAGTATCTTATCGAACACGCACACAGAGACGAAGGGAGGGCTGTTGGCTGAAAGTTGATTTGGCGGCACGCTGTCCAGGCCCCGTGGAAGGAGGGGGAGGGCATTTTAGAGCAAAGAACTGGGGCTTTCTGGGGGTGGTGGGGGTGTATGTTTGGGGCTGTGATGCATGGGCAGAATGTCATAGTGGCTGGGGATGTGGCTGCTGCAAGGGAGCTCATAGGGGGTCTGGGAGAAGCCAGTGGCCATTCCATTGGGTCCCTGCAGGATGCTCACAGTTGGTTCTGTCATAGTTTGGAAAAGAAAAAAGAAAGAGGAGATATGTTAGCTCGGCTCAAGGAAGCATTAAGAAAAAGGAGAGGTCAGGGTTTATATCTGGTTGTTCACAAACTTAAGCACGGACACCAGGTGTAAGAGAAGACCACTCTTCCAGCAGGGGTTTGGTGAATATGTGGCACTACTGTTTTTCATATCAAATGCTGGTGTTTAGTGTTTCAAAGGCATATGTCTTTAGCAATAAATTAACATCCTCTAGCAATTTGCAGGCTTGCTCATACGTCAAACACTGACAGAATATTACTCATAGCTGAAAAACGTTTGTCACAGTGGCAAATAATAGCCAGTATTAAAGGTACATCCTCAGCAACACAAATATCGAAACTGCATGAGACAATCTGCTGTATTTATCTGCCTAAGTGAAAATCCGCAAATGGACCACAGGCAATCCCACAATAAGCCATTGCCTTCAGTTGTAAAGGAATGGCTCATGTTTTATGCAGGGTTCGATTTACTTAAAAAGTCTGAACTCGGATCTGGGCTTAATTTCAAATCTGCCTACGGTGTAACAGTTTCAGCTCAAAAAATGAGGAGGTTTCACTAATTGTTGCTAATAAAAAAAAGTATTTTTTTTTTTTTAAACACTGTAGGAAGATGTTTTCTAATCAGGTTCGAACAGTATTATCTCTGACACTGATTCAATAAGTGACAAACCAGGAGTAGGATAAATAAGAAGTTCACTGCTGCAGCTATCAGCTTATTTTGCACAAGGCAGCCATATTAGATTTTGATTGGTTAGGGTTGGTGAGAACTTTGGAAGGTGTTCCAGTTGATTTTTTTTCAATTTGGAACTTGGAAATTTCCACTTTTGGATGTTCATATGACATATACCATTAAACTGCTACTTTCCTGACTTCCTGTAGCGGTTAGCTGTGCTGCAGCGCTAACGCTAGCTTGTGTGCAAACAGGAAGGACACGTGGAGATTCGGTTTCTGCTGTGTTCTTTTCATTTCTGCCTTGCTTTATAAAAGTGCTAGAGCCAGCAGCAATTTTGTTTGTGCTTCCGCTCATGGGGACCACAAAATTCTTTGCCCCTGCTTGTTTAAAGCCCCTGATGCAGATTGCAGTCTCCTTTATTCACCACAAGAGGGTTATGCAGCCCCCCCCCCACATTCTGGGCTAATAACGGCCTCTCACCAACTTCATAGATGTTCCTGCTCACAGTGCCTAGGAGGGTGGCGGTACCTCCGAAGGGCACTTCACGGTGGGAAGGGGATTTCATCTCCACATAGCTGTTCTCTGTGTGCTTGCAAGCCAACTTGGGTGGGTCTCTAATGGTGGCGTATGGATTATCACTATTCAGGGAGCAGGAGCTGTTGCTGCACATGGAGCTTTTGATGTAATCTGCAGAAACCGCAAGACAAAGACTTATGCAACATCAACAAAGATGAAGCACCTGTCACAGACTTGTAATGGTGGTATTAATACTGGAATTTAAAAAAGATATCACAGTATGGCCAAGAGAATGGCAATGAAGCTAAAGTTGAATTTCTTTTTGTCTCCAGCAGGTGAGTAATGGTGGTTTATAGTAATCAGAGTACAAAGGGGGAGAGAGTGGAAGGCTCATCTCATCTATAACAGTCTCATCAATCTGATAAGAGGCCTCATTAGAGACCGCAGCAAAGCCCTCTTCACACCCCTGGGTCCCTCACATTTACCATCGACCGCACAGTGTGGAAGACAAAATGACGTATCAGGCACCGAGCCATAGAAAGCAATTACTGTTGGAATAAAACCTCAGCCCACCATGATCTTGTCCAGAGTGCAGAGAGTTTTCACATAAATCACTGAAAATATACCAATATGACACTTTGGGTTGGAGAAATGGCCATATCAGAAGGGAAAACAATCCAAATAGAAAAACTGAGCTGTAAAGTGTGAAAAGATTTCGTAATCGTGTCGGTGAAGCTGGGCATGGTTTCACATGCGAAATGAGTTTGCGAACACACACACACAGAGGGGAAAAAATATGTTAAAGTTAAATGTTCACCTTTTCTTGAGCCTCTTTGTGTCTGTACATCACCCTGCTGAACCTCTGAAACAACACATCAAATCAAGACAGGAAAACATCACATGTAAATTCCCCAAACGTGTGAAATGTGACACCCAATGCTTCTTTAAAGGAATAGTTCAGATCGTCTGATGTGAGGTTCTCTGGAAAGAATATGGCCAAGTAATATACTGCCTGTTGTAGATAGCTTTTTGAATGACTCCAGTTTGGAAAAACAGTTTAATTCTCACTAGATTTACTCGCTAACAGCTAGTCCAACAGTGTTTCATGCAGACACTATTATAGAAACCTTTACAATGCTGTCAGTTTCACAATGTACAATTATTTACAGAATTTTAGAGTTATTTGCGAGCGCAAACGGCAGCTAGCTTGCTGCGTGGTCCAGGGGCAATTCTGGCAGGAATGTTATATTTCTGCTGGAAAAGCTTTGTAATCTGAAACTGACTGCGAGTAAAGGTTTATCAATCAGTGTTTGCATGAACCACAATGAAATATTTGGTTCTATAAGGTGACAACAATCCATTTTGGTCTTGGCTTGGCATGGACTATCCTCTGAACTGGTCAGAATTAAACTCTATTCCTTAGACCTGAGTTTGTTCAAAGAACTATCCACAGCAGGTAAGATATTAATTGTTTGCAACCTTTTCCACAGAACACCACTTCAAAAGACCTGAACTATTTCTAAGATTCAGCTAATTTTAAGAGCACTTTAGAAGAAATATGGGCAAAGTCATAATATAGATCTAATAAATACTGTATTTCACCTTCTTGCTTACATGTTTATGTCAGCTGTGGATATAACAAGATTTTTAGTAAATGACAACAATTATCAAGAGAAAACAAGGCTCATGTAAAGGCTGTGTTCGTTGATCACTCAGAGACAATTTGAGCTGTCACAAGAATTGATTTGCTGCTTGCTTGAATGCAAATTGGAAATGAGAGGATCAAACTTTTAAGTAAAGCATGACCAAGAATGGATTAAAGAAGATTTGGATTTTGCGTGATGTTTAGCTATAATTTATTCCATCTGAGTAGGTTTTTTTTTTCAGTTTACACCATCACAAACCAACAATACACAAACAAAACATATATAATGTTCAACAGAAAGCCTTTAAAATTTGTGCACAATTTTTTTTAAAGGTTTTTGAAGAATTTCTGCCTAAATATGACAATAAAAATTACCAGACTTTACTGCATTTAAACTAGATTTAGTAATTAAATAAATTAGAAATATTATCCAATATAAGATATGTGTTTATGGAAAATTATGTAAACATTTTATTATTAGCAGTTTGTTTGAGATGAAATGAGAGTCAGGTGGAATAGTAATCAGGTTTGAGTGGGCGACCCGTTTTAATTAAGGAGCAGCGATCTATCAAAGTCTGATCTTCAAACACACGTTTGATGGGTTATAATATCACACTAACAAAGAAGACCTCTGAAGGACCTCAGAGAAAAGGCTGTTGATGCTTATCAGGCTGCCAAAGGTTATATATATATTTCTTAAGCAGCTTGGCTTCACCAGTCCTCGGACAAATAAATTTTATACACATAACAAAAAAAATCAAGACTAAAAATCAGTAAAATCAGAGCAAAACACAGGCTAACAAAGTAAAGAAAAAAGTCTCTCAGATTGTTTCATTTTAGTATTCATTAGTTATGCATGAGAATATTAAAAAACAAGTTTTATTTTGTGTTTTAATAGGTGCAAAAATTAGCTTTAGCAGTCAGCTAATACAAAAAATCCCAAAGTAACATTGTTTGAAAACTAACCCTGATAAATAAGCATCATCTAAATGAAAATAAACAAATGATCGGCAAAAAATAAGATCAAATTAAATGCACTTCATTAAAGCATATGCATAACTCTTTGGTTTAAATGGTGTCTGTATGTTTGAAGAAAGCAAACATTGCGCTGCACCATACAGTAAGAACCCTATATTGAAGGATGGTGTTAATTTTGCTGCATTAGTGCCAGAACAGCTTGCGCTCGTAAACTGCTGAGCAACACATTTTGAATTTAATCACTAATTTAACCGGAAAGTTTTGCAATTTCTGTGTGTGAGCTAAACCTGAAGTGGATCAATTGGCATGCAGCTGGAAACCAACCCCAAGAACAACCCATTCGACAAAGACGAATGAAGCTAGTAATTTTGCAAAGCGAAATGACAGGCTTGACCTTAATCCAATGGAAATCTAGAGGAAACTTTTCAATGAGCCTGAAAACAAACTTTTTAACATAGACTTAAATATGTTCTGCAAAGAGGTCACATACTCCTAATATATGTTTTCTTATCCACTTCTGGGACAAATTTGAACAACAGTTGACATGTTTGGACCTATTTATGTGAAAATCTAAATGAACAAAAGTCTTAAGAAAACAAACTATACTGGTTTTTCTTGGAAATATAGTTAAGTGCGTTATCTGCAATGCTGTCTATACATTTCTATTACGTTGAATAAAATTGCTCCCACTTTCCTATAGGATTTTCTATAATTAACATCTTAAATGTGCAGTGTTTGACCCAGTGTAAGCCATCATCACCACTCGGGGAAGCAAAGGAGGACTAATGAGCTCACAGTGACCCCCATTCATCTTTGCACCAGTACTCTCTCCATCCCACCAGCATATCTTATCAAAATCAGAGCAAAGGTCATGTTTAACAAGAAACCCCTGGTTCATCCTCATTCACAGCAGGCTGGTGCCAATAAAAGGTCTGCATTAATGGCACATACATCTTTGCCCTTGAATCGACAATTTTGCTCATTTCTGCTCCCCAGTCCAAACTCCGCTTGTATGTGGTGTGACATAAAGAAGGAGAGTAATACTGACCTATGTCATTACGGCTGCAGTAGGCTCTCCATTCAGAGCCGTTTCTGCCCTTCAACGTGCTTGACTGCAAAAGGGAAAACACAATTATTTTCATTCTGTAATGCGTTATGGGGGTATCTTCAACGTTGTGCCAACCCATGCGCTGAGTGCTCATACTTTGAGCGTCAGGGTGCCATCCAGGTTGCTGGAAATGGTTGAGACCACGTTACACTGGGCGACGGTGTGGTAACTGGGGTTGGAGAAGCACTGGCCACCACTGCTGGTGCTGTTCTGGCTCTGACTGATCTCAGATCCGCTGGTCCTCATCGCTACAGTACTGCCACACTCTGAGGGTTTATAGATGAAGAAGTTTCAAAGATTCACATGTCGATTTATTTATAATGAATTAGGCAATATTTTACTGATATTCAACAAAGTGTCTTGAGTTATACCCTATTCTGCAACTGAAAATGTCCAAAAACTCCTTACCGGACAGAGAGTAGTCAGTGCTGTTAATCTGCATTGCCTGTGTGTAGGAAACACTGGGCTGGATCTCGTGGCCCTTGTCCCTCTGCCTCTGCCTGTACCACACAAACAGACTGAGCATGGCCATGATAATGAGGAGCAGAAAGATGATGCCCATGACAGCACCCGCCGACTGGCGCTCCGAGCCCCGTGCCGGGCTAATCTTAGTGTATGGGTTGAGCTCCTCCATCATCAGAGCTGCTACACAGAAAGCAGGAAGAGCGGGTAATCCAAACAATGCGTACACATTTGAGTTTGAGCGCTAATGCACTGCAAATTCTCAGCCAGCTCGGTCACCGCTCACCTTGATCACAGCGGATGCCCTTATATCCAGAGCTGCAGTAGCACGTTCCAGTCACATAGTCACAGGTACCATTGTTCAGGCACTCACACAGCTGCTGGCAGCCATATCCAAATGCACCTGCGGGACATTCTGCATAACAGAGAAGTGCATTACTACATCTATCAAAATTAAAGCACTTACTGAACATGAGCCAAAATGTTTAGAGGACACATACGCACTCATCCACTGGGTAATTTCGTTTAGAGCTAAAATGTGCTACTCAACTCTGCTCACAGCTCGTCCCAATGAAGCCCGTTCGGCAAACACACTGGCCAGTGATGTGCTCACAGTCTGCGCCGTTCTGGCAGTGGCAGACTTTGGCGCAGTCCTTTCCGTAGAACCCTGAAGGACAGCCTGGATGGAAGGTATGTTATATTTCAGTGAGGATTGGAGGAAAAAAAAAAAAAAAAGGGAAGACAATGTAAAGAGTCAAGGTCATATCGCAAGGGAACAGGAAAATCAATACCATTCGATGTCTCTGCTGCATACTCAATAAGGAACGATGTGAATGGATGGAAATGAAAGATTTCCTGTTTCAGCAGAAAATCCAGTTATGCTGTTACCATAACTCAGAGTCGTACAAAAGGAACAACACAACTGGGAAAGGTAGGACTCTATATGAGATAAGGGGAAAGGGAAACAGAAACAAACAAAAAAATAATAGCCATTTTTATGCACTAAAGCAGAAGCTTGACGCGACAAACACGACTGAACAAACCCTTGGGGTTATAGATAATGGCATTCAAATTACGGGACGGATGCTGATGAGCTGCACTATCAGCGAGTAAATGACTGGAATGTATTATGAGCAAAATGATGAAGTGACCATTAGATTTATTTTGATGCCGCTCTCTGTAAAAATAGCAACTGAAAACTTTCCTTTTTATACAGAAACTGTCTTCTCCTGCAGTTCTGTGGGATAGCCAGAAGATGACACTGTTTGTCTGTTAGCTGGATGTGGCGGCGGCGGCGGCGGCGGGATGGTGGGGACTTACGCTGTGTGCAGTAGAGACCAGTCCATCCGGGGCTGCACCTGCACTCCCCATCATAGGCACTGCACTGGGCTCCGTTGTGACAGTTACAGGAGTTGAGACAATCAGGGCCCCAGTGCCCAGAGGGACAGGCTGCAGACGCCAGAGACAAACTTAAGGTCACATACACACTCTGTCACGATAAATCTGTTCCCTAAGTCGTGCATATATGACACTCCAAACACAGGCTTTTGAAGGAAAACTGAGACTTTTCCCACATATTCATACAATATTGAACATGTTTCATTTTGCAGAAAATCCAGTGTGAGTATGAAACTTGGCACAGTTTACACCATGTGAGCAGCTTGAACACATGCTGCAGACCACTCACTTTAAGTCTCTCTTGCTTTTTTTTTTTTTTTTTTTTTTTTTTTACTGTAAATGCTTTAAATGCACTCAGAATACACATCAATTTCCCATGGCGTGGCAGCTCAAAGTTCTGCTAATGATCTTTGGCCTAAAGAGCAGTAAATCAAAGAGCATAATGTATTACAAAAACCATTTAAGCGGGCTATGTGTTTTGCATCATCTTGAGCTGGGGGCAGTTCTTATTAATTCGCAGGGTCAAGAAATGGCTCGTGTGTATGAAAGCAAATGCGAGAGTGGAAAATAGGGGTGTGAGACAGACAAAGAGAGGGAGGGAAGTGTGGGCATGTGAGGGAATTAAGGATGAAGGAGTGAAGCCATACCCAGCGAGCAATCTCCTCCTGTCCAGCCGGGGAAGCATTGGCAGGAGCCATCAATGGGGTTACAGGTGCCGTTGTTGGAGCAGAGGCAGATCTCAGCGCAAGCCCTACCAAACCTGCCGCTTGGACAGACTGTAAAACACCCCCAACCACACACACACACACACACACACACACACACACACACACACACACACACACACACAAAACAAATTGCTTTACAAATTAAACCTGATCTGCATATGATTAATAAAGTCAAAGACTAGCAAAAGCCATTAACATCATGACATTACTGAGAGCACGTTTTACACAAACAAACTCATCCTGTGACAGGTTTCCCTCTAATGGACGATATTGTTCTTTTTGAGTGGAAATGAAGTGAAGTGATCTGTTTAGACAAAAGGAGGCGTTAATCACTGCCTCCTGTGGCAGAACTGCCCTATTTCCACCCACTAGAGAGGAATGACTGATGCGCCACAGAATTAAAATAGACCGTGTACACAGACCACTGTATAAATATTTTATGAAATTAATATTTCAATGCACTCTGGCACTATTCCATAAAAGAGCAAAATTTTCAGTGAAACCTCCATTGTGTTTTTTTTGGCGGGGGTGGGGGGGGGACTGTGCCAAGGTGCATGAGGATGAGGAAGCAGACAGATTAAAGGTCTCATATGGAGAGAATAGCCCAGGGTTAGAAGTATCTGATGAGGTGGTTTGCTGCGAAAGAGATGGGTCAGATTCATTTTCATGTGGGGGGATTTTAATGATTATATTTCAACTGCCCCCCCCCTCATGCACACTTTCTTGAGAGCTCTTTCAAGCTCCTTCAAGCAGGTTGTCATTAAGCCATGAGGTTTGACTCCCCCATGCTGCTTCTGGGGTTTCAAATCTCAACTCACTAGGAGAGCTTCATTAGGCTGGGACTCTGTGTGCTGGACAGAGGACGGCTGGGCTCGGCGAGAGGAGGACGTGCATGTTGTCGGCCACCTTCATCCCTCGTCGCCCGACGCCGGCTCAACAGTAATTATGACCATGACAAATTAGGACTGGCTCTCATCTTTACTTGTTTTTCTTCCCTTCTCTTCATCTCTTCAGCTCGGCTTTTAAACTTTTATTTATAAGACACTGCTTAAAGGCATGAAAGAGAATCAAAAATCCTCCATAGCCTTTCTGTGATTTATAAAAAATAAAAGCTAAATTATTACAAGTAAAAGTCTATAGCAAATTTCCATGTGGGATTCTTTCTAATGTGAATTTGTTTTTGTTGGCCAGTGAGGCGCACCTGATTACTGTACCTATGGTCAAACATTTTTTATGATTTCAAGAAGATGTGAACAATTAGTCTCATAGATTAACAATGAGGAAACAAATCTGCAAGTTTTCTTTTGTTCTTTAATACTTCTGCAACAGTAAAACCTCTCTTCATGTCACAGCAGAAATCATCCTGCAGTACATTTATAGTATCTGCTGGCTCAGAAAGCTACACATGTAATAAAATGACCCAAGACTCCTTCCAGATTAAATAAAACACTTATCTGCCTGAAAGAAGCACAAACGCAAGACACGGGTTTCAAAATCATTTCAGATGTTTTTTTCATTTCATCAACAGGGCCTTTCTGTGTAATTAAATCATCACCAAGACAATACTCAAAAGACAGGTTGTCCTGAAATTACATTTAACAAGAAGAACAGATGTGCACATGTTGCCTCTTTGTATATTAATGAAAAGATTTTCACATGCAATTCCCTTTGCAGAATAAGACAGAGGTGCTGCAAAATTTACTCGCACGCTATTAGAAAAAACTGTGTCTCAGCGTTTTTCAAATTTTTGTTGTAGGCTGATTTTTTTTTTTTTTTGCATGGGGAGTACAGATACTCATGAAACCACAAACGTCTGAGAGGCAGAAACAGGCCATTTGATGATTTTGTTCGAGCCAGTGAATGAAAATGACCAAGTGTGCTCATGAAAGACAGAAAGAACGCAAGTTTGTTTGACACGAAAATGAGCCCCAAACCAATATTTCTGGGTAGAACCACAAAGTCCCATTTGAAAATGTGTTCTAATAATTAAAATCTAGACTTTTGGTGTTTTCTGTCAGGGCAAAAATGATTAAATATCTGTGCATATTTTCTAGCAGCGGAAAACTCAAACCTCATGAATTTGTGAGGGAAACTGCAGGAGCAGGATTGAGCGTGCTACTTGCCTTGGTTGCACAGAGAGCCTGTGAAGCCGGAGAGGCACTCACAGTGGCCGGTGACGTGATGGCACGGGCCGGTGCTGTGCACACACTGCGGACACGACTGGCTGCAGCGGTGGCCGTAGAACCCAGGAGAGCAGACTGCAGCCAGTGGAGCGTGGCGGGGAGACAAGAGGGAATCAGTCACCAATGTTGATGGAACAAGAGGTATATAATTATAAGACACAGCATGACAAGCGCGATCAAGGGAGTAGAGCGAGAGAGAGAAAAAAAAATCAACGCCGGAGGAATCAAAGCAGAAAAGACAAGGAGAGGCTGCAAAGGGAGGGAGAGAGCAGAAAAGTCAGTCATTATTGTAATCACTGCCACTTTATCTGCAGCCACAGATAGAATAGTAAGAGAACTGCTAAAGTCTGGAAAGCATCCTAATATGTGTTAACAATGCAGATCTTACTTGAAGAATGCAAAGTAAAAGACATTCAAAGATGGTGCAAAGGCTACAAATATCATCAATTTTGCAAGAGGCTGCAACTGATAAAATGCTTAAGCATCAGTGTTGAATTCCCACCTCCAGAAGCAGTGATTAGGGGAAAATTTTTTCCTCCAATAGCACTAATCTCAGGGGGCAATCGGGTATTTCCTAAACAAACACCTTTTAGCAACTAATAAAACAGTTGCTGTCACGGTTTGACATCCAGGCAATGTGAAGTTTACTCAGCAGGTGTTCATTATATTTCAATCGCAAGGTGAGAAACCTATTATCAGCCTCTGGGGAAGCATGTAATCCCTTAAATAAAATTTTGCTGGAAAAAAAACAAGGCAAACAAAGCTGGACTTATGAGGTTTTTACCTGATGAGTAAATTATCTGTGTAAATATAGGATTTGTTGCGGCAATCATTTCGCTGTGGAAATCACTAACTTCCACACAAACAGGGTGCCTATGTGTGTGTGTGTGTTTCTTTCTGATATTCCACTCAAACTAATGTTTACAGGTTGTGAATTTCGCTCACAATCAGTGAGCTCCTCACTTGAGAGCGGCTTCAGACGGACCCCTTTCAGCAGCCGGAGCTGGCGCTCCCAGTGAGCGTGCCCACTGATGAGCCTCGGGCAAGGACCGAGTCTCCCACTGTGAGCTGGTTGTTAAGGACAGTGTGGGAGGATGAAGTGTGTGTGTGTGTGTTTACTCGCGAGTGTATGTCTGAGGGATGCTGTAGGGCTAAAGACACTGTGATTAAGTGATAGCTGTGATGAAGGATTTACACTCGAGCCACTATGACCGACAGCTGAGTGCCTCTCCTGAGCTGGCTCACCCTTTAACAATTCTTCAAAGATCAAAACAAGGTCAGCGTCATGATGGAGTTTGTTACTGTGCCGCTCTCGGTGTCAGACAGTTATTTCTTGAGGCTTTGGATCAAGAGGGGTTGCATTGGAAAGAAGGGGGGGGGGGGGGGGGG
>NC_051440.1:13387757-13571670 GCF_001649575.2 Kryptolebias marmoratus | reverse complement strand
GGGGGGTTTCTCACTTCTTTTGCACGAGGTGCCTCTGTATCCAGGTGCGCACACACATGTGCCGTCCTCAGGAGAGCAGGAACCGCCGTTCTGACAGGAACAGCTGACTGAACAGTTGGGTCCCCAGAAGCCTTGTGGGCACACATTATCACAGTGGATTCCTGCAGGCACATTAACAAAACGAATATTCAGTGAATGCAAACTGCAAGGGCACAAAACTGAGAAGCTGAAACATTCTAAACAGCCATCTGTAAAAAAAAACAAAAAAAACACAACATTACAGCTTAGCATTCACAATGCTTAGCAGATCTATGCAGGGTTATTCATCCAGCATGATTTCAATCTCAAATAAAAAATCATCAGTTTGAAGTTTTTTTTTTTAGCACGGCCCATCTTTCACACTCTGTTTCTCCTTTCCAAACGTATTTTATATTTGATCTGACTGGGGCTCCTTGCCAGTGCACTGTGTTGATTAACAGGGTTGGGCCTCCAGAGAGCCCGAGCTTGTCTCTCATTCTCTTTCAGCAAAACTGGGGCTGTGTACGGAGCTGAAGGGAGGTACTCAGACTACAAGGGGACAGACTGGAAGTGTCACTGTGTTTTTTTTAGTGCAGCTCCAGCCAACAATTGAAAGACACTGCATTCATACGGGGTTCTCACCGCGCACATGAATGCATTAGCACATCCATCAGAGCAGCATGTTTCCTCTCTCAGCCTTTCAGAAAAGTGAGATGAAAGGAGAAAGTTGCGTGCTACATATGAACATGTATCTTCATAAGGTGTAATATGCTGCATATCATTGCAGTCGCACTCAGACTCACGCACCTAAACCCTACAACCTCTTGAGGTTCAGCCATGTTTGCGGCTCATTTGAAATTTCCTTTGAATGAGAATATTAGAGATAGGTGCAGCCATTAAAGCAGCTTCGGTGCAGAACCTTTGAATTAAGCCCAGACTAAACTCTTGGGACTAATGTTATACAGTAACCAAAGCACTTTAGGGCAGGCATGGAGGAGTAACGGAGAGGAAACGTTCGAGTTGTCGAGGGCGGAGGTGATTTAGACAGGAGCAGAACCGTGGACATCAAAAGAAGGGCAAGGCGCGTGCGAGTGTGTTTGAGGTTGTGCTGGGCTGGCCAGGATGAAAAAAAAGAAGTGACTGCCTTTACTCTTAGAAAATGAGTGCAGACAGAGCATCAGATTTCTCAGTGTAATGGTGACAAACAGAGGGTCTTTCATTGCCTGGTGAGAAAGAAGAAGAAAGACTGAGGTTGCTTCAAAGAAAGCTTTCTGCTGAGAAGTGCCAAAGGTCCCTACTATCCAATTTGTACCGAGCGAGTACAGCAAACCAAATCTTTCTTTTCCTTTTTAGTTCTTGCTCTCTGCATATAAACACACTGTTACATTACCTGCACTATTACATGGACTAGGATTGCAAATAAAAGGCGAGATCCTGTTTAGCATGGGCTTGCATAAAGCCCCCACCAACAAGAGGCTCGTTAGAGAGCCCCTTTTTGTCAGGTTTACAACAGCTCAGCAACAACCGAGTAGGTCACAAACAGCTTAGACTCTTTCATGAAATAACACAATTCGAGCTTCCCGACTATTCCTACAGACTTCACAATAAAACTCACAGCAAGCTGACTTCCCAAATCTGAATCGAACACCCTTGGGTACGTGACAAAGTTTGCAGCAAAAACAGTATTCGACTTTCTGTAAATAGCCATTTTATTCTATCCCTGGCTTGGTCCTGAGACAAATTCCACCGAGTCCTCTCCTTCGAGTATGTACGTGTTTGTCTGACCCACTGGGCCGTACACTGCCCCCCAGCCCTGCACCCTGGTGACTCAATTAAGGCTGACAGATGGTCCCGACCTGTGCAGGATTCAGAGCATGAGAGGCCCATCTTGTCGACTCCGTTCTTGCAGCTAATAAAAACCCCACATTGTTTCCCAGAATAAATGCCCTAAGCTCAGGAGGGCTGAATGGAGTGCGCCACAGAGGGCTCGACCTTTTCATCCTGAATCTTTTTCCCTCTCTGACTGCTCTTCTCCACCTAAACCCGGAGACCAGGTCCTCTGTTAGTGCTCTGTGTTTGACATTCAGAAATGACACTTAATGTCTGAGCATCATGATCCTGTGTCATTCACGCGTACCCATCACTGACACTTCTTTTATGTGCAAATCCTTTAAGTGATGAGAAACATCTGGAGAGAATCTGAGTCTTTGATAATTAGGAGCCTGGCAGGAGCTTCAGTCAGATTTAAATCTTACTTGGAACTTTGATTAATCAACAAAACCAAAAGTCAATATATTATAGAGCATGTCTAAAAATTAAGTAAGCATTCATTTGCCAAAAATTTGCTTAAGTCTTCAAAAGTGTGTCTAATGACTTGGTTATTTTGTATAACCGATAATATAAGCATGACTGCATACCAACCACTGAATCAGACAAAAACATCATAATTTAGAGCGTAATTCTCAACATCTCTCATCAGGCTATGCCACAGGCTGAGTGGCAAAGCAAACTCAGAATTTAATTCATGAAACGCTGCTTGGAGAGTCTGTAAACATACTGTACAACACAAAACACAAGCGCCCCCTCATTCATGTGTCTGACTGGCATCTGATGGCTCTGATTTTCAGCTGACGAGGAACAGCTAATGGATCCAGCTCCAACCTTTACTTCAGCTGCAGATCTGAACCTGATTTGCACCAACCTGTCCATCCGGGGTAGCAGCGACAGTAGCCGGACACGGGGTCGCAGCCGTCAGCGTGGCTGCAGTCACAGTGCTCATGGCACTCCAACCCGTAGGTGCCGTCCTGACAACGACATCAGCTCAGTGTTAAACATGTAAAGCACAAAACATGTCAGCCGGTACACGCTATGGTGATCCTACAGGTTTTCAGCTGTGGGACTCACAGGGCAGGACTCGTTGCAGCGCTCCCCTCTCCACCCAGGAGAGCAAGAGCAGGTGCCGTCTACGGGGTCACATGCAGCTCCGTTGCTGCAGGAGCATGTTTGATTACAGCCCAGGCCCCACGTACCACTGGAACAAGGGATGGAGCAGTCCACACCCTGCCAGCCTTGAGTGAGAGAGAGCAGAAACCCCAAATGGTTCACATTTCTGTATTTAGACAAGCTTTATTGAGATAACTGTAATTCAAGGCCTAACATGAAACAGGAATGCATATCGCCCGCCGCCTTTAATGCTGGAGTTCTATAACTGAGTTATAATCGTTTTTGTGGTTTTTAAGGTCAGTCGGCTGTGGCAGCCATCTTGAATCAGGCTGAAAGTTAATCAGCAGTATATGTATATCTAATGATCACTTTCTGCAAGTTTCATTAAAATTCATCAACTGGTTCATGAAATATTTTGGTAAAAGGCAGAAAACTCACACGGACAGACATGTGTGGCAGTTCATTAGAGTTTCAACTGATACCAATCACAAAAACAAGAGGAGAAGTTGTTGCTATTTACATTACATTTTTATAATCAGGAGATAAGAGTGGTGTGATAAGATTAGTATCATGTAATTACCAAATAAATGAGCAGGTTTGATTACCTGGAAGAAAACATCATGGTAATTTCAGACTAAAATTCATGTCAGAAGGTTATAAGGATTCAACAAAGACAATAATTAACAAATGCAAAGTTTTCAAACCCAAACTATTTATCACTGATCTTGTAAAAGTTTATATTTATATATATATAAAATGCTTATATCAGTGAAAATATTTTATTAAAACATAACATGTTGATTATAATTATACTGAGGTAATTTAGAAGAATGTTTTAAAATATTTTATGTTACAATCTTCAAAACAGCATTGAAGAAGACAAAAGTGATATTTGCTATATTTTAATCTCTTATGGACAAACATTTTTTGTTGTTTCTGCTGTAAAACATGAACATTAATTTACATAATTTGTTCCTGGGAAACAGTTTCAGCGTTTTGGTATAACCTTTAAACTTGTTGCCATAACATGTGTAGTAAGGTTCCTTTACCTATGGATGTACAATGACTATAAATACATTTCCTAAACCCAAAGCTTAATTCCATCCTTTAATCCTGTTTTTTTTTTCTTTAAAAAGGATGTGTGAATAAAACTTTTTCTTTTGTCATTTCAGTACAATTTGTCAAACAAATCGGTCTGCTCAACATTTGTCTCACCAGCTTCACAGCGTGATTGAACGTTAAATTATTACTTGTGATGTCCAGAGCATCAGAGTGGAAAATTGTATATCTCCACACATTTGTTTAGGGTTTACTTTGTCATCCATCAGGATGTGAGATATATATCCACTAAACTAGAAAGTGTTGTAATGACTGGGGCGGGAAGGAGGTTTGAATTTTATTTATTTATTGATTTTCTTGAAAACTCTTAGAAATACTTCCAATCTCTTCAGGAAACCTCATATAAAACATAAGAAAGTGGAAAAAACAGCCAAATAAGTAGGGGCAGCAATCACATATTTATGATTCTCTGAAAATTGCCTGACAAAAACTATAAATAGATTATTTCTAATCCTGCCTTTCATGTTTACACGTCCGCGTTCCAAAACAGCTGAAGGCAGATAAAGAGCTGATAGGCTGACCCATTTAACCAAATCAGGTTTGTTAGAGCAAGAAAACATGTGAAACACATGTGGAGTGCAGGAGATACTGGATGTCAAATGAGCAATTAACCTCTCAGATCCATGTTTTCCCGTCATCTCGAATCATAAAAGACTTGCCTGAACTTGCACCATGAGATCATTGTTGTATACCTTCCTTGCAGATGCAGGAGCCATCGACTGGAGAGCAGGACACCTGATTGTGGCAGGAACAGGTGAACATGCAGCTTGGTCCAAACACACCATAAGGGCACACTGTATCACAGTCCTCCCCCTGAGGAAGAATCAAACCAGGCAATAGAATCAGGAATGGATTCATTCCGAATGGCTGAGGACAGGAAGACAAAGAGGGTTAAATGCACTTTTCCCTGGCTTTCTGAATGATTTACTTAGGTCAGTCAGGCTGTTTCTGTACAAAGAAAAGGAGCGATTGAATTGTGAATTTAGAGTGAAACTGAAGGGAGAAGGGGAAAAAAAACACACTTGATCACCTCGAGCAATCATTCCTAGCTTCCAATTATGCACTCTATATATTCTGACAGCACTGATGCTTCTTGCAACCCTGCCTCACCACCTCTTTCTGACTTCTCTCCACATCTCTTTAAAGAGTGAAGAGAAAGTCTCTTCACTTTTCAACAGACAGACTGGCAAGACTCCAAGACGCAAGAATCCCCATCCATCCTTCCTAGAGCAAGCAACAACTAAATCAGCCCTTCAGTCTGCCCTTCTTCACGTCATTAATACAAACATTTTGGTTCTAAACACACTTGGTGTTAGATAAACTGCAGTCTTTGCTTTGTGAAATGATTGGTGGATGATGTAGTGTATCTGTTACATTTAATCAGCACGGGTGTTCAAGCTGTGGCATTAGAAGTGTACAGGACGAAAATTAAAACATTACCATCAATACTAAAACGCTTATACGTTGTGTTTACACATGGTCATATTATATTATTACTAAATTATTTCAAAAGCTAATCAGTTGCAGATGTACATCCAGTGATCACTTTCTAGGATTTTTGTTAAATTCTGTCAGCTGGTTCATGAGTTATGTAAAGATATGTAAAGATACAGGCAATTACATGATCGCCTGCTGCCATGAAAGGCAGGCAGTATCTATCGTCACACTATAAATGAATGAAATTACTATTTTCATTTTAAGACGTCCTTATTCAGTGATGTCTGATTAGTGGATGATTATGATGGTAGTATGTTGGTACTACTGTTAGCTTAGATGATGTTTGTGTTCACTGTTGATGTGCATCGTTGCTGCGGGTCCAACTTTTAATCAGGCTGCTGCAAGGAGGAAAAGGGAAAACTATAATCACTTCCCCTTCATTATCTTTGGAGAGGCCCACCTCTAAATTCAAAAGCCTCTGATGAAACTGTGAACATGCGAGACGGACCTACAAGACTGATCAGAAGTCTCGTTAAGTTTGGATCCTCTTGTCGTTTGTGTCAGCTGGATATTCACAGAATAGAAAGCATTTTTTAAAACGCACCTCGACAGCGCTTGTGGCCAATTAATAAGGATTTTAGACAAATCAACTTTCTGTTTGTCCTGGCAGCTACAGGCTGATGACACACGTGCTTCTAAAGAGGTCAGCGAAGAAGCTGATTTAGCCTCAGTTATAGCAAAACGGTAAAATATGTCCTCATTAGAAGAACTGACAACAAAGCTGAGGCGTTTTTCTTAGTAGAAAAGATGTTTTTATTACTCTCCTGAATGGTTTCTGCACAGTCTTCAAACATATTCATAGATAGTATTTTATTGATTGGTTTGGTTAAAGTTCAGGTGTGATAGATGGAGAAAGGAGTGAGTCATAAAATCTCCTGAAAAAAAAATTATTTTAAAGTGCAGATCCTGCTGTATTTTACAAACAATTTCTAACACAGATTTCCTAAATAGCTCGATGGATTAAACCATCTGTTGCTTCAGGATATAAATCTTCTGTCATCTACCTTCATCTGACGGAACACATTCGCTGTTTTTCCATGAATATTAATTCATTATTGATTGCTGCCAAAATGTGGGATAAAATGTTTTTCCTGTGTCTACGTATGAGTGTGTGTGTTCATTTGTCTGTTGTGTTAGCATAATATCTCTGGAACCACGGGTACACTGTACATTTTAGGACATCCTTTTTTGTCTGCATTCAGATGTCGTTTGATCTGATGTCTGAGGATGTTTTCCTGAGACCCGAGGATGTCCTAAAATATACACCGTACACAGGACAGGTTTTAATGAAACTCTCAATAAACGATCATTAAATGTGCACATCCTATTACCCCCAATCAAGATGGTAGCCAAAGCCAACTGGCCTTAAGAATCACAAAAATGGGTACAACTCTTACAGATATTCAGCTAAAATTTGGAGTGGTTGTAGCTGAGAGTCATCTCCAACATATACTCAGTATAGGGATAATTGAAAATATTTGTATAAAACCTTTCTATTATTTATTGGAGTCAACTCTATTTTTCTGTTAGCAAAAAAAAAAATCACAAACCACTGATTTTAATGAAACTCTCAGAAACAATAATAGATTTACATCAAGAACTAATTAACTATTTGTAGCTAATCTAATTTAAGATGGCTGCCACACCTGGTTTTGCAGATATTGAGCTAAAATTTGATGTGATAGTACCTGAAAGTCATTCACAACACATACCCCAAGTGCTAACAGAATTGCATGATCTGTGCAAGATTGCCCATAACCTTATTTCTAAGGTTTGACCAGAACAGCTAAAAATCCATCATTTCTCAACATAAGATTATCTTAATCTAAAACTCTGGCATAAAAGGAGGCAGCAAGAAATGCTAGACCTCTATGACTGAAATCTTTTGCATTTAAATGGCTTTACTTTAAAAAAATCGAAAGCTAACTGAAGACAAATCTGTTCAATTCACCAAAAATGTTTTTAATCTCTTTTTATGTTGTTTGTGGCCTTTATAGAAAGGGAATAAAAGCACTAAAAGCAAGACTAAAACATCTTTTCTGAATAGGCTCAGATGCAGAAAGCGTTTAATTCACACAGCTGACCGTGGCTGATCCCAGCAGTGGGAGTTAGGAACAGAAAACACACGAGAATTTGGTGCAGCCAAACTATGGGAAAATGTAGTGAATAAATTCCACAGAGGGGAGGATGAAATCTGTCTGAATATTGGGAAGACCTACTACAGTATTCATGAGAACACAAATAAGTCTCACTGCATAAGAATGAACTCTCTGCTAAAGGACACAGAGCGCTCCTTGTCTGTCCTCTGCAACCTGCTGTCATTAGAATTTCTCTGCTTTAAAAGCGGAGTGCAGCCCACTTCCTCTGGTTTCATCCCTCCCTCAGCTGGAGATCACAGCCACTGTACGGGGCCCCCTCTGCTTCCCCCACTTCAAACCCCGCCATGAGTGACAGGTGACACAATGATTTAGAGTCCCAATTAGAGGCCCAGAGGAGTCCTGAGTGGATCTTGCTTTGCTCACAAGAGTGCTGGGGGACTGCTGGCTGCTCGCTGCTCTCATTATCATTTTGAACTCAGCTTAAACAGGAGGCAGGAGGAGATGTGCCAGCGGACGCCGGGGGCAGAACACACATCTTATAACATCTCCCCCTCCCTCGCGCACCACATAAAAGCGCCTGTCTGTGGATTAAATTTTTATCAATCGGTTGCGATAACCTTTGTTCTGCTGAAAATGACAGCTTCAAGACTGCTAACAATAGCAGTTCAGATGCAGCTGTTAAAGCGTGGAGAAGTTTTGACCAGGAGGAGAGAGGGGGAGGGAGACGGGGGCTGGAGGGGGAGGAGGAGGAGGAGGAGGACTCAGTCTGTCTTCACAGCACAGGCAATTTACTGGCGAGTGGACGCATGGATAAAATGTTACGCAGCCACAAATGACCACATGGATCTTTTGCGGTGTTGAATTCCACGTGGCTTCACCCTCATGGTCACAGGGAACCAGCGGTCGGCCTGTCCTTTAGAGTGGAAAGGCAGCTCTCTCATTAGTCATCTGTTTCATATTCCTTCGGAGCAGGAAAGGATAGAAGTCTGAACGAGGAGAATCATTATCAATCCACGAGGGCTGTCACCCTGTTGCACGAGAGCAGCAGGACCTTACATAACGGCGCCGTCAGAGGCAGCAGCCAGACCTGAGCTCCTCTGAGGAAGCCAGGTTGTCCTCGGCTAAGAAACTAAATCCAAACTTATTTGTGTCGTAATGTAATTAGGATGTTTTTTTTTTCTTCTACCAGTAAGCCACTAGCGGACACAACATTGATTAGGCTTTTACCCATTGAGACTAAATGCAAATGGTACCACTAATTACCAATCAGTTTCACTCCTTAGCAGTGTATCCAACGGCTGGATGAGTGAGAGCGTTTTAAATTTCATGCAGCACTACAGAAAAGGAACCCTTTGAACCGTTTGATGAGGCTAAAAATCACTGGGAGATGAGAATGTGATTTGTTATCGCCATTTACACGAGCAGACCGGAATCCATTTCTGACGCGTCTGTATTTCAAACACAACACACTGTCAACAGAACATGTGGACTGTGTGCTGCAGATTACCAGGAACAATGCCTGAATAGGTAACATGTAATCACTTTGTCCCAGTCAAAAAAAAAGAGCATGTCCAATTACTAGAAGTAAATCAAGCGTGCAGGTACTCAGTCTGTTCCAACACTTGGCTTGGTTTGCCCCCCAATGGGACTCCAGAACAAAGATGCAGCAGGGAGGTTTACAAGTGCTCCCTGGAGGAAGTTACTTCACTTGCCATCATCGCCTCACCACCATCACCAGCCTGTTTTAAGCAGCCCCCTAATATTCATGCAGTATGCAACGTGACGCAAACAGGTAGCAGCCACACGGCGTTAAGCTTCTAACAATATGCTCAAGTTGTTCGCACAGCAGCAGCTTTGTTAAGAAGAAAACCCGCGAACCTCCCCTTCTCCACACACAAACACACAAATTCTCCATATGAGCGGTGTCTGCTCCCATCTGACCGCCTCCTTTCCTATCCAGCTTCTGCCCTCTAGGTCTGTTTAATGGATCTGGCAGCCCTTCCCAGCAGCCGCCAAAGCGAACAGGTGGAGCAAATTAAAACACAGTCTGCAGCCCCGCTCGGTAGCTCAATTCACCACAGCGGCCCGCTGTAAGACACAGGCAATTTCCACTGAAATGTAACATTGGCAGACTTGTAATCTCTCAGTCTCTGTTGCTCTGGAACTTCCGATTGCGAGACACGAAACACAGTGGCGAAGCTGATTGAAGTCACCCAACTAAATTGACAGTTGTAAAGGGGGACAATGTGGCTGCACAAAAACGACTAAAACTGAAGCAGGCAGTGACTGTTTTTTTTTATTCCACTCTCTTGGTAGAATAATGTAGATTTAACGGTGCTCTGTACTTTGACTGTACAGAAATTCAATATTTGTGAAATAGCACAACTGATTTTCCGCATAGGGCTGCAATGTCAAGTGGTGCAAAAGAGCACATCGATATGAAGGCAAAACTAAAATACCTCAGCATGTGTTTTACTGTGTGTGTATAAAAACATCTTAAACTGGGATCACGTCCAAAAACAATCCCAAACACAAATAGAGAAATGTCAAATAGAGAAAAAAATCCAACCTGCAACCTTTTGAACTAAACTTACACATTTAAAGGATAAAATATAACACGGTGGATCACTAACACAAACATGTTTGAATAACATATATTCATAGCGAGTTTAGGTACGCTAAAGGATTTATTTGTAACTTGTTGAACTCAAACAAAACATACTGTACATTCAACAACGTTACACACATTACTAATGATTTGTTTTTTCAGAACAAGTCATTTGTGTTAGGTTTTGCTACCTTAGATCTGTTCAGTCAACAAAACACAACAAAGTGCATTACTGAAACGTCTAACAATATAGTATGAGACCAAAGGAATTGCACAAAACCTGTGAAAAATTAATCATTTAACAAAAGAATTGAACAACAATTGGCCTTAAAAAATTCTGTTGGCCAGCTACATGAAATTCCAACAGCAAACCTCCTTTATCGTGGAAACTAAAACTGAGAAGCAACAAGTTGTTTTTTTGGCGATGTTTGCTTGAAAACAGTTCTTTTTGTCAGTAATCTGTAAATTTTCAACAAATATAACAAAATAAAACATAGAAGTAACGATCATTAAAAACTTAATTTCTTGAAAGAATGCTTAATGTCTGCTACCTGTGTGACAAAGTTTTAAACAAAGATCTTGTGTGATCAGCGCTTGGAGCATGCATTGAGGATGATGCTCAGCTACCACCACACCAAACTTTAGCTCAGTGTAACCATTTCTGTTTTTGCTCAGGTCAATTAGACGTAATAAGTACCTTGAATCAGGTTTACTCCAAACATTAAGCAGTTGTAGATGTACGTCCACTGATTTCTTTCTGAGAGTTTTATTAAAATATGTCTACATATTTTGCTAACAGACACATGCGTGCACACACACACACACACACACACACACACACACACACACACACACACTAATGAAGGCAAATAAATCACCACCTGCCTTTCATGATGATGGGTGATAAAGATTACAGTGACAAACATTTTATGATAAATTACAAAAACCAGCAGCATAACAAACATGTGTCAGTGTGTTGAGTGGCTTTAAACTCCAAGCCAACCATGTTGTTGTTTTGCATTTGTTCTTCTTCATAAAAAAAAAATGTTTTGTTGGTTTGTGCAACTATGCAGCTATCCTACCAAGTGGACAATTAAAAGAGAGACAGATCCGAACAGTAAACGTCACGCATTGAATAAACCCAACAATCATTTTAAGACTACTCGAGAAGATTGCCACTGTGGTGGCAACTGATCCGAGCGCAACAAAGCAGCAGTTAGGTGTTAGGCGCTCACCATGAAGCCAGCAGCACAGGTACAGACACCTGTGACAGGATGACAGTCGGCTCCGTTGGTGCAGCTGCAGGGCAGGCTGCATCCATCGCCGTAGTACCCAGACGGACAGGTCTCATTACAGTAAAGCCCCGTCCATCCCGCGGAGCAAGTGCATTCACCAGAAAGAGGATGGCAGCTACAACATAATGAGAGAGAAATATGGGACAACACAGTCAGAGGAAGAAAGAGGTGAAGCTTCAGCTCTGAGACATCCGTTCTCAAGCAAGATCTGAGTGTGAAGAGCACGCCGACGGCGACTCATCCATTCATGTGTCTACGTGCTTGTTTCAGACAGATGAGGTGTCCCTTTTCTCCTTCATTCTGTAATGACTTCTATGGCTGATGCCCAACTCCTGCCGGAATCAGAGCATTAACACGGCATTAACTATGAATGCTGCTGAGAAATTATGAATGAAGCAAAGGTCGCGATTAAAAGCTAACTGGGTGACATGGCTGTGGTGTGTCCAGACTCCAGAATGAGAGCAAGCTCGGAGCTAAGCGGAGACAAAACTGAGTCAGAGACGTCTTTATTTGAAAGGAACTACAGGACGAGGAGGGGGGGGGCTTTGATTCAGGGCTCGGTCCGAGTGCGGATGGATGTCTCACTTACCTGACAGTGTTGGTGGTATTACAGGGGCAGAACTTGTCACAGATGAGGCCGTACAGGCCCGGAGGACAGAATCTTTCCTGACAATTGGGGCCTTTAAAACCAGTCTCACACAGACAGGCTCCATTGATGTGGTGACACTTGGCGCCATTCTGGCACTCGCACTTTTGGTTACACTGTGAGCCGTAGGTGCCCACTGGACAATCCTCTTGACATCTGGAGGGAGATCACAGAGCATTGATGTGGTTTAAACTGCTGCTCTAAAGCTATCGTTTAGAAGAAAAAAAAACAAGTCTCATCTTCTAAGACACACTCACAATGCATATTGTCTGCAGGGCATAAAAATAAAGATAAGACAATGATAAGATTTTGATCTGCATCAGGATGCATCTGTTTTGCGTGACAGTTTTAATGTTTTTGCTGTTTTAGCTACAAAGTGTGGCCAATTTTAGGTATCTCTCTCTGCAAACATAAGCCAGCATAAAAATGCAACAAAACAAACAAACAACAAAACAACAAAAAACAACATAACTAGAGCTGCAGATTGAAGACCTCCATTTTAGGCCAATCAAAATTTAGTCAAATATCAGCCATGGTTGTAGTGGGTATACAAAATCAGTTAATGTGATTAGCTACAGAAGTTTACAGAGGTGTAAAAGTTCATCCTAAATTGGCTCATTTTAGCTAAATTTGAATGTAATGTCATTCTTTTATAAAGTATGGCATCATATTTATATTTACATCATAAACAGCCAAAAACACTTACTGAGTTGGTTAACAAAATATTTAACAAAGTGATTAAAAAATGTATTTTAAGTAACCCCCAAGCAAAAAATCTCAAATTAATTATTTTAGTTACTATTTTATATTTAAATAAAAACTATCTTTAGCGACTACATCCATTATTAACATTTCAAGATTTAAATTATGAATATTTACATCTCTGCAGAGGCCAGATGAGACTTGGCAGGGAGCATCGAGTACAAAAAAAATGAAATTACTAAAAAAGAAAAACTTTCAACACAGAAAGAATTAAATCAGGCCGAAAGATTGATTTTTTTTTTGTCTTTTTATTAAAAATACTGACTGAAATCACTTTACAGTATTAGAGGGAATCCCAGTCTCAGGAGTTTAACAAAGCTATTAAATGTTCAAGTTATGGTTGATGTTTAAATTGCCCCAGTGTTAGTTTTATCAGGGGACAACGGCATTATTATAGCAGACAGAAGAAGCTGGGGGTTAACATAGTCTCAGATTATTCCTGGCAGGTTAATTCACCTGCCGCTGACAAAATGAATGAGGGCAATTTTGTAAAATAATAAAGCAAAGAAAAGGTCTTGTAAGGGAAGTGTTTCCATCAAACAGACAATTGCTTTAGTTGAACTAATAAATGCAGGGTGCTCTGGGCTGCTCCAGGAGGCTCGGGGAACTAAAAAGATCTGTGTATTTCGACGAGACCTTAATATAAGCCCATTACTTATAATTAATGAGCAGAACCCAAACAGCATATAGCCCATGGTGAGATCAATGGACGGGCTGGGAGAGGATGTGGATGACGGCTCAAGACGTGAAACCTTTCTGGGCAGCGTGCAGTACAAGATTAATTAGGCATAAACACCCCCATTAAAAGCTTCCACTCCACCTTCAGATGAAGTAATGGATGTTAATAAATGCTCATTTCTCTTGAGCGTGAGATTTTACAGCATTGCCTTTATCTCTAAAAAAAATAAAAGTCAGGTTTTTCGACTCATTTAGAAATCCACAAAGAGAATAGGTCAGTGAGTGACTGTTTAATGCATCTGCATAAAAGCGTCCTTTTTGCATTAAATACAAATATCAATAAACCATGCCATTGTCTGACCTATTTTCAAAGTCAGAGTGTAAAAGTTTGCACTAAGTACTTCACAGAAGGCTTTTGTGCATGATAATTTATTGATCGGTCTGCCAGAGGAGTCGGCTGCGTACCTGCGTCCACTGAAGCCAGCTGCGCAGTGGCACTTCCCCGTCACGTGGTCGCACACTCCACCGTTGCGACAGGAACAGTCTTTGCTGCAGTTGATGCCATATTTGCCCAGAGGGCAGGGTTGGGCACACACTGAGCCCTTTTAAAAAAAAAAAAACAAGGCAGATAAAATGTTGCACATAAACATTCAGCCATGGGAAGAAGAGAGTTTTACAAATCAGGATATAATACAAATGATCTGATCTTGAGTAGACTCTAAAAGTATTTAAATGATTACAAAAAACATGTATTATTTATTCAGTCATTTTAAAAAACACAGAAGATTCCACTACGTCATTATTTATTGAACAAAAATGATACCAAAATGTTTTTTTTTGTGTAAAAAAAGTCCAACCCAGGATTCAATAGCTTGACGAACCACCTTCAGCCCTTTCTCACTATAAAATGGACTACAAGTTTTTTAGAAAAAAAAAAAACTTTAACCCTTTCCCATATTGATGGACAGCAACAGTTGCTTCTCTAAGTTTTCCTCCTTGGCACTGAGTTCACACACACACCTATAAACTAAGCGACCCGCCTGTTTTCACTCCCTGACCTCCTGCTCTCTCCCTGCAACTGTCCCTCAGGAGTTCACATGCTGTCCTGATCAGAATGACCTTATTTAGAACAAAACATTCTCCCGCACACACACACACAAACACACACACACACAAACAGAGTCAAAACATGTAAACTGACAGACTGTCATCATTAATTTCACACACATGCATACAGAGTGAAAACAAAGATAGACATGATCGTACTCTCTCTGCACTCCTCGGAACTAATAATATATACATAAGTTTTCTTCTAAATTGCTCCTATCTTGTTAAATGCTAAGATTCTCAGAAATTTGTGTTCATGATCTGCTTGTTTACTTGGCTGATAAAATAATTATTATCAGTAATCAAGTGATTTGAAATGTTGGTACAATAATTTCTCTTTTCTTTACAGAAGAAAGAGTTAATTGTTTTTATTCATGCTATAGGGTCCCCGAATAGTTATGGATAATTACTACAGTAATTAAGACATGAGTGTTTTTTTATGTCTATGTAAATCTTACTTTGTGATGTGTTAGGACAAAACAGGGGATTAAAATACTAGAAAAACAACAACAACATTTTCCTCCTTCCAAGGATTAATGGAAATATTACATCATGCACCTTTCTTTATGCTGCACACCTGTTTGCTCCACAGCAGCAAATAGACAAAAGTCCTCCTTTTTTAAAAGTGGTCAACCTGATGACGATCAGGTAATCTTTATATTTCATTACCTGCAGCTGGCTGCTACATCTCCTCTTAAAGCTCGAGGAAACAACAAGACTGGACTTAGTTTTTCACACAACTTTTCCATTTTGGGTTTGTTTTTGTTTAATAATTAATCACTTGAGTCTTTTGGGTGTTTTGTACATTTAAGGTTAAATTTCAAAAATTTTAGAATCTGGTAAAGATCAGATTATTTTCCCCCATGATTGTATCATCCATCTTTGTTCAGGGCATTAATACCTGAGACTAAATTTGGACTAAAAAAAAAAAGATCTAAACTTGCATCAAACTCCTGTAAAAGAAACATGCTCTTTAAATTTTTCCAACACTATTTATACACATCAGCTCCATAATTTAAGAGCTGCACTTTTCTGCAAACACCGATGACGTTCAATCATTTTCCTCTCCGAGGCCTTTCTTCTTCATTACATTCTTACAGCTTTGGTGACCTACCGTCCACCCGGCGGGGCAGGAACAGTCTCCTGTGATGTGGTGGCACGTTCCTCCATTCTGACAGGGGCAGCGCTGCTCACACTGAGGCCCGTGACTACCGGAGGGGCAGCTCTCTCCGCAGCTGCCGCCACACAAGTCAAGAGTTAGAAGTCCCAACGCACATCAGCATTTCTTCAAAGAAAATGCTAAAAGAGTTTCTTTATTTTGTTACTTTTTTAAAATGTTGCTCATACTCACAAAGCTCCCGTGTACCCGGACGGACAGATGCACTCTCCTGTCTCGTGGTTACAGGTGGCTCCGTTGAGACACTGGCAGGGCAACTGGCACGCCTTGCCGTAGTAGCCGTGCTCACAGGGCTCCTCGCAGCGCCACCCCTGGTACCCGTCGGTGCAAACACAAGCCCCTGTGATGGGGTTACACTTGGCCTCGTTTCGGCACTGGCACCGATTGCTGCAGTGAGGTCCCCAGAAGTCACTCTCACAGCCTGCAGGCACACACACAGAAAAAGAGCATCAAACCAATCAAAATGACAAACAAATTGACGAAACCACGCCACTAATTATCACTGAAAACATGCGAAATCAAAGTAGCCTTTTAAACAACAAGTAAAGTAATTAAATTATTCATAAGTAATCTCTGTAAAACATTTAATAGCTCATCATAAATAAGAAATGTCAAGAGAATTAATCCTCCCAACGAGTAGGTTTTATTGTTATTCCAGGGTCTACCTTCATATCTGAAAGTAAAGATAAAACAAAACATTTTTGTTTTGCATAGAACCTGTTTTTATGTTAAAGAATGAAACCTTAGTTATTAGTTATTAACAAAATGTCCACAAATCATGTGCTCAGGAATTTAAAGCCAGCTATGAACCAAAGTCAACATTTTATTATAGGCAGCCATGTTGGAGCAACTGTGGCTCTGTATGTGGTCCAACAACAGGAAAGGTCAAAGGTTGCCCTCTGATCCATCCCAGTCACTTTAAGGAAAATACCAAACCCTACTTTGGCCTCGGGGTGTGATGGTGGAGAAAAAGTTCTTTATTTATAAAATGATTACAGTATATACAGCATAAGAAGTGTAATGAGAGTGAATGGGTGAATGAGAAGCACATTTTGAAGTGTTTTGGAGAAACTAAACAAGATTAAAAGCCCCAATATAAGTGAACATTAGTTTTATTCGCTAAAGGTGGATCATACTTCTGTGTCATTCAAAACAAAATCCATAGAAACCCAACGTTTTTGTATCTTTAGTCATATTGCATCTGACCTGTAATTTTGAGTGTGTTCCCTGTTTTATGACTGTACATCCATAACCCCAACACACTACAATATTCTGTTTACACATTCAAACATATTTCTAATAATTATATGTCTTTCATGTCATTAAAACAACAGATTTATGATCTATTTTCACTGAGAAGTGTCAAGAGGTTGAAAAGGTCAAATGTGCACCGCTGGGTTTCATCTTTCCGTTAAGTTTTATATCACCAGCGGCTTTATTAAAAAAGTTTCTGTCTTTACTTCTGCTCAGTCACATACACTGTATGTGTGAAAGCACATATCCCAGTATGACCTGAACAAACATCAGAAAAGTACCCTCTACATGTCATTCCTTAATAAAAAGCTGCAGCAAAACAAATAAAGAGTAAAAATAGACAAAAAAAAAAAAAGAACATGCAAACACCACACACGGCAAACATGGACAGATATAAAACAAAATAATTTGTCCTTATAAAAGGTTTTGGTTTAGAAAATTCTAAATTTAGACCTGCTTTCAAAGTAATTCTTAACAAAACATACTTTTGACCAAAATGCATTTTTCTCAGAAAACCTGTAAATTTTTCCTTCATTTCAATTGGCTTTGATGATTTTTTCTACAGTGGCTGTTTAAAGACAAACTTGCTCCGTATAAACAGTTTCATTTGGATAAGTACTGAACAGCTGTTTATAAAGTTTTTAAGTTGATGACATAAAACCTCATTTCTGAGTTTGGTTATATTTCGTTTTCTTGGTTAATGTGTTCATTTTATCCTCTTGCCGCATGATTCAGTTACCTTGAACCTCGTTTCCTGTTTTATTTTGTCACACCTCTTTCTTTGTAGGTTTCACTACCAATTAGACTTGTTCAAGTTTGAGTTTTATTATGTTGATTATTATGTAATATTATCTCTGTTTGGCCTTTTTAACAGCTGAGTTTACATGACTGAGGTCTAAATTTCCTGCTCTGCTGCTCTTTTTTGATAATAAAGCTCCTTTACTGTTTTAATGCATCGGCTTTCTGCTCAAAAACTCTGAAGCAGATAATTTATGTGTCTTTAGAGCAGAAAGGCTGGAGTTGATGAGTAAACATGGAGCCCTCTTGCTGCAAGGTGACAGTGAGTGGCTTGAAATGAAAAATAGTTCCTCTGTGTTCATATTAAAATACCTTAGCAAGGTCAATGTGTTTTAAACAGTTTTAGTTCCCTCACAAGCAAAACAAACTCACAAAACAAATGCAAAATGAAGGCACTATAGGATAAATATATACTAAAAACTGAAAATATATGCTTCTCACACAGCCATATGATATCACAAGAAAACTCAAAAATATTAACACAGTAAATTAGTCAGTTTTCCATAAATCATGATTTAGTATTTTATTGTTTTTTTACATAACCCTTTGCAGCATATTGCATATTTGTTTTACAAATTTATTTATAAAGGCCAATTTTAGGTAAATCAGGTAATTTACAACAATTACAAATACAGTGTCAAACTCTTGTATTTCTAATTAATCAGCAAACCTTGCTAAACTGTGCCGTAAATGTACTGAATATTAGAAGAAATGTGGAAATGTCTAAAATCCTCCTGGACAAAGCTATGATTGCGTTCAGTGACAACTATTCAAACACTGAAGGTTTAAACATCAAACATAGTCCTTCCATGTGGAAATTAGTTAAGTTATAATGAGATATGTAGTGATCACTGGCATTACAAAGCGGTAGGTGAGGGAATGATGTAAAATAACCCTCAATACTCTGGGAATTGGTCTGTTTACAAAAACTCAACAAAATCTATAACTGCAAGCAAACTGCTAATTTTCAAGGTTAAATGAGCATCCAGCTTCTTTATGATGAACAATCAGCTCTGAGATTGGTAGAAGGCAGTTCTCACTCCCAACGGGGTAATTGTTCTTTAGAGAAGCTTGGTGATTTAGGTGATTGTTGTGGTTTTTATGTCCCTTCATCATCATCAGCAGCAGCACCAGCAGCTGTAATGCTCCACACACGAGCCCAGTTTGAGATCCCAGCCAACACAGCAGTCTGAGCGGCAAATATTCCATCATTGATTCTCACATCATTGCCGACTCTGTTGTAAATGTAAAGACACTACTCTCACCTCTCCCCACTTCTTTGTATGCTCGCTTTGCCAAAGCTACGATCAGTGAGAGTAGGGACTTAATGAAGCCTCTTTCATGGATGGCACTGAGGCCTGTTTGTTCCAGGTACGCAGCAGGAAGATGATCAGCCCTTCCCTGTTACAGACAGGTCTGCTCCGAAGGGGGTCTCTAAACACCGGGCTGGTGCAGTATTACTTCTGTGGCTGGACAGGCTAGAGGCCGCATTACAAGGTTCACACTGATTTTGATCTAATCTGCTCATGGCCTCCAGTTTGCCATGAATGAGTTCCCCGAGGGCTGAGCTGCTGCCACGCAAACGACCCCGGCACATTAAATCTGAGGTGTGTGCGGGCGGGCGTGGTAATGAATGAGCAGTTTAGCTGCAAGTTGGTTTAGCACTCTATAAGCACTCATCAGCGCTCCCCTCAGCACAGAAGAAAAATAGGCAGTGTCCACTTAACTACAAGCATCATGGTTTCTGCTCAGACCTGAACCAAGCTTTTTATATTCCTACATGTATAACTTAACACGTATCTAATAAAAGGTCTATCATTCCTTGAAGAAATGCATATCACTCACCACCTTTCATGTCAGAGTTGTAAACTAAAAGAATCTTATTTTTAAAAATGACAAAAGTTGAGCTTTTTGGGGTCAAATGTTGAAAGTTATGTTGGAAGTTTTCAAGTTAAATGCAGTGCTTGGAGTATGTGATGGGGATGGCTCTTAGCTATTATCTTGTTTCGTCTGAAATCAATATCTGTAAAAATGTCTGAGTTATAGCCTTTATTTGCATTTTATAAGGTCAGTTGGTTGTGGCAGCCATCTTGAATTGAGTTGTCTCCAAAAGTTAGATGTATTGTAGTTAATTTTTGAGAGTTTTATAGAAATCCATTCTCTGGTTCATGAGGTATTTTGCTTATGGACAGACAGGGTTGACTGCAACAATTAAGGCCAAAGTTTTAAACAAAAAATCTTGAGCAAAGAGTAGTGCTCAGAGTATGAGTTGGGGGATGAGTCTCAGCTACTACCACACCAAATTTTAGCTCAATATCTGTAAAGTCAACAGATTTATAGCTGTTTTTGTGTTTCCTAAGGTCAGTTGGATGTGGCGGCCTTCTTGAATTGGATCAACTTCTAAAGATAATCAGCTGAAGATGTACCTCCAAAGTCTTCTTTTGAGGAGTTTCATTAAAACCTGTTCATTATTTCATGAAATATTTTTACAAACAAAAACATGCTCGTGCACACACACAGGCAAATACATTATTGCCTGCCTTTTGACAGTGGGTGATAAACAAAACAAAGATAAGCTAAAATCTATCCAGTTCTTAAAGTTGCAGACCGTTTTTGGTGCTTGGAAGCTCAACAGCTACCATCGAAAGTTTAAAACCTTCTTTAAGTTTGCAGCTAGAGGCCTCATCACACTGAGAGCAAAACCCATTATCTCGCTGCCTCTCAACTAGACAGAGGTTTTCAAACTTTACTCTGTAGTCTATCACTTCCAAGCTCTGAAAGCATTTAACTGTGATTAAGGTGTCAGAGTTCATGATGAGCTTCAGGCAGAAACAGAGAGAAACGGCAGCAGAGAGAAACATGTAGCATAAAGGCTTCAGTTTCTGGAGGGGTTACATCTGAATCAAGCCTGGTGATGAGGATCCCTGTGGGTTGTGGTGCGTGGGAAACAAATCCCACACGAGTCTGAATCCAGAGAAAGCTGCAATCCATCCCATTAACCAGTCTGGTCCGGGTCAGAGTGCCTAGCCAGCGGACACATGCACCTGCCATCCTGGACTATCAGTGCTTACAACGCATAACAGTCAAAATGTGGATAACCTCACACGCGGAGAGGAAGGTTCCAGTCCCGGCGTGTCGAGCTAAATCCCCTCGGCTGGAACAAAACAGATCACGATGAGGGCTACAGGCAGGTGGAAACTTCTCAGGGAGAAGTCCAAAAGAACAGGCAGAGAGAGCCATCATGGTGGCGGCTGAGCTTTGAAGTGTGCTCAAGAGTCTGCATAATCAGAGGCCGGCTGCAACCGGATTAAAACCAAACAGCTTTCAGCAGCTGACTTCATCTGGACGTGCTCCTGAACTTGTTTGTTACTGTCCTCTGTAAGTCTGTGCCACAAAAATCTGCCATAAGCTTTGCAAAGCTAAATTCAAATTCAGAGTCAAACTCTTAGGAAAAAAAAACGTCTATACCCATTTTGAGTTTCATACTTCATTTATGCAGCTGGATACAAAACAAAAGAAAACTTCAATTACAGCCCAATCACATCCTGTATAAAAGCCAGCCACTTGAGGTTGCAGACGTCTGCTTGCAGTTTTTACAACTCCTAACTAGGAAAAAAAAGTTCTTGCAGTCGGAATATTTGGCACACAGTTCGACCTAACTCCCTGAGTCACAGTCACACAGCACTCTCTGCAGATGCTTGAAGGATAACTTAAAGACGTGAAGCCGTAATGCATGAGCTTCTGAGAACCTTTCACTACATGCTTACTTTTAACCTAGCACAGCTCAGCAAAGCAGCGTGACTCATTGTCTTGATGAGACTCCTGCATCGCCTCACGAGAAGATTGTGTAATTTTGCAATTTGCAGCACTTGCTTTCTTTTTTTTTTTAAACACATGCATTGTGAAATTACACCACAAGGCCAGACGCAGTTCAAATCACCTTAAATGCTATAATAACAAGACATGAGTCCTTTTGACACTTTTAAAAATGTTAAATGTTTTGTTAAGGAAAATTGAAACAATTTCCCTCACAGAAAATTAAACGCCATTCTGCATAGGAGGATTTCAACAAAAAGCCCAACTCACTTTAAGCTATTTATCACAGCTCCCCGACTGGATGATGCAGATTAATAGAGTGAAAAGCAGACAGGAGTTATTCAGGGTCTGCAGGGAAAGAGATGATCGTTGTGCGAAGTGAGAAACTTGCACTTAGTGATAAATGTCTCCAGGCATTGTTAAAAACTGAGGCTTTAAAAGCTGCCGATGTGCCCACAAGACGAGTCAGGCCCTATACTGTCTCCTTTCTGTTCTGCTGACATCTGTTAAATAGTTATTTATTAGTCCTCAGAAAAACCAAGTTACGGGTAAAAACTTAAAGGTGCATCCACGCGAGCTTGACAAATGGGATTCTAAACACGCTGAAGAAACTGCCAATAGTTATGTGGAGCATTCTGCTGAATTGGAATAACAACCTGCTCCGGCTACTGTTGTTGGGCGTGTCGTTTGTCCGGCCCTAATTCATCTTAGCTGAGCCCCTGTGTGTTCATATTTCCCAGGGGGAAGTGCAGCACAAGCTAACCAAGCAACACAGCCACTCTGTGTGCGCCTCGCTTCGCTATAATGCACCAAAATGCTCACTACTAATATCACTTTGCAGTCAGATGAGAAGTAACAGCATCAGACTGTTCCCTATTTGGAGCCACACAAACTAATTGGAGGATAGCTTAATTCTTTTAAGACTATGCATTGCTGATTAAAAGCGGTGCCTTAGTTGTTTATCCAGAAAAGGATCTGATAATTTGTCTGAGTTCTGCTCAGGATGTGAGCATAAATCAATAAAAGTCCAGCAGGTGCCAGCTGGAGCCTCCGTAGCAGCGCCCTAACAGGGTTAAAGGGTCCAGTGGTTGACCAAGACGTAAAGGTCTGGGTCACCTCACGCCGCATTCCAAACAAGCACTTAAATGTGACGCTGCTTTAAAAGGCTGGCCCTCGTTTTCCAAATAAAGTTAGCCACGCTGAGCAGTAAATGCGAGCAGGCCGGGAGAGCTGGGGAAAGACGCTTCACCTCAGCGCAGTAAACCAGTCACTTGTTCAACAGAAGCTCATACGGCTCATGAAATCTTCTGGATCAGCAAATTGTTACACAGCCCACTGCTCCTTCCAATTAATTATTTACCCTTCACCCTGTCCTGCAGAAAACAAACCCCTTTGCTCGCTTTGCCACAGGACAAAAGCGATAAAAAGCAATCAGAGGTGGGCACTCATACACAACAATGCACAGAGGGTAGAGTGTAAGTAAAAGCATAAATGTGGCACGTCGCACACACACATCACTGAAAAGCATTGACGTGACCACCTCCAAAACAATGTCAGCCCGATCAAAACAGGTGTTACCATAATTAATTTCACCACATTGATTTCCTATTTTCAATTATTAATTCTAATTAGGATGAAGTCGAATCAAACATGGGTCAATGTGAAAAGCGCAGCCCCACCAGTGATTTCACAAAACAAGAAGAAAAAAAAACCCTTTTCCTGCTGTCTAAATCGTGACAAAACTATGACCTGATGATTTCATTCTTTTTCACGAAATATTGAATCTGTCGGTGCACCATTCTACAACCTGCTTTTCATCCCCAAAAATGAATAAATAACTTAAAGGGACAGTTCAGTTTGTTTGAAGTGGGGTTCTTCGGAAAGGCTTTGAACAATTAATATCTTACCTGTTGCAGATTGCGCTTCGAAAGACCTCAGTTTAGAGAAGTAGAGTATAATTTTGACCGTACTGATGAGCTAGATCAAGCAGGTCCAAGACCAAAGTGGAATGCTGCTGTTTTAAAACACCTATAATGATATTACTGCCTGAAGAGCTCCAGCTAGCTGCTGCTGCTGCCTCTCCACAGAATTATATGTGAAGACCCATGCAGTGCAAAACTGACGACCATGTAAAGGTTTATAAAAACAATGTTTGCATGAACTGCTTTGAAGTGTTTAAGACTAGAGCTGTTTTATGACAATAGCATTCCACTTTGGTCTTGGTCACAGTTAGCTCATTAGTCCAAGCAGAACTAATTGCAATTTTTCTAAACTTAGACTGTTTTACCAATAAAAGTCAAAGGTTAAACCCTACCCCATTTGTTTTATCAACATAAATAACTTGCAGTTGCTCTGGGGAAACTAAGGCCATAGGTCTTTTTGGTATAAATCTAAACTAAACCTTACAAATACAGTCTGAAATAAATACAGATGCAGAGTCAGAAGACTGCCTGATTAAAATCACAAGAACTAAAGTACAAAATGAAGATGAGATAACACTTGAGTGTGTGACAGTCCTTCTCTGGGCCTCTGGGGTGTTTTCCACATTAGTCAAATCAAATCCCTGTATTTTACCAGCACTGTCTGTCGCTTTGAGTGTAGGCCTGCAGAGTGGGGGCTTTTTGTTGTGCCTCAAGTATCCTAATTAGAGATTTGTGACTGACTTCATTTGCAAAAGTAGTGTTAAAAAATGAGGTGCTAAACAAAAAAAAAATAGATAAATAAATAAAAAAACCTCAGCATTTAAACATGTTTACATGATAGAACACAGAACACCTCTGTGTCCGTGTAACATCTTTGGTTATTCAGCCGCACATACCCTAAAGACAAACGTTAAATTTTATCGTGTGAAGAAGGATTCACCTGACTCCGAGCACGGAGCGTCGTACCCGGAGAAGCAGAGCCAGTAATTGGAGAATTTGGTACTTGCTAGAGTTTCAGGCGTTTTCAAAGCAAATCTACCTAACATCAATTATTCATGTACTGTGTTGTGGTGTTGGGGAAAATAGCAGGTTACAAAAGCAGGTTCTGATGGTGCTCTGCCAAACAAAAACCACAAAAATCATCAGCACAGCATGATGCGATATAAAAACAACATAACAGCCTGCAGCTGGAAGGGCAAGCCCAGCTGCATCGAACCTTCAGTGTCAGAAAAGCTTTCATTTCATATTTGGCACACCTGATCATTATACAGAAACTATAAACAGAGAACCGTTACACAGAAATCAGCCTTATAAGTTTACGGTTCTATTTGACAACAATCTTACATCTCTATGATTTTCCTCGACCACAATCCAGGACCAAGTACCAGCAAGCCTATCTAGAAAATAATAAAACTACCCCCTGCAAAATAAGTTGGAAAAAACCAAATGATTTTGTTACTGAGTCATCTGTCAATGAGATTTAGGCAATTATTAATTTCATTTGAATACCAAACTATCTGAAAAAAATGTTATTTCCAAAAGTTCTGTATTTCTTCATTCTGTATTTTTTTTCTTTAAATGTACTTTAAGCAGTTATTCATTTATCCAGACTCCAGACTGATATACTACTGATCTATTGATCAATATATCAACACACTGTTTCAGTGCAGAATGTGAAAGTAAGTTGGGGAAGGAATTTTCATATTGCAGAATGAGCAGGTCTCTTTGCAGATGATGGGTCTTTTAAAAATAAGATAACAAAAAATACTATTTATACTGTGTAATATAAATCCTACAAATACAACGAATATGATATAAATACATTCTTACCTGACCACAGTGACAATATGAGTTTTTTCAGGTGTTGGAGGATCGTGTTTACATCTGAATAGGCTTGTTGGTGAAGGAAACAGAAGAGAACAGGAAGAAGTGGAGATTCTGTTTCTGCTGTTGTTTTCTGTCCTTCTGCAAAAGTGCTACAGCAAGGGTGTCCAAACCTGGTCCTCGAGGGCCGCCATCCAGCATGTTTTACTTGTTTCTCTGCTCCAACACACCTGATTCAGTGCTTAAATCACCTCTTCATGTTCTGCAGAAGCCTGTTAATCATCCATTAATTCAAATCAGGTGTGTTGGAGCAGAGAAATAAGTAAAACATGCTGGATGGCGGCCCTCGAGGACCAGGATTGGACAGCCCTGTGCTACAGCTAACAATGTTTAGCATCTCAGCTTATGAAAACAAAATAATGCTTTTTGCTGCTGCTTGTGTATTTACTGTTTAGTTAAGTTGCAGTATTCTTCAGCCAGCACAAAAGGAAGCTCCAGCCCCCTGTTTCCTGTACTAATGAGTCTTTCAATAAATGACAAACACCTTTTATATATTTAATGTAACATAAAGAGCATACTTTAATCCTTTTAGGATGTAAATATGATTTTAGAAGTTTCAGAGAATGTATTTAGTGATTAGAGTATGAATCTTAACAGGCAAACAGTGCGTTCAGCCCGACAAGTGAGTAGATTTTGTTTTACATCTTGCTGATTAGTGCTTAAAGGACGCCGTATTTTTCACATGAGCTTGACCCACTTTAGTCAGGATAGCGGCGCTATAACAAAAAGTGGTAGGCAAATGTTGTGACTCATTAAGAAAATGTGTTTTCAAACCCATTCATGTTTAAGAACACTTCAGGTGTTTAAAAATGCCTGAAATGCAAGGTTACCCAGGCCTCCTCGTGTGCCACTTTCTATATTCCTATAATTATTTGAAGCTTTTTTGTGCACAAAACTGTATTCCACGTACTAAAACCTACTGACCGACACAGCTGCGTGAATAAGTTATTTTATCATGTTCTTACCCTTGACATTTCTCTCTACAAGGTGTTATTCAAGCAAGCAACGCTTGAAGTTGTTTACACAAAGCAGGGATTTTCTGTATTTAACATGTTACAGCATATGGATATGTCCCTCCATTTAAACACTAAACATGATTTAGCTTGAAGAAAGCCAATCAGTCTGCCTACCAAATTAGTCCCAACGATACAAAAACACATACACACAAGGAAACACAAGGATAATTGCTTTTTAATGAACTCACATTATGCAAATGCTCATCATGAAGCCATTAATCTTAGGGTGCATTTCTACCTGCCTGACCACCAGTAATGCCAACAAACTGATGGATATTGTACAAGAAAAGTTATGAAGCAAATAGTTACAAGAGGCTCTAGTTATCTGTTTTTCATCTTCACAGTATCCAGTCAAATAAAAGCTCCAGAAATCAAAGCACATTGGACACAATTATTGATCAGTTCATTAGATTCAGTTCCTTAAATGTAAAAAGTTGTGATAAATGATTTCACAATTACACAACTCAAAAAAACCAAAACAAGTTTCCCGTTTCTTTTATTGAAAAAAGGCGGCGAGAAACCTACTTGTTCATCAGAATGTACGTTTCTAGGACATGATGCTCAGAACAAACTAACTAAGGAGAAATATTTTAAAAATCTACAGACGTTAAGGCAGATTGTGGAAATGAATGCCACAAAGGACATCTTAAGAGCTCCAGGCTGATTGGGAGCAATCTGGTGGTTGTTCGAGCCAAGTAGGTCCCCAAAGGTGAAGGCCTAAAAGGACAAAACTACTGAGTAAAAGGCACAAATGGTATTTTTCTGGTGTTTTTTTTTTTTTGTTGCAAGACCAATCATATACAAGCTACAGATATTCTGAGATAAATTTTCACGGGGAAAGAAAAACAAAAATAAAGATCTTCAGGGAATGGAGCACGTTGCTTCGTCTTTAGGTGACAAACTTGTGAAAAGAACAACCACCTACAATAAAACATAGAGATAACTGTGTTTCACTGTTGAGCTTTTTTTCTTTTTTTTACTGTTTCTTGTTCTGAAGGCACTTAATTAATCAAAGGATTTATTTTAGAAGAACATTCAGTTTTTTTAAGTTCAATCACAATTACCTCTGACCAAAATCTTGACAACTCCTGCAAACTTAAAACCAAAATGGAAGAAAACAAAACAAAAAAAACCCACTTAGATGCTACTAAAAATATATTATTAGGAGGAGCTAATTGGTGCCATGGATTGAAATAGAAACAGAGTCTGTTTTCTCAGTTTAGGACACAAGTCTGATCCCTCGGTTCATTTAACGCACTTGGATTTGCTAACAAACATCTTTCTGTTTGAGAACAAGCAAAAGATCGCTGTTTGGGTTCAGTGAAGTTTAAAATGTCGAACAAATTCTTACTTTCAGGATCAATAACTCCTAAACAAGCCATCAAACCCCAACTGTCACCTCCCCTCAACAACAGGAAAGAAACCGATGCACTAAAATCAATTTTAGGTCATATGCCCCAGCTTGATACCAATACGCATACTTTTTATTTAAATACTGGAATGACAGTAACAGAGGACATTATTGTCTGCCTTGTAAATGTAACATTGTTTTACCAACTTTAGTTTTGTTTTGACCCAGGGCACTTAGCACCTACTGTATATTAAAATATTCTGATCATTGAAAGTTTTGATCATTCATATTTATTTTAAATGCTAATATTTTATCTAATGCATTAAGGATGCAAACGATAAAAACGGCTTTTTTCCCACTGGATTCTGTGAAATAATCTTTGTTTGTGAAAAACAAAAACACGGCAGAGCATTATTCAGGCAGGTTAGAAGAGTTTAGCAGCACCGGATGGATTGAAGGCTGGTGCAGTGTGGCAGGAACAGGAGCGCTTTTGCAGCCTTTTGATTAACATGGAAAGTGTAGATTAAGACTTTTACTTTTTTTTTCATCATTTCTCCAGGACAATACAGACCATTTGGAGATTTCTCGGAAGAAAAAAAAAAGAAGAGAAGAAAAGAAGAAACTCAGAAGTTCATCTCAAATGAACTGCTGGCTCTGAAAGCAGCATTATTATCCCAGTCTCTGAAACTCATGAGGCACATGAATTATTCTCTCCGATTTTCAAAGTCAAAGTGGAGTAGAAAGTATACAACAGCAACTCGGGGAGCATTGTGGGTGAGGAAGTGAGGGATGGAAGGAAAGAGATGCTGCTTATGCTTTAAGAGGCAGCTGAGAGATGTATCAAACAATCTTGGCAAGGCAGGGTCAGCACAGGTTATAAATGCGTCATCTCTGTCCACATGACATTAACTTTTAAAACATCTAAAATTAGACAAATTTCATTATCGGTCACTTTTGATTAAAGAGGACAAACAAAAAGAAAAAGAATCCTATAAAAACCTTATTTCAGAGTCAATGGAAGGACTACTACTATTGATTCGTGGTCCCTAACCCTCTTTCTTTTTTCTATTGCGAAGGGCCATTTTGTCATTCAAGCAACGGACTGACTCCGACTGAAATGGGAGTGAGACCCGGAATCATAATACAAGCTGATATTTAAAGTGTGAGGCTGTGAGAATCGCATGGTGTCACGTTTCCATGCTAATCTAATTTCTCAGGGGGCACTCGTTGCTTTGTGGATGGAGGTGCCCGAACCTGTAAGTCAGCGTTTTCTGTCTTTCATCCGTCAAAACTCAATTGAAAGCCATTAATGAAACGACTGCTACAGGACATGATGAACTTCTACAGGTCTGATTTTCTGCTCACATTAAACTTTAGATTAGTTAGAGATGTAAGCTTGGCAAAAAACACAATTTCTGTGCCTCCAATCTAGCTTTTTTTTTTTACTTCAGCACTACAATGAATTTGAGATTCATGTTCTGCAGGACATAGATTGAATCCCTATAAATGGATCTTTGTGTCTGGTAATGATTGCATTTGCACTGAAATTTTCTTTGATCTTTATCATCCGGATGCCCTTTGGTCAATGTTTAGATCTGTGGCTATATCTCTTTCCTCCACTCACTGTGGCCCAGACATGTGATAGTGTCTTTTTGTTTTGTCCTTTTTCTCTTTTTTTCTCTGTGGCAAAAGCCACCAATTTAATTGAATTTCTTGGCTTTTAATGTCTGCTTTCTTTAATCGGAGAAAAGAAGTTGTTTATCTCAACCTTGGTGGAATTAGCAGAGGGTATTTGTGTAGATGTTAATGTAGAAACTATTCTGCAAAATCGAAACCTCAGCTTCTGTTGGTAGGCTAGTCAAAGTTGCCTTCTTGCTCATGTACATTTGCTACACTGACATCCAGTCGCACAACAAAAAGAAGGCATTTCTCACAAGAAAACTGCAGAAAAACTGACATAGCACACTCGCACAAAGCTTGCTGTGATTACTTTGCAAAGTTCAAAATACAGCCTTACAAAATACGTGGCAATAATAACTCTACTGTAACCTGCTTTTTTCTTGTCATTCTGCTTTGCAGTTGTGTAATCTTGACTTGCTAGGTCTTCATCAGTCACAGGCTGTCGTAGCATAGGGCTGCGATTAAAGTAAGGTGAAGAAAAACGACTATCTTACACTAACACCATGCAATATAACCTTCTGAGAGGGTGGCACGACTGCAGGAGAGGCAGAACCAAGTAGAATGCAAAACACAACCCCAAATACCCCAGGGCCTGGAGGCAAATTTGATTAAAAGTTTGTTTTTCTTCACTCTCAACAAACAGAGGAGCTCGTCGATGCGGCACTGACAGTTAATTGGACTTGGCAGGGCCACGAGTTCATTCGTCAGCATTGTGTGGGGCTTGCCTGGGAGGAGCAGGACAATCGATGTCCCTGAGGACGGCCTGTAATCACTGCAACACTCCAATGAAGTCCAGGGTTAAACATCAGGAGATTGCAGGTGCACCAGAAGATCTAAGAAAGACTGCTAATATGCAACCTCACCAACCCACACACACGCTCACACACACACACACGCACCCATCATCCCAAAACAAACCAAGGACACTGCAACACAGCACCCAAACCAATGGGATGATCCCCATAAGTGTAGGGAAACCTCAAGCAATTATTCTAAAAAAAATGTTAAAAAAATGTTAAGTAGAAGGTCCTGAGAGGCAAAAATTTTGCTGATAAAATGCTCAGACATCAGGACTTCCTTGGGGGCTTACAGCTTTATTCCAAGGGAATCATTAATTAATTAGCAAAACATTAAAGCTGAAATAGCACATTTGTACTTGTCTTAATGTGCTACACTAAAGAAATATTTTGTTGCGCAATAATATATACTTAAATTTAAAAATGAAGCACACCTAAACTGACAGAGATTATTATCAGTGTGAAGCAGATTTTGATTTGTTTTGAGAGGTCACACTCTAAATGATAACAGACAAGAACTTATGGGAAAAACAAGGTATAAAAATGGGTTATAAAGATAATGCTTCAGAATTTATCATTTTAGGGGCATAAATGGCTCAGGTAATATATTCAAATACTATGGTTCACTCTACAGCCTCTCCACATATGGAAACATCCTGAGCCAAGATATTAAACTTCACATTGTTACCAAAATGCTCTTCAGTGTGCACGACAGCTTTTATTATAAAACACATCGAGAATGAAAGTACTGAAGGACTGCATACTACTTGTCAAGCTGCGTGACCTGTTAGTGCTCAGTGTATGTGTCGGGGATGCCTCTCAGCTACTACCACAACAGATTGTAACTTCGTATCTGTAAAACTGATTGAGTTGCAGCCATTTTTGTGTCTGCTGAAGTCAATTAGTTGTGGCGGCCGTCCTAAACGAAGTTGAGTCGAAAAGTTAATCAGTGGTAGGTGTGCATCCAATGATTACTTTTTGAGAGTTTCACTTAAACCTGTTCAGTGGTTCATTGTATATTTTGTAGACAAACAGACACAGACAGTTACATGATTGCCCGCCTTTCACGGCTGGATGCAGTAATAAGCTGTACTGTAGGACAACGTGTGAATGCTTGACTAACACATTGTGAAGTGCTTTGTAGAATTTAGCTAAGGTTAAAAGGTCAGAGAATAATTGCAGATCATTTGACATTTTCTCTGATCTTGTTCATTTTTATCTTACATTAACAGGAACTTTTACCGCCTCAGACCTCAAAAAGCAATAGTCTAAAGAGGAAAGACAATCATATTAAAGACTGGAAGAAAGAATCTGTCATTGAAGAAGCTTTATAATCCAGAACTGTTGGCATTTTAAAACTATGAAAGATGTGCTCAGTAACTGTAAACAGCCCAGTGTTATAGTTAACATAAAAAATATAAAAACTCAGTGATTTTAGTGATAGAAGTAAATTGTGCTTTTTATGAGTGGGGGCAGGAGGTTATGGCAGTGGGTTTTTTGTATCTGTTTGCATCTTTTGCAGATGAAGCAGATTTTTTTCAAAGAAGAAACGGATAGGACGCAAACAATGTTTTAGGAGAACCACAGCCAGGGGAGCTACCTAGGGGTAGCCAGGGGTGGCAAAAACACTCACAATATATATATATATATATATATATGGGACAAGCTTCAGTGAGCTGAAATAATTGTAAATAAGCAATTTCATGAAATGGTTTAGGCTCTAAATCCCAACCAAAAAATGAGCAAAATTAAAAAATAATCTTCAGTACTTTAGGAGCTGAGTTGAATGGAAGTCAAATTCACATCTTCAGGACGATACATATTGTGGACACTTTTTTTCTTAACAAAAGCATAAAATGTTATAAGACTCTGTGTAGCTGCTTCTATAACTATGAAAAAATAAGAAAGGCGCAAAATCAATAGATAATACTTTGTAATGGTTCCACAAGCTGATGCGAGACTATGTTGAATAATGTTGAGAATACACTCAACTGTGAAAAGGTCATCAAAAACAATTACTAATGAAAATCAACTGAACCGCTGGAAATAAACTTCATAAATACAGCAGGGGAACACAAATCAAGTGTGACCTATAGACTGTGAAATAAGGCTAAAACAGCTTTGTTCTACATTAGTATTCAGGCGATACCTTATCTCTCTAAACTGTTATCATAGCATTTCAGCTATTTTAGACACGCTGACCTTCTCTTAAGGACAGGAGATAAGGCTTTTTAATGTCCTTATTAAATCAAGCCATCTAAGCCGCCGCTCAGAAGTCGGCAGTGTGTTCCAGTAGCCCATAACTCTCTTACACTGACTAACAACAAGAACCAGGGTGATAATAACCAGCAGGTCTGAATCCTGTGTCATCCTAACCAGAACTGTGATAAGCAGCGAGTCTAGTTTTTTTGTGCTCAGGTTCTATGCAGAGATATCACACACAAACACACGCATACACATTTTAGGCATTCCCCCAAAGGTAATGGAGCAGTGAGCTCTTCAGGAATAATAAATCCTGCCTAATGGGATGGTGCAAAAGAAATGTTCAGAGCTTAGCAAAGTCAATGTGCACACTCTGCCAATGAGGCCTAAATGCACAGAAAATATTATGGAGATAGTTCATGCATGAGGCTCTCGTGCAGAAAAAGAAGAACATCTCCAAAAGGATGCGATTGTCAGTGAAAATAATTTTTATTCAATAATATTTAATCAGCTGTGGGCAATTGTGAGTGTGCATGAGTGTGTGTCATCGATGGTTAGGAAAGCTGTTATCTACAGTATGTGTGCCACATTTCATCTGATGGACTCAATATCAGTCAGATGGAGAGTCAGGACGGTGATTTACACCACTCATGAGTCATGATGAGGGACAGATCAGGGAGGCACGCTGCCCGAGCCAGATTGTGAAACTTAAGACCGTCAGAACCTTTGCATTGACATTTGTTCAGCGCCCTCATTTTAATCAGCGTCCAACATTAAAACAGATGAGCTCGCTCTCATTTCTTTGCAACAATTAGTGGAGTTCAGGTCAAAGTAGAGATTTATTCATTTACGTTGCGCCATTCAAATTACTGTAACTGTAAAGGCCTCAGTAATGTATAAATAAGTTGCTGAGAAGCATCTAAACTGCACTGACTCGAGAGCTGTACCATTCTCACAAAACCACAATATAAAGAAGTCAAACTATGCATCGGATTTAAAAGGCACAAATTGGAGTTTACCTCTTAATGAACTGATTTTCTTTTATTGACAAAACAAACAGTACTGGTCTAGTTCTTGGCCCAATGTTGAATTACTTCAACCTGTAAATTTGAACCATTTGGACCCTTTCTTTCAGATGTGTTACAGAGAATCCCAGAAGGCCCACCATTACGCTCATATATACATATATTCAAACAATTTTTAAACATATATATTTCTAACCATTATTCTAAATTGCTGCTGCACATTGGTAAGATAGTTTGGTTCCTCTGAGGACCACCTTAATTGCCTGTTTTTTGTTTAAGTCTTAATTTTGCTAATGATTTAGCGTTTAGATGTTTTTAATGTAAAAATAAAAAAATCCTTTACATATTTTTATAGAGACCAGCTGGCCATATTAAAATATCAGACAGTAAAAACTATATGAATAATTATCTTCGTGGGTTTACATTACTGTGTTTATTCAAGTGAAGATCTGCTTTTACCTTCTCTTCATTTGGGTTGTTTAAGCTATATATGCTAAATTAATATTTAGTTATCATAATCATATGTGTGTTCTTAGTGCCGGATCATGTCATTCATTTGGGCCCTGGAGGTGTGTTGCTGTCTAGTAGTCCTGAACAGAAGTCCCATGATTAAATGCACAGTGAACACTGCCACCATCTGCCTCACAACAACATCCCCTGTTTATCGTGCAAATTTTTTTGGATCTGTTCTTGTAAACAGAATGATGTTTGCTCTGCCGACGTTAATGGATGACAACAACCCGCTTGTAGACCGGGTATATGCATGTGAATAATGTGCACAGATAACATCTTTAAAGCATATAGGGAACAACAAGATCCTGGAGAAGGGTGGGAGAAAGTCACCGAACTTAAAATCAGGAGACAACAAGAACATTTTGAGACCGATCATTGTTTTAACTTTTTTTGTTTTCTGTCTTTTTGGCTTGTGGTTTACTTTTGGTTTCCTTCACTGTCGGTTAAGGAAGTATATCACTGAGCCGTGACTGCTGGAGACTAGATGGTGACTCAAACTTGGCTCAGTATTGTGAGAAAATACACAAATTTTCTGTTGCAGCCTCACTGAATTATAAGTGTTTCTGGCAGTTACATTTTGCACGGACAGTTCTTAAAAATCACAGCTTCTTTGTCTGTGCATGGCTTGCAAAACTGTATTCTTGGCCGTGCACATTATTTCATTCACTTTCCGCTCACATCAGCCCACTTCATATCGACACTGTACCCACGCCACTTTTGTGGGGGTTTTTCTACTGGGGTACACTTTAGAAATGAAGATAACCAGGTTTTTTAATATTTATTATTTATCATTAGAGGGGTTTTTAGACCTGAACAAGTTTTCTGCTCCCACAGGTACTGTGCTTTTGAGATGAGATGGAGACGCCCACAACTCTGTGACTATTTTGAGAGAATATTGATCATTCTTGGGAATATCATGAAACATTGACATGAGTCTCATCTTTTGCAAAAGCTGCTCACCAACTAGTAGCCAGCTGTCGAAGATAATACCCAAACAAAAACTACCTGCTTAAGTTTATGAAAAGCAAGATCACCAACATCTGACACCACTTCAAAATGACAACAAGAGATTGATTACCTACTCAGTAGTCTTACTATTGATCAAAGAATCTACAGGAAACCTATAACTTGTAATTGTAACAACCAATATAAAGTTGACATGGTGCTTTATTAAAACAACAAAAAAAAGAAGAATGTTGGTGCAGAAACCTGTTTTTCTGTGTCAGAAAGGATGGCATCAGTTGCACAAATCTACTAAAGAACCCAGTGCAGCGTAGAGAAACAGAACTGACGGTGCTGTAGGACTAAAGTCCACTCATACACAGCAGCAGCTCCTGAGCAGAAATATCACTGGAGCAGGCATTTGTTTCCTGAATCATTAACCACACAGATTATATATATATATATATATATATATATATATATATATATATATATATATATATATCTTGCTGCTTTTTGTGCACAAAATTGTTACTTTTGTTCTCCCTCTACCTCCCTCCCATCGGTCAAGAGTGTGTTATGAAGAAAAGAGAAGAAATTGTTAAATAATTTAAAAATGTTACTGAAGAAGTCATGTGTGCATATATATTCACCACTTATGCTTTGAAGTCCAACCATTATGTTCAGAAGCCACATAATTAGTTAAATAAGATCCACCTGTGGGAGATCTCAGTAGCTATAGATACAGAAAATAGGCCTATGTTGGAGAAAATGTCCCGTTGAATACTCCCCTCTGTCTTTAATTTTCTGTGTTCAGTTCATGTCCAGTCTCTCTGCTCAAAGCTGTTGACTCATAATTTATCTTCTAGTTTTAGTCTCACAAATATTGTTGTTTAAAACCACATCTCCCCCGTTGGACATAGAAGGTTTTGCTCCACGCCACTCCTGCATTTGATAAGATCAAGTGAGCTCCAGAGTTAGTTGTTGCTGAAGTAATAAGTTAAAACCAGCAGAATATGTCCATGAGGCAAAATTATTTCCGTTCCAGTGAGACTCTATTGGCACTGCCTGCAGCTCTGATCAATGAAGACAGGAGATATGATAAATCTACTGACGAATGCAGACGTTGACCTGCCCTGCCCCATAACTGCAAATAAGTAAAAAAAAAATAAAAATACTGATAATAAATCACCAAAAACTATTTTGAATTCCATTCAAAATTGTCAAAATAGCTAAAAAACACAAAACAAAACAATACACACAAGCTAAGTAATTATGTAATTTACATAATTTATTAAGAGGAACTACTTTTTGGGTAGTGGGGTTCACCCTATCTGCCTTCATGGACTGGCTGCGCCTGCTAATGCACATCGTATATGCATGCACAGAGGTATGAGCCATTATAGATTGGTCCATTTCCTGTCCCCTTGAGAGAAATATCCCTGCCTGGATGCTTTGATCTGCCAAAATGAACGAGACAGTTGGCATCGACTGATACAAGGAGAAAGACACCCCGTCAGAACGCTATAGTTAGAATATTTATAGTTCCCCTAAAGTGTCTTTTTACATGCTTGAATAATGAGGAATTCAATTGATGAGGACTTCTTTTCCAAAAAGCCAGTGTGAAAATGAAATCTCACTTTTTTGTTTCTTTCTTTTTGTTGGGGGGAGTATGGAAGCATCATCTAAAAGAAACTCAACCAACACACACCCATAAAGTGTGTATTCTCTGTCTGCAAGATTGATGAGGAGAGAAGTTCTGAGAGCAAAGTTAAGTGACATTTAGACTGATGTGTCAAAGAAGAGTATATCTGTATGCATGTCTGTCATATTGAATATGATTTAGCCTCTTGGTCTTTGACAGCGATGCATGTCAATGTTCTGCTGCAGCCGGATCGAGAGGAAGCATCTGGCTCAGACGGAACTTTGAGCAGTAATGTGTAAATACTCCTGACATATTCCAGCGGGAGTCCTCACGGGGAGTGTTTTTCAAGCCGAAAATGAGGTCTAACAACACCGTTTGCTCTTGTTGCTCCTTCATGTTGTGTTTTCACTGGTTGGAGAAACATCAACTGAGCAACAAGGGGGGGAAAAAATTTATAAAGCTGAAGATTCTTTGAGTCCTTAACCCCTAAAACGACACTCAAAATAAACTGTTTCTTTAAACCTCAAAATAAATACTTTACCATTAGATTAACATAAAACAAGAAGAATGTAGCATCTCATCTGATGCAACAGGCCATAAAAAAGCATTTGTACTGGCCACATTTATCAATTAATCATGTGCACAGAACCCACACCAGAGGTTTGCATTTGAATGTGAGCAGGAATGTGTTACCTCATGCTCCACGGCTGACTAACCACAACAGATTTATACCATTAAGTGTGATGAATTTCTTCCAAGTACACAAAGGATGCTTCGCGGTTAACAAAGCTCCACTCTTCCTTGGGCTTTTCAGGTGATTATCTTTGAGCATTGATTTTTATAATTCCAGCACTAGTGGGCAAACACTTCCAGCACAGTGGGAGAAGTTTACATAAAAAAGAGAAACACTAAATGCTTTATGTTTAAGGACATTTTCTCCCTGAATAATGGGAGCAAATCAAAATCTGACTGAGGCACATAAAATTAATGCTTTATTACATGTAATAATTTTTAAGCATTGGCAGTCATGGCTAAATATGCCTTCTGCATAAACATTTATCTTTATTGTTCTCTTTATTTGAAAACCATTATTAGTGTAGTGTATGGTGACCTATAGTAACTCATCACCAGAATTGAATCTTCAAGAGTTGTAAAGTACATTTCAGTGAAGGAAAAAAAAGAAAAGAAAAAGAAAAAAGAAAGAACTGGAGTGTTTCTCTGCAGCTACAAAAAAAGGAGAGTCTACTTTTAGGCCCAGGAAACTCATAAAATTCTGAAAAAGTTTGTGTAGTTTTCGCTCAATAAACTCATAATATCATACAAAGATTTGATTTGGGCCTCATTCTGTGTGGCTCTCTTTACACCAGCACGAACTATATTTGCTGCAGACTGCAGCCAATAATGTTGCTAAATTCTCAAAACCCAGCACTTTACATCAGCCCACTAAAATTACTGAAGACATACTGTTCGGTCCCATAAGCGGAGCTCCATTTAACCGAACGGCCTCCGCTAAAATTGCTGTTTAATCTTTTTTTCTTTTTTTTTTTCTTTCATCCATTTAAAAATTCCTATTGAGAAATATAAGGGGAAAAAAACTTTACAGACAAAACAATGTGTCTGGCAAAAAGAGACAAGCAAGACAAAAAAAAAAAACAGGAAAAAAACAAGCTGTCTTCAGAAAAAAACAGATAACATTAACAAATACAAGGTTCTCTTTTAGTGGCATACCTGTTCAAATGGAAAAAAAAACAAGATTAAATGCACAACACATTATCAGACATACATTTTTTAAGAGCACACACTCCACAAACAGACACGCAGACATCAGAGCGATCACAATCACCAACAGCAGCACTGAATCATTCATCACTCTTTTGAGAAAAAAAAACAAAACAACTTCTACTCAGACTGCTCCAGTTTCGCACTAACAGATGTAGAACAAGGCTGCACCTGCAAACAGCCATCAACATCCTGTTTTGCTGTTTTACCCGTTTACCAGCGTGTCCTACAGGGACGAGGCTGTGACGTCTCAGGACTGCAGCCAGGTCAAAGGGTAAGTCAGGTCTCAATCGTTTCTCATCAAAGAAAAGGAACAAAATGTCCTTTGAGTATAGCAAGAAGAGACCAGAAGTAAAAAAAAGGGGAAAAAAAACACAACTTCTCATCTGGTTTTCAGCAGTACAATTCACCGAACCTCTCCCACCTGATCGCCTTCTTTCCTCTGGCAACAAACGATTGTCCAACTCTTTCTTTTCACCACCTGACCCAAATACAAAACTGCTTCCTGGTGGGTGCTGCTCCAGAAACTATGTCCAAGTCTTTGATCCGGTTCCAGATCACTGCTGAAAGGCTGTCACTTCAGCTTTAGGCCGCAGAGCATCCCACAGCAGCCCTTCATCTCCAAGCTTGGGCGACACACTTTTTTCTTTTCTTTTTTTTTTTTATCACATTCACACTTTTTTTTTTGGTCACGTGACCAGAGCATTCTTCCCACTATGGAAATGGCTTTTTAAAAACGCACAAGTCTAAAACAACAGCGGTAAAACAAAAGAACTAATAAATAATGATGTTTATTCTGAGCTGTTAATTTGTGCCCCTCAGCCTGACATTACAGCTGCATTCTCTCACATAAAAACCTTTTTAAAAGCCACATTTCCGATCTGTGCTGGGTGAAATTATAATTTACAGTTATGGTGGCAGACAAAAAAAAACATGCTGAACCGTTTACACGAAGGAAAAGGAGGGCAGATTTAATTTAAAAATTGGCACGCAATCCTAATTTCTACAGATGAAGGCTCATAAATGAAAAAGTCTGGAATCTTGCCTGGTATGGAAATCTAAAGTTATGAATAATGCCTCCGTCTCAATCATCAAGTCAGTTTTTTAGTAAGGTGGATTAGCTAAGCACCTGCAGACTGGAAAACACACATGGCTGCACTCCTAACTAACTAAGAGTGGGACAAGAGTCCCCGAGGGCCAGTACCCTCAAATCCTCCCTGCTGGACCGTCACCAGTCAAGAACAGGGAGCAGCAGCAAACACATCAGGGTTGTCATTTACGCCGATGAATCCACCTGGAAGAGAGCGCCGCAACAGCAAAAGAGACTGATTTACACACAGTCGCTAATCAGTGAATGGCTCTCTTGCTAATGAAAACTCATAGATCTATACAGTAACACTGCTGATATGATTTTATCTGCCATTACTCATTTCTAATTATGCGACAGGGAGTGGCTGTTAAATGGCAGGGTGGGGTTGGTGTGTGCATGTGTGTGTGTGTGTGCGTGCGTGTTTTGGGTGGAGGGGAGGTGAACTGTTGATGTTATCAATTAGAGGTCAGAAAATGATGACTCTGTCACAGACATTATTATTGCTCACCCCCTTGAAAGGCCAGCAATCACCTAACTGCCTGTTTCTATGTGTGTGTGTGTGTGTGCGTGCGTGTGTGTAGAAACAGGCATTTTCTATAGTTGTGGATGTACATTTACAGCTGATTACCTTTTGGGGTCAGTCTAATTCAAGATGGTCACTGCAGCTAATCAATCTTAGCAAGCACAAAAGTGTCTATAACTCAGTCGATTTTACATATACAGCCATTCCCAACACATATGTTGAGTGATCGTGCAAGATTTTTGTTAAAACTTTTGCCATGCATGTGATATGCATTACTGAAAGGAAATTTAGCTCAGTAAAAAACAAGCCCTGGCCACCTTGTATCCCAACGTTTTTAAACAAAGATTTAATCTAATCCAATAGCAATCATCATAGGTGAGGCAGAAGACTTCCAGCTTCTACCGCAACAAATTTTAGCTGAATAATTGTGAAACTAACTGGGTTATAGCATTATTGTGTTAGATCAGCTGCGACAGCCATCTTGAATTGACTCCAATTCATGATGACTCCAATTCCAATTGACTACTTTTTTAGAATTTTTTAGAATCAAATTCGTCAAGTGGTTCATGAGATTTGTTTGCTAACACAACAGACAACAAACACGTGCACACACAGGCAATTACAGTTCTTCCCATCTTTCATAGCGGTGAGCGATAATTATAGCTGTCCTAAAGAAAGGGAGCCTTGTGTAAGCAATTTTCCTATTTACTTTGTTTCTTTTTAATATCACAAAGGACTACATATGGATTCCTTGCTCCTTCCGGCCTGAGTGAGGCTCCAGCATTTAGCTGATTGCAAGATGGACATGCCCGCCCTCCCATCCAGACTGGGGGGACGAGGTAGGCCCAGTAAACAGAGAGACCGGCACAACGATTTGTTTCAGTTTGGCCCCGATCCATCATTTCACTGAACAAGTCACAGTCTAATCATGATTAAGACCAAAACAAAGAGTCAGGTAGACACAAGAGGGAAGCAACCATCCATCCATCCGCTAGATTCATCAAGCAAATCACTTCCACTTCCAGCAAATGAAAATGAATTCATTGTGACTTACCTGCTCCATTGGCTGTGTTTGCTAAGAAGAGAGGACACAAAGCTGAGCAGCTTTGAGATAGACGGACACAGAGGCAAAACAGATTCACAGCAAAGTCTTATGGACCTACAGGCTGTGAAAGCACATCATGAATAAATAAGTCTAAAGTAAAAGTACACTCACCACTGGAGCAGTCCAGTCCTCCCCATCCGGGCTCACACTGGCATGTATCAGGAGACACACAGCGGCCATGCACACACTCCTCTGTACACAGAGCTGCGACACAGAGACATTTCTCCATCAGAGCGGTTCATAATTGCGTTAACACACATGCAAAAAGATCAATAAACCACCAATAAACAGCATAATTAAAACTACCAAGATAACAGCTGAAGGAAAACGGCCCATAAAACTGAACACTCAATATCTCTGACTTGGAACTAAATTTTCAATTTGGCACTCACATGCACCATCCATTTGTAGTATTTGACACCGGAGCTCAATGAATCCTTTCTGTTTTTAACTAACACCTTGATTTTACACAGAGCTTTACTTTCCACAGCAAGTTGTAATCAGCAGGCTGAGCCCCAGCGGAACAAGCTGTAAATCATCTCTAATGCTCTGCCATATAGTAAAGCTTTAATGTTGCAAGTACACTGCAGTGTTTACTAAGTGTGCAGCTTTCTTGATCATTTATATTGAGCAACACAACACCAAATTGATCAAGTCGGCATTCGTATTCCTGGAAGAGCGCTCGCAAGAATTGAACTTTTTTCTTTTTTTTTTTGAACTGGATAAAAAAGCGACTAGCATAGAGAATCTTTTTTCTTTTCTTTCTTTTTTGTGACATGGTGAAACGAGGCAGGGCGATTATTGCAAAATACTGTAGGTACTTAGCATGAATAAAATTTTGGCAGCCAAGGTCATCTGGCCAGCAGGGTTAAGACAAGCAGGCTCTTATCTGGGGAAGGAGACAGGCAGGCAAATACAAAGAGAGAGAAACCATGCCTGATGGGAATCAGCAGTCCACTAACATGGTCTGTAGGGGGATGATACACAATCCAAGGGCAGCGGAGCAGACAGTCAGTCCCCTTAACTGATCCAACCTCATCTAACACTTCCTCCAACTTCTGCTTGTTTTGTCCTTTAGTTTTTGTTTTGTGTCTGGGTAGGAGGACAGTATCAGGTTTTCTTCCCGAACAAAAGAAGGCGCAATGCTACAGCACCCACAAGTCAGTCAGAGAGGTCCGCAGGGCCTGAACAGAGTTACCACAAATTATCACTAAATCAGGCTTCGATTAGGAGCCACCACCAGTGAGTGAGATGCAGCAAAACGAGGAGCGTATCCTAAAACACCCACAAACCATGGGTAAATGCAAAAATGCAACCATGGCAAAAATTGAAGAAAAAAAAAAAGCTAAACCACAGATTGGAAGATAATTCAGGGCAGATTTCTGAGCGGCGGTACTCTGGTGAAAAACTGTCTAATTAGAGAAAGCCGGCAAAAAGAAAAGAAGGAAGAGCTCCAACATTTGTGCTGACGAAAGTAGTGAGATCGACTACCTGTAATCAATGAGTCCACAGCATGCAGGGTATTCAAAGGGAAGAGGAGACAAATTCAATGTCACCGTGATGAGTTGATTTCATTTAGTTTCAATCAGCAAATTCTGATCAGCGGGAACAGGGACATGCAAATGTGTCACATCCTTCAAAAAAAAAAAAGAAATATGGAAATGAAGTTTTGACTACAGGAGAAAGGATAAAGCGCACCCTTCTCCTGAGATCTGAACCAGTGTACTGAAGGGAAAGGCATAATAAAGTAGAAGGTAGGTCTTTCATTTTAATTGAAATTCATGAATCACCCTGTCTAACTCGTGTCTAAGGAATCTGTTGGAAAATTGAGTCTTTCATCTAGATAAAAGGCTAATCTAACTCATTATGCAGAGGTGTTATCAGAACATGGAACAATGGAGCTAATTGGTGATTGCAATGTAATGTTATTAAATTTAATATCTTTTGCTCAAACTACAACCCACTGAAATGTCTCATAAAAATAGATTTCTTCACCTGTTTTTGCTTTTTGCAGCATTTGGTGACAAATGAAAGTGACAACAGTTTGTAGTGAAAAAAGAAAACATTATTATAGCTGATGGATGAATCAATCTAAGCTTCTTCTACAAGCCTGTGCATAAAACAGGGATGGCTTATTTTCAAGCAAGCATAGGGGGGTGACAGGAAACAGTAATAAGTGAAGACACTCGGAGGTTTAATTGGTCAGACATTTGCCCATATTTAATTTCTTTGTTACTAAGGTTATGCTTTCCCTTGCTAGTCATGTAATATTAATATATGCAGTATTTCCTAACTATTGAGTGTGAGAGAGGTCACTCATTGTCTGGGCAACTGTTTTTGCACTTATTGTTAATCACCAAAATAAAGCAGATATACAAACCAATGTTAAAAACTATGAACAGTTTATTCATTATCAATGAAAAGGACTAGTTGGTGACTCAAAATTGACGAAACTGTGAGAATATAGGATATACAAGATTTCCATTACAGTTTTGCTGAAGTCTGAGTGTTTGAGAGCAAGCTTCCTTGTGGCCTTGTTCTAAGTGGTCAGTTTTATTAAATCATGGTCTATTTTCATGTGCTTGGCTGGTAAAACTGTATTCTAAGTCATGCACATTGTTTTGTAGCCCACCTCCGCCCATATCAAACCTGCTCTGTGCCCACCTTGTCAGCCGCCACTAGCGTTTATTATTTAATCTGCTGGAGTTGTGAAGATGAGCAGATTTGGACCAGTTTAAATAGTTATTATTGGTCATATGTGTAATTTTTAGACTTGGACAGTAAGAACTGTGGCCTCAGATATTTTTATTTCATAGGAAAGCTCCCATGGAAGATGTCAGAATATAGCTTTGGTGCTTTAAAAATTCTGAAAACTACATCCCCATCCCCAGATAATGTTTTTTTTTTATAACTAGGGCTTCAAAGTGTTAAAAGGAAAGCATAAACTTAAAAACAAATCAAATGCACAAGATATATTTCTGAAAAAAATAACTGACTTCAGATTGTCAAAATCCAAACGAGCATCCTATTTAAAGCTGAGCTTACTCTACAGCCAAAGTCATTTTAAAATGTTTCAGCACCAGACGAGGCAGGAGTCATGCAGGAGTCATCTGGACTTAATGCTTTGTAAAACTTACAGCCCTGCAGAGCCTCTGAAGATATTACGAGCTCTCGTCATTAGTGAGTTCCTCTCACTTCTTCATGCACAACTGTAATAATCATGCTTATTAGCGAGAAAATGAGTTCCTCACATTCTCTTCATAAGCTTGTAACATATTAAGGTAATGACTTACGACAGATCAAAGGTCAAAGAAATAATAAAGACCTCTCACTGGAAACTTCAAGTGCTAATTAAAGAGAAGCAGATCAAAGTTCATCTCACTGCGATGTGCCTTCAGAAAATCCAGCTATAAAAACATGGAAAATGATATTTAAAGATAAGGTGTTGATTTTTAGTGTCAGAAGCACTCTGCTTGTGTGTGCTCGTGTAGGAATTTTTGTGGTCTCAACATCCCCAGATTCATTTGGCCGCCTCGCATCAGAGCTAATGTGAGCGCTGATGTGGTGCCATATGACAAAAATGAAAAGAGCAGCCAACACTAAAAGGGAAAACTCTTGAAGCATTTCAGACTTTTAATTAAATCAACTCCATGTCGAAAGCTACGCTAAACAAACACTACATGAATAGGGGAGGTATTTTACATTTAGGAAACATGTAAAATTGACAAAATCAATTAATTTCAGGCTGATTTACACTGTAATGTTCCCTTTTGTCGCTGCTTGCAAAACTGCTTGAGGAGTACAAATCTCTTAATCCTTGCGGTGAGCGTGCAACGATTAAAAGGGAACGTTTTGCAAAGGAAGCAGAAAGCAAACACTGCCTTCTTGACCTCTATCAGCTCAGTCTCACCACCTCACCTGAAAGACGGTGGGTTAAAGAGGTGGGTGGCTGCATTCGCTCAGCCTCACAGAAAATGAAAGCAAAACCCATCACGCGAAGAGGAGCTCCGATTCTAGAAGGCACCTCTTTAGTTTGCAGATTCACCTGTTTAACACCCTGAAAGCCTATTAATAAACAAATGCCTCTGCTGTCAGTTAAACGCCTAATGAATGCATTATTGATCAGTCTGCACCTCACTCCTTAAGACCACCATATAATCACACCAGCTCGTTCTTTTGCTGGCTGGATTCCAGGGAAACTGTTACCCCCGAGGCGATTAAAGCCTCGACAAGGACAAGCTCAGCTGTGGTCAAAGAGCAAACCCACACGGCTGCAGTCATTGTATCCGAAACCCCCTCAAGCTGCAGAAGATGTAGGAAACTATTAAAGCGCAATTCTAATGCTAAACTTATCTAAAGGGAATAAAACATAAGGTAAGGAGAGGATATCAAAAACATAACTCTCCAAGGCTACTGTTCCGTCTTTATTTGACCAACGTGCAAAAAGATTCGGTTTGATGTGAGGAAGTAGAAAAAGAATTCAGCGACCATTAATGAAGTGATAAAAGTGACAGTGAGGGATTGTTATCAGGATGCCATCTAATTTTTATGCTACTGCTCTTTTCCAGTTACTGAATTCAGGTGAAATTTTTATCTTCGGTGCTAAAGCTCTTTGGTTTCTAACCAGCACCTCCTTGGCTCGTTAATTTTTGTCATTGCTATACAACTTCAATTAAATTCTTCTTGCTTGAGCATGGGGAGCAGGCTGAGGATATGAAATAGAGTGCAATCTTATCAAGTTATGGAAAAAATCACGTCCAACTTGACAAATCCACTAGAAAGGTGCTACGTCAACACAGACGGAAATGCTCTAGTCTCACAGAACGTCCCACAGGATCAGAGTGGAGGAAGTGAGAGCCAATGGCCTGGTGGGATTTTTCTGCAACAGAAACAGTCAATTCTAATATTTCCTTCTTTTTTTTTAACTAAAGGTCTTGCAGATATGCCCTGAAATGTCATCAGCAAGGACAAAGGAGGTTTTTAAAAAAAAAACAAAGAAAAAAAAAAGATACTCACGAACACACAAGTCTCCGCTCTCAAAGTAACCAGGGCAACACTGAGAGCGGCGCCTATACATGGTCCTCACTCCCCGCCGGTAAGCCGTCTTATAGCTGATCCTGTTAAATTAGACACACGGAGACGGCTACGTGATGCAAAGAAAGGAAACATCTCCCAAGGGCAGAAAGAAAAAACATAGAAGGCAAAGGTTGCGTGATAATTTGTTGTTAGTAGCACATTTAAAGGTATCAGCAGGGAAATCATACAATGAGGTAAGGAGTAGAGCTACTGGAAGCCTGTTTCACACATAAAAGCCTGCGTGTCTATAAAGTTAAGTTTCTACTGTGAAGTAAATGAAACATGACAGCATCTTCTATTTAAGATGGTTATCATAAAACCTTTGACCTTTTCTCAGTTAGATGGTTTTTATTGTGGCTTTTAGGGACCTTTTAACTTTTAACAATACCAAACATCTGTTGACTGAAGGGATAGAAAAACAAAGCGTGATGTTAGCTCAAACATACCTGTGTCGTGTGCATTTAAACCAGTTGAGAATGTCTGTGCATCTGGTGTAGTAGATCTGGTCAAATGGGTGAGCGTAGGATTCCTGAACAGTCACAGCATAGCTGAAAGGAAACAAGAAAAAAGACTAATAACACACAGAAGGACTGGTCTGCACTCATACACAATACACCCCTAAAGTCCATTCTCTGTCCAGGGTCCCAGACTCTGGAAGAGTCTTCCTCTAAAAGTCAGGATAGTGAGCTCTTCAGAGAGTGCTTTAAATCACAACTAAAAACTTACCTCTTTTCAAGATGCTTTCTGTGATTAACGCTTCAGTTTTGGGTTAAAATTTACATTATTTTAATTGCTTTTTTATTGCTCACAATGAATTCATGATTGGTTTTCTTTTTTTATATCATTTGTATTTGTTTTTATTGTATCTTATTTGATATAGAGCACCTTGTAATTTTGGTTTTAAAAGGTGCTACATGAATCAAGATTTACTTACAATGTTCAGGTAATTGTACTTTATTAGAAATTCAGTTTCCTGTTTAAGATGTTTCATAAAAAAAGAGAAATTTAAAAAGATACCACTTAAATGGCACAGTGCATGTTGGTTTGAATGCCCTTGGTGATTGATTGATTGATTGATTGATTGATTGATTGATTGATTGATTGATTGATTGATTGATTGATTGATTGATTGATTGATTAAATGTAGGGAGGTAGGTTGGTTGGTATGTGTCATACTGCCAAAAGCTACTTGAAATTCTGTCAAAAACCTTGTTTTTTTCTTTAAACTTTTTACCCAGTATAAGGTAAATGATTGTTTTAACTCGACATATTTAGAAATTTTTAAAAAGAAAATAATCATTATTAAAATAAGATCTGCATATTTAAATGTGCAGCATAAGTTCATGTTACTTTTTGAAGTTTTAGAAAGGACCTGACACCCATGTTGGGAATCAGTGAACAGCACAATTAAACTGCATTTTAAGTAGTGAAAACTCAGTCAGCCTTGACCATATTTTACAGTAATGTGTCAGTTCCAAGGGTAATAATCTGCAAAAATTGTTCGTTTGTTTTTTTAACAGTTCTGTACTTATAGTGAATAAAAAGGTCCTAATATTTCTTTTTATTTGAGCATTCATAATGAAAACAGTTTCAATAAAAGCTGTTCATGGTTCTTGAAGGTGTTTGGGGACAAACAGAGCTTATTACAGCACCAATAAAACTGCTATAATGCAAAAAAGCTCCCTTTTAAGACATACATGAATCTAGAGGTACCTGAGAATATTGAAAGCCCTTAAAGCCACAAATACCACCCATTTAGGGGTTTTATTCTGATGCCAACAAGATGAAACCACCATTCCTAAGTACCTTCACCTTGGTCAGGCAATAATCCAAGCAATACATCTTCAAGGCTTTCGTTCCGCCCCGTTGTCTTAAGAGTAAAAATTATTCCTGCTTATTTCTCATAAGTGCCACTACCCAGCACAGCTGATATTTATTCAGGCACAATGGCTGTCATGATTGAGTGGAATGAATTTACATTGATCAATCTGCCTGCATATTTCATTCGAAACTGAAACCCCTCCCATGTTTCTCGGGCTGTGTGAGATCGATATGGCTGTATGGACTCTAACAGTATATCATGACCCGAAGCCACAGTCACACGAAAACAGATCCAGCTGCTGACACCGTAAGTCCACTGAGTCAGAGGTCTAGAATTGAAAAAAATATTTTTGTTTTTTTGTTTTTTTGTGGAAAACGCAAGGAGGTCCGTGCTCACCTCTCCCAGTGGCTGCAGACGTTGGGGTCATCAGGGTTGAGATTCAACGCAACAGTGGTGAAGCCAAGAATGAGGAGCCAAGTCAGCGGGACATTTGCTGACCCCATCCTTCTCTCTGAGAGGAAAATAGGAAAGAAAAAAAATGTATTGATAAAGGGTGGATTAGCGCTCAGCTTTTTAAAAATAAAACTCTTCAGAAGTAAACACCGTGGGGCAACTTTCTGCTGGGTTTTTGATATTTTGGGTACTTCAAATCACACTTGAGCTCAAGTCAAATATTATCATTTTTACTTGCAATAAGAAAGCTATAATTCTGTTTTTTTCCTCTCTCTGATAGCACTGGTATGTTCCAAGATATTAAGCTTTATCTTACTCAGACTGTGAAAGGGACAATTTTAAAAAAGCACAGGAAAGAATTTACACACGAGCTTTTACCACCACAGGGACCAGACTTTAACCCCACTGAGAATCTCTGTAACTTGACGGACTCACGTTATCAATTAAAGATACTAACGTAACTCTAGTTAAAATAAAAGTTGTGATGTTGCATTAACTTATCTAAATAATGCCACAGACACAACTCTCTGCAGGCAGTCTTACAAAATATTAGAGTGTGTATTTTTTTTAATTAGGCAGTTTATTTCATAGCAATGCTGGGCAACTTTTTTCCTCCCAGAGGACCATTTTGACTTTGTTAAAGGGATCGATTGGCCTCACCTTGATTTTGAGACACAGGCACAGCATGCCACTTGGATCTTACACACATCATATCTGCAAAAACACACACTCAGCGCAAAAAGCTGTTTTTTTTTACTTGTGTGGCAAGATATAGAGAGATGGGTTTTTTTTTTTACATTTTAGACAGATTGTTTTCTACAAATATTTAATCGAGGCAGACATGTCAAAAGACATTTTCAGGATGCTTTTATTTTATAGATTATGAAAAGCTTGGTGGCATGCTTAGTCAAAACGCAGCAATATTACCTTAGTATATTAAAAATACAACCTGTGAACCAAAACTTAGGAACTACAAAAAGCAACATATGAAGTTTTTTTCTCTTTCTCCTTTTGAAACTTTTATCTGACAAAGAAAAGTTTAGGTTTATTTTCGTATAAACACAGACAGTGCTCTTTGTTGTAAACAACAACAACAAAAAAATCAGTATGTAACTTATCTTGCTTTGACATTTTCAATAAATCCTGTCTTTGATTAAATTATTTCATGATGTATTTGTTTCACATCAAGGGCCGGATTAATATGCTCAAAGGGCTCATTCTGGCCCTTGTGCCACATTTTGCCCATGTGTGTTTCAAAGTCTATGTTCTTAACAAAGATATATCTTTACTTCCTATCCTTCTGTAAATACACATTTTAATTTAGTTCTTTCATTAGGATGTGTTGTGTTTGGCAAATGCCTGCAGAAACCAGCAAAATTTTAAATATGATTAAAGAGAGCCAAAACGCAACGACTAAGATCAGCTGACAGTGATGGATTTGTGGGTGCAGTGCACACTTTTGCACATTTTATTTTCATATAAAAAAGTAGAAAAAAAAACTTTGGAGAACACATGTATGACTGACACTCAGCACATTTTATTTGCTAATACCTGAATGACATTTCCAGAGATGTGACTGCGACGTATGGTAATGTGGCCTTTTGAGAGAGTAACGCTCGTATTCTGTGTTGTAAACATATAACAACATCAATATATCTGTGTTACAAGCAACAAACATGTAAGGATAAACACAAAAGAACTGAATAGTTTCATATGAACATAAATGAAACTGGGTTTATTAAGTGTGCGCTGCAGTGTTTTACAGATGTGTCCCTGTATTTCTTTTGTTATCCAATGATGTGAGCCGTGTCCAGCTAATCTTCTGCGCTAAAAGTTGCACGTAGCTCACTCAGATGTGAAGGAAAATCAATTGGACCTCCACTTCCTGTAAGTAGCAGTTAATCTGAACAGGCAGGGGTTAAGTTTATTTCCTGAACAGGATGATTAATCTAAATTCATTCATGGAAAGGGTCACAGCTCCTCTCATATTCAGGCCTTTTTGTGAAAAATTTGTGAAAAATTCACCAAATACCACAGGGAGAGCTTCACCAACTTGAAAGCTTTTAGTGTTTCTCTGTTTAGACAACCGCACTGAGTCACTTCTCTAAATGTCTCAGGACAAGGAAGACTTCATAACCTGTCACATCTTTCAAATGTTGACGCTCGCTGTCAGGGGCCACAGGAGTAAAGCCAAGAGGCGATGAGGTTAGGAGGATTCTGAGAATGTGGTGGTACAAAAGTTGTTATTGTGAGGACTGCCAGCAAATTAAGGCGCCGGGGCGCCCTTAAAGGAAGAGGCAATAACAGATCTAATAGCCGGCGGCAGATGGCCTTAAGCTCACCTAATGCTGCAGCCTCTGGTTCCTGGGTGTTTTCTTACGGTGCAGTTCGGTGGCAGCACAAAGGGACAGAAGTGCTGCTGCACTCAGAGACGCACACACTCGCCGGTGGAGGTGATGACAGGTCGCAGATCTACAGCAGAGAGGAAAAATAATGAGCTTATGATGACACACCGAAGACATTTGCTTCTTTGCTTACTCTCACACAGATGCATGCACACAAACTCATAAATTTCTCATGGGATCAAGAGTCTCATCAGGCAGCTAGTTTACAAAAGCTGATCCTGAAAGGCCAGCGTTACTCCGTGCGGCCTCCACAACCCGACCACGCAGTGCTCACCACCTACCTGCTATTCACAAATTTAACCACAAACACGCAAAAAAGACTGCAGGAGAGGAGCTGATACAATGAACTGTTCACACTTAGTACACTACAAGTGGCTTGTCCACAATGTGACGAGATCTCATTATCTGCACTCAATAACGAAGCTTACACAAGTGTTATTGCGCTAACAGAACCACGTAGTCAACACTGATGTGTTTATCATCTCTCACACTAATGACTCCTCCCGGAGGTCAGAAGGCAAGACTTTGAAAATATTCTGCTCTTTATGTGCTGTGAATCCTGAATTAAGATATAATACAGTGAGATCTTGGTTATGTAAATAATTCAACATCATTTTCTCTGTATATGCAATGTTTTCAAGACCCAGACACAGACAAATTATTGCACTTAAGCTTATTGTCTATTGTACTCACAAATAACTTCCTTTAGAGATCTCTGTATGGCAGTCATGAACAGATCCATATTTGCAAAGATTTAATTGCATTCTTACTGTTAGAGAAATAAGTAATGGCTTGAATTTTTCTTTTGTATAAAACTGGTTTATTCATGTATTGTGTGATCCAAAATAAAGGTTTCTGTAATATTTTTTGAGTTAAACGAATAGTTCAGCTCTTTTGAGGTGAGTTTCTTTGGAAATATTATGAACAATTCATCTCTTGCCAATTGTAGATACAGTAGCTCTTTGAATGACCTCAGTTTAAAAAAATAGAGTAAAATTCTTATCAGATTGATGAGTTTATGGAAAGTCCAAGTGGGGCCAAGACTAAACTGGATTTGGGCAACCAAAAAACAGCTCAGATCTCAAATGTTTCATAGCGGTTCATGATAACAACATTTTATATACCTTTACACATCAATCCTTTCACATAATATAGTTATTCTGGCAGAATTATTATAATAATCCTGTCAGTGTGCCTCAGGCTGCAATGCAATGAAAGTGCTATAGCTAACTGTTGCTGCATTAACAAATAATCTTTTTTTTTTTTTTTTGAGATTGGAGCTGTTTCAAGATGGAAGAAATCAAGTTTAGGCTTGGCTCCATTCAGACTAGCCATTAGCTGGTCAATCCAGTCAGAATTAAACTATTTATTTTTCCAACTGAGGTCATTCAAGAAGCTACCTACAACAGGTAAAATAATAATTGTTCATAACCTTTCCACAGAACCCGCCCTTCAAAGAGCCTGAACTTTTTTGCTTAAGGGTTTTTTTTTTGTACGCGATTATATTTTTCTAGAGGGAACCTAATATGTGATGAAACAAAGCTGTTACCATCACCGAATACAATTCCCATTTACTGTTTTTCATCTCAGGTTTTATTACATGAATTTGGCTGCAGAACGAGACATTTTGTGCCCACAAGACGCAAAGTGGTTTTCAGCAAAGAAATAATCTGCAGCTGCAACTGTGGATTTAAAATCAACCCCCTGTAGGAGTTTTAATGTCAGTTCCTCTCGTATTTGATCTGGTCACAGTCTACCTCCCGTGAGTTTGTGTGTGCAGAACAGACGGTGTCAGAAGGAGTTTAGTGACTTTAACAATCTGAATGTCAAGGTCAAAAACTCCTTGATACCTCGCCGTGCTTGAACACACCCTCGCCTTTTCCTTCAGAGTGAGTTTGGACATTTAAATGTCTCTTTTAAAGTACAAACGCAAACTTTTATTTATAATGTGAAATTCCTTTTAAGGGAGCTGTAAAATAATTATTGATTCCACATACAGAAAGCGTGAACAAAATACTGCGTAGGTCAGAGAAGCTGAATCAATATGACACTCATCACTTGGGGCTCTCCTGTTTTCCCTTTCCCTCTGTGAGCTGGAAATCCCTGAAAACAGCATCTTTATGTTTTAACTTCCAACATGTTCACTTTACACCAAACAAATTGTTCTCCTGAGACCTTATTCAACCTAAATGTGTTTCTCTCCTGTTCGTCACCACTTTGATTACTGAGACTATGAAACCCTCCCAATCGATGAGCGGATGCATCTGTTCCAGCTGACAAACAGCTGAAATAGCAAGCTCTTTTTTAAGCTCTCGAGGCACATGTACAAATTTCCGAACACAGACTCAAGGTTTATGTGGGATTCAGTGCGTGTGATACGAACATCTGAATCCTGGCGTCCTCTTTCAACACCGGGGCATCTACCTGGAGAAACATTAACTTAGATGAGGCGGAGTCACCTTTGTCCCCTGGACTGCCTATCAGCAGAGACATTTGAATGATTAAAACCATGCGTCTAACGTCTGAGACTTATTGAAGTGCAGCACAATTAACCACCCTGTCCCCTGGATGACCAGTTGCAGCGCGGTTGGATGAATGACTCACAGCACGCAGGGCTGTGCAAAATCTCACCTCACATCTCTGAACTCGACTCACTCTGTTTGTCAGAATGCTTGCTTCTAATTCTTCTATTTTTTCAAGCTTGTTTATGCTGATTTTCCTCTACATAATCAAAACCACTCAACAGAAACATCACCTGATATCGCAATCTTGTCTGAAGCACCACGAGAGAATACCTGATCAGAGCTGTGTAACACGTCTTCGCACAATCAGCCCTTTATCCCACCTCTAAATTCAAGCGGAAGTCTCATATACAACTTTATGCGAATTCTTCCAGATACTCAATCTGTTTTGTAATCACTACTGAAGGATTCTGCAGCATCCTAATTTAGAGTGATCTAAAGGTTACCGATGTTACCACACTGCACAGACTGACAATGAGATAAACCCCCACGCTGGCGAGCATTTTCTCCCACTGGTGGCTTTGAGTCATTAGGAGTCAGGGCTCATTAGAGAGGCCATGGTGTGGTGCATCAGAAACACTGGTTCCCCTGGTTTCCACAACATACCTGAATGTCTGATGTGTTCGAGGCCAGAGGGAGAAGAAAGCAAACGAACATAAGCGAAACGCCCGAACCTCTGCTCACCAGTTGAAAACTATATTTTAGAGTGCCGTGATTGTGTTTTTATTGCTTAATTAAACAGGATTTAAAGGTAACTCCACTTTATGGGTGCTTTTATTGCCCGGAAATTTATACTTCACAATATTTAAGAAGGAATTATTTACATTTAATTTATTTTGCGCAATAGTTACTTTGTCAAATAAGGCGTTAAAAACCTCTCCTCTTTTATTATATTATAACTTTTATTTTCCATCTCCACCAGAGGCGGAGTTAGAATCTTGAACACCTGGGGCTCAACCCAGGCCAGATAGTTTTTAGATTCTTGTTAAGCTGGTGTCTCACTGAGCTGCGATGGATGGCGACTAGTTGGAGACACGAAACTGCAAGAAAATGTGCAAGTTTTCCCTTGAATACCAGGCTTGTGTCTATCACTCGAATGCACAAACTGCAGGCAACATTTGGGCAAAATTCAAGCATGCATAACTACCATGAAAGTCTCATTTTTGACACTTGTGACAGCTGCTCAACAGTCATAAGAACATTGTGCAACAATGTTGCAATAGTTTTGCGTGACAATTGTTACGGCCCTGGGCCTTGTTGGGCCTGGGTTGCAGGGCTTGTCTGTCTTTGTGCTCCTCCCCTTTACAGGTGCTGCTGATTTGTTCATTTGGCGCAGAGTACTTTAACCTGGCTGTCTCCGTCTTCTGCGTCGCTGGTTGCCCTCAGCGTCCACTCTGCCGCTTGGGATGTTTGGTGGCCAGGCCTAAGTTCCCCTCAGTTGTTTTTGTTAATAAACATCTATTTGTATGCACTTTAACCACGGTATGGTTTCACATTTTTATTACGACCCTGAGCCAGTTGTAACACAATTAAGAAATCGAGACCATATAAATATTAGAGCCTCTCTAAAGACCAGCCATCATTTTGTAAACAGACAAAATGATGGATGGTCTGGAGGTCATGCGGCTGAAGGCTGCAGCTTGTCTCCTTGCTGCTGTTGTAGTCAAAGATGGTGGATTCACATGGTCCAGTTATGTGTTGCCTGTAACGTCCAGTTCTAATTAGTCCCAACTGAGTTGCATAGGTCACCAACCTCTCACAAAAACTAAACTGAGAGGGCTTTCAGACGTGTTCCAGATGCCCTTTGTTATTACTTTGAGAGGAAATTTGTGGTACAGGTTTTTAGAACATGTTCCAAAAAGGCCCTGTGATTCACAAGAGAAAATTGAGAACCCTTGTGAATGTTTTAAGTCATTTCAGAAACTCCCTTGCGAATGTTGTTGGCAATTTGTCAGCAACACTCATCTCAATGGGACACTAGCTTTGGGAATGCACCAATTATTCTGCTATCTGTTAGCTATCCTCCAGCCTCACCTGCACCTCCTCATTTCAGAAAAATACCTTCTGATATTAAGAAAAACAACTGAGCTACTACTCGATGCCAACAAATACCAACAAGTTCACAGACAACATCATAAATGTCCTCTCAGAATAAAAACTATTGACATAAATCATTTATTTTATTTTATACATATTTTGCACCTGATAACCTTGTAAGTTTACTTTTAGATTAAATGTATCTTTAGATGAGAGACATTTTCAGATTCTTTCTATAAACTGATTATTTTATATTTGTCCAGATTTCTTATAAATAAATGTTCTTTTTAAAGAGGCTAAATACAGTATGTGCACTGGAATGGCAAATGTTAACAAGTCATAAGGCCCGAGAGAGAGTTTATTGCTGCTTTTATGGGAATTTGAGTATTGCTGACAACACAAGGAGAGCTACGGCAGCAGTGTCTTAAACCTGACCTCTCTTCTGGGTATTTTACTCTTTTATTACACCTCTATAATTAGATTTGACCATCTTGACACGATCCACCTAAAAATTAATATCAAGACGTTCAAATCTGAGACCAGACGCTCCACTAATGCGCTGCTTAGTTATGGTAATAGACATCAGCAGTTCGACTCTTTATATGAAGCATGCTGAGTTTAGATGAACTGTGCAGAAAATCGTACGTTGCTTTACTGCAACTGTGGGCTTTTGCAAAATATTTTCCAAGCAGAGTACAGATGAGCAGAGAGAATAAAAGTTATTAGCATGCACAGTATGCAGTTTGAAGTTTCTCTGGAGAAAGTCAGAGTACTCTGCATCTCCCTGTATATTTTTTCTTTGCTTAAATATTGTATCAAGTAATGTCAAATATACACTATAGAAAGGACGTTTGAAGTGGGCCTAATTTTGTGTATTTCTATGTATGCACTGAGTAAAAAGTTAAAGAAAACAAAACTTTCAAATTAACCAGGATGTAACATTTCAGATTTGATTTTGTCACAAATCAAATACAGAAACAGGTCCTAAAAACAAACAAACAAACAAATAAAAACAATATTACAACCATGAGGAAATTCAATATGATGTTATTATGATGATATTGTAAATTATGCAAATAACAGAAAATTTAATTAAATATGGCATTATATTGAGGTTGGAAACATGTAAGAAATTCAAATCAAAGGTTGGGAAGGATAACCTGAAGTGTTCACCACAGAACGTGAAAAACATCCATAAAGTTTAATTTACATTTGTTACTACTTACATACATAAAGTAACACAACAGCATCTGTTATAAGACATTTCTTGATTAGTGTAAACCACATGTCAAGTCCAGTCCATTTCTTTTTCATTTAAAACCAACCAGAACTGACAAAGTGCTGCACAAGGTATAAAATATAAAATCAATACATAGTAAGTCAGCAATATATATAAACATCAATAAAACTTTATCAAATAATACGACAATAAAAGCCAAGATACTCTGTTCAGCTTGAACTGAAAGTAATAAAAGGTCCAACATCAAACATTAAATAAAATAACAGATCTGCTGCCACATTTTAAACAAAGATCTCACATGATCTGTTAGAGCTCAAAGTACGTGTGGAGGATGAGTGTCAGCTACTACCACACCAAATTTGAGCTCAACATCTGTAAAATCACCCGAGTTATAGCCATTTCTGTGTTGACTAAACTGAATTAGCTGTGGCGGCCATTTTGAATTGGGCTGACTTCAAAAGTTGAACCATTGAAGACACACATCCAATGATTATGTATTGAGAGTTTTGTTAAAATCCATGCAGTGGTTCAGGAGATATTTTGCTAACAGATCAACAGACAATCACACAATCAGCCACTTTTCAGGGCAGCTGCAAACAAAAAGTCGTCATCCTCATTTTACAATACAGTCTTTACCTTTTTTAAAATGTGTCCTACAAAAGTTATTTTCTTATGAGTCTTGAAGCTGATAAATCTGATAAATGTTCTGGTGAGCTGGCTGGTACGAATCACGACCCAATAATGGTTTTAGATTCTCAGTTTTGAACATTTTCTGTTTATCACATCTGATAAGTGTGGTTGTTCTGTTGGTTAGTATGAAAAAGGAAAAACAAAACAAAACAAAAAAACTAGAAGTCTTGGGCTTTAAGTAGTTCTAAAACATTTGTTAATATTTATGATTTCATTCACCAAATTATTATTTGAAAACTTGAGAAAATAATCGGCAAACTGATTAGGATCTTATCTATATTTGGAAACTTTTAAGCTATCAACCCATAAATTTTCAAAGATATTGTGGTAATAAATAAATCATAAGATGGGGCTGAGTCGTTGAGTGGAATTACATTGTCTTATATTGAGCCATCAAGTTCTGCATATTGTATAAATAATATATGTTATATTTCGGAACCATATAGATTAAAGTCATGCTTTAAAGAGACTCTGTAAAGTATTAATGGACGTGTGACGAATCAGCTGACAGGGCCGAAGTCGAGGGCCTCATCGGCGGTTAGGAGGAGCGCCAGAGAAGATTTGAGAACCCGGGGATCGTCAGCACACGACGACACAACTTTCATGACTTTGATTCCCGGCTGGTTGTTAAAGCACCTGGGAGAATGCTGTGCGTCGTTTAACAGGAGCTTAATTCTGCTCGCATGGTTTATTCATGGGGCGACTTCTGATATCACGACTCTCATAAATCACACGGCGCGGCACGCTGGACGTCCACGCGCTCGGGCAGGGCTCACTAATCTCAACACCATCTTTCATCTGAATAACCTTGCCTTACTGCAGGGCAGGCCAACACCAGATACAGCCTATTGGAGAGACGCCCTCTTGGTACTTTTTGTTTTCTTCGCTCCTGGTTGTGGAAAAAGACTGCAGCCTGTCTGCGCAGACAAACACTCCCGGGCAGGAATCTGTCCTCTCTCTCTCTCTCACCCACAGGCAATAATGAGAAATTGTCTGCGGTTGGACATCAGAGAAACTAATCTAGTCTAACGTTAGCTTTATGAATGCAGAATCAGACACTCAAGGGAAGATAGCAGTGGAACTAGTCAGCCATCTGTTCAGAGGCTGCTCAAAGAAAGCAAGCAAAAAAAAAATAAAACAAAATGTGAAACTAATGTGAGTAAACACGTTCATCAAATATAGATAATAGAATAGAGCGTATAGGAAGTTTGTCCTCGTTCTTCTTTTGGTTTTTCCTCACTGTCAAACAAAATCCCACTGTTTGGTAATTAATTACATGTGGATTTTTAACATAACCGACACAAAATCCACACTCATAAACATGCCACCAATTACTTGCTTCAGGCCAACATTTTTCATAAGAAAGCTAATTAGTGAAACAGCACCACTTAATGAACCAAAAGCACAATGTGCTTGATGTCACATAGCTCTGCCTGCTGCTTAGAATAGCTGCTGTGTTCTGCCTCGTGCTTTTAATAACAAACTGCAGGCGTCACACTGACCGTCAAATGTGCTGCAATATCCTTCGGTACATCTGTCCTCTCTCCACAGCCTGTCTTTGGCCTCCGGTCGGGCTCCTCCATGCACCAGTAAGGATCCCCACTCAGACAATTATCCACCCTGTGACTGATTGCAAGTAATGAGAACTGATGGCGAACAGTTGGACATCTTTGGACAGATTAATGTGTGAATATTAGCCTGTTGAACCTTCTGCTCTCTCCCACCAGGAGGATCCTCAGCAGAGAGCGGAGCATATTTACCAGCCGTCCCGAGCAAGACAGTATTATCACTGGAGATTTCACAGGGAAGTTTATCGTGAATTCCACAGTTTTTACCGCACTGTCAAACATTCTGGTTATTAAGGTGGAATTCAGGCAACCACAGCTGCCAGCATGTTAGCAAAATTTCACAGCTTTTTATAATAATTTATCAAAAACAAAAACTTCAGCTTTGAAATTTAGTTTCAAAAAAGATGCTGTAATGTGTCATACATTGTCATTGAAGTTTTTACTGTCAAAAACTGGTAACCAGAGCTGCCAGTAAATGATTGTAAATTTGAAGTGTTACATAAATACTGTAATATGTTTTACAGTTGTATTGTCTTTATATTAGCTGAAAGACTAATATTATTATTTGTGTTGTTTCTCAGCTTTTAAATTTCCTTTGGAATTAATGAAATATGTCTATCCATCCATCTATCTATCTAAAAGTTGTTTAACATAAACAGAAATATAGTGAATATATTTTTATAATAACTCACTGTAGACACAGAACAGTTCTCAGCTATAAATATTATGTTTCAAAGAAGGATACCGTACTGTGTCATACATTGTCATTGTATTTTTCATGGTGAAATCCTGGCGACCACAGCTGCCAGAGTTTCTGTACATTCCATTTTTCTTTACAGTGTATTTCTACAGCTTCTGCAAAGTTAAGGTCAAAGTCAGCAGAAGGCAAGGTGTGGACAGGAAAACAAATGGAAGGAGGTAAAAGGAAAGGAGGCACCGAACAGGCGAGTAAAGTCAAGCTGAGCAGCTCGGGATGAAATGCTGAAACAACAGCACAGCTGCCAGGGCAATTTTACACTTCGATAACTTCACACCTCAGCCACCAGCCCCTTCCAACTCTGAACCTTGTGTCTTCTTTGTGTCTTCATTTATTTTGTGTCAGTGTCCAAGATGTGAGAAGCCAAGCAGTGAGGGAGCCGTCCCAAATGTCACATGGTAAGCGGCGTGTGAAGAAAACGGGGGTTAGAAAGGAAGAGAGAGACCAATGCACTTGGATGCACTTCGCTTTCTCTGAGGACCATCCTTTGACATCTCAAAGGACTTCACATCACACTTAGGAAAACATATACCATGTAATTCTGGATTGACATACTCACCCCAGTCAAAAAAGTGTTCTTTTTTTTTTAATATGGCATTTAAAATTTAGCACAAGAACACGTCTTGTCAGCAAGTTGTACCTAATCTTTTTTATAGAAAATGCAAACTTCATTTTTTGAAGCATTCATAATTTGTCTTTGATGAATCTGATTCTGTAAGTGACACAAGTACAAAGAAACTTTTTTGTCTTTGTGCTCATTGACCAGCTTCATTTTATCTGAGAATTAAAAAAATCTACACTTTTGAGCCAACAACACATTGAAGATAAGTTAAGAGAGACGCATATTGCCATTGTGTTACATCATATTTCTTTTTAAGCACACTTTTAAATAGTTTGGGAACTCAGAATACTAATTGTTTCACTTTGTAAGTGGAATCTCTGTCCATTCTTGCAAAAACACCAAAGATTTGAGATGATCTTTTAGATGATCGTCGGCAGATTAATTCTTTCATGCATGCATTTTGAAGCAATCCTCTAGACTGCAGCTCCAGATTGCGGGCAAGTCAGTCAAACATGTCCACTTCATGTTTAAAATGTCAGGCTACTGTGAGTCACGCTGAATGAGGTCTGGAAATGTTCTGCCGAAAAACTGTGAAACTCAAAATAAATGTCACTATGAAGGTAGCATTCAGTGCAGCACAAAACCTTAAAACCACCACAAATAGCCTCATACTTTGTTTTCAAAGAGCCATATTTTCCTGTAATCTTTTAAAGTGGTTCTGATTAATAGTTCTTTGGACTTTCTGGTGGCCTTTCAAACTTTTTCTTTGGTTTTCGGCTGTTTTCTTTTTTTTTTTTTTACTTGTTTTCTGTCCAGTATAGTGTTTCCCCACATCAGAGGTCCCCAATCCTGGTCCTGGAGGACCACCATCCTGCATGTTTTAGTTGTTTCCCTGCTCTTCAGCAGGTCTCCAACTTCTGCAGAAGCCTGTTAATCACTCAGTCACTGAAATCTGATGTGTCAAAGCATACATACGACATCACAGAGGATGGTTTATGCAGGAACAGTAGACTTTAAGTTAAAGTGTGTCACCTACCACCACTGATACATACAAAACAAACTTCACTATTTATTCTCACAGGTCAAATCGGTGCACATGTTGTAAAGATGGGATTTTTTTTTTTCATCCAAAAATAATCATTTTGAATGAACTCTTTAATGCTGTGAGAAAGCTCTATCTCCTACGTCCCTCTTTAGATCAGTGGCGTCCGCCCACCGCTTGTGCAGCACATTAACCTTCTGGATCACTGGTCAATGACTGAAAGTGGAATGACCCGCCATCGTTATTATTAAATCTGTGCTCTTGCGGCATTTATGCTACAACCAGGTGATCTGAGTTTGGTGAAAGGAGAGCTCCATCAGCGGGATTTGCATTAAAGATGGGTGCCCCGGTTTTTCAGCCAGCATGACCTTTTAAATGTCCTTGAATGCACTTGATCAAAATACACCTACTTAAACTTGATGCATTAAAAAACGAACACAGCGCAGGCTGCTTTTTTCCGGCCTGCCTGATGAACAGGAAAAATTCTCTTTTCCTTGTGGACACAAAGGACTTAAGTTAAGCCTAAATGTAAGTGATACAAAGCAAACACGGAGGCAGGGAAAGTGGAAATATGAGGTTAGTTTAATGTACTGTAATTGGAATAAATGTAATTTTAGGAAGTCATCTACTTTAAGGCTGATTCTTACTGCATTCTGCAACAAGAAGTTAAACATTTTCAACTAAATTAAAGCGATGCATTCTTCAGACATATTTACAAGCCCTGTTTACCGTTTCACATTTTTTCCAGTTTTTTCTCTTAATTCCCAGATGATTAAAATCTTATAAGAGCTTGTTTAATAATATTTTTCTTTTACTTTTCTGTGTGCTCTCAAGATACAGCCTGAAACATGAGGAGCAGTGCTTTAATATTTGTGAATGTGACAGAAGTTTCTGTTTTTATATTAAATATTATTAAAGGGCATTACCAGATTTTTACAGAACAGAAGTCATAAAAGTGGATGTAGATAAAGTAAATATTGAAAATAGATCAATTAAAGGACATTGGTCAATTATTTACTCTGGGAAAATTATTTATTATTATTTATTTGAGTGTTCTGCTGTGAATCTTGTGAAATTAGAACTGCAAATAAACTTTTTAGGGAACTGTTTATTGCTTCTTCACATCTGCTTGGATGTTTGCTGATTCCCAGCACTCATTGCTCGCTCAGGTCTTTCCTCAAGATTTCATGGTTGAAATAATATTTTGGCATTTTAGACATTAACCTTATTTTCTCAACTGAACCACCTTGTGCTCTTAGGGTCCATGCTTTGCGGCACGGTCCACTTTTTCTACCTAAACAGTTTGAAGACATTTTGAAGAAATTATTGTCCCATCAACGGTAGAAAGCTGTTCTCTTGGCCCAAGTTAGACAGAAACAACTACTAAACAGCAACTACTGCCAAGCATTACAGACGAGTTAAAGTTCACAGGCTGGATCCTATCTGTCCTTGAAACATTTTCCAATGAACTTCTTCTGATTTGTTCCTTTATTCTGAGGCAAACTGTAGTCAGGGCAGCACAAGCAAAGGATTTCCTATTGCAATGTTGCCATTCTCAAAGTAGATGATCAATATTCAACAACGTATTAATGAACATCAGTATTAGCCAAAGTGATATGATCCTTTAGTTGTTTAGACATTCGCTTTAGTTGCAGCGTAACCTCACAGAGTGTTCAGGATCGCTCTGCAAGATTTTGTTGTCTCCCACGTCTGCAGATAGCCCCAGTCGTCTTAAATTTACTTTCTTCCACCGATGCAGTCTGTATTACCGATGGGTGGTCGAGTCCAAACTCCTCAGAAGTGGTTTGTTACCGTTTTCCAGCCCGACGCGCAGGGACAACGTTTTTCTGAGGTCCTTTGAAATCTGTTGTTACACTTATAAACACGTTGTGAAGATTAAAGTGTAAAAATCCATTTCTTGAGATAAAATGCGGCTCACATCCACTGTCAGGCTGGTAACTGAAACCATTTGGATCTCTGAATGAAAGTGGCGTCCCTAGCTGCCCAACATGTCAACGCTTTAAACAAAAATATTGTAGTATATGTTTGCGCTCAATGTATGTGAAGGCAATGATTATCAGCTACTAGCACTCCTAATTTTAGCTCAGTTTCTGTAAAATTAATGGAGTTATAGCTGTTTCAGTGTTTGCTCGTGTTAATTAACTGTGGTGGCCACCTTGAGTAGCTTTGACTCCAAAAGTTAATCAATTGTAGCTGTATGTCCAACGATTATTTTCTGAAAATTTAACTAAAATCTGTCCACTGGCAGTAAAATATTGTGATAATACTTACACACACATTTTATTTTGAATCTTTTTTTTATATAAAAGAAACACTTTTGATGTTTGTTTTATTGGTTTAATTGGGTTGTCTTCATCCACTTTAGTACTTGTGTGAAAATCGGATTTATGTGTGATATTTTACAGGTTCGCATCAGTTCCACCAAAACTGCACTGTATTTATAAAAATATAAATAAATAATGGAGGGGGAAAAAGAAATTCTTTGCAGTCTTCTCTAATTTCACAGTTTTTTTTTTAATTCCATTTTCAGACTCTTTTTTTCGCTCAATTATCATCTGCAGGCAGGCTGCTGTGTTGGTGCAGGAGGGGGCCGGGCGTTTGTGCCCTGAACTTACCCTTCCTGTTCAGGTTTGAGTGTGAAAGCATCACCTGCGAGGCGCGAGAAGAGATGGGATGAACCGCTGGCTGGTGTTTTATTCATGAGTCGCCCCTGCTGAGAGGGCTGTTCTTCAGCATCCAAATCCCAGCTGTGGTTCAATCTGTGCCCCATTCAGCGCTCTGACTGCTGGTCATTGATCACACAAGCAAGGTACCCGAGCGCTGACTGAGTGCAGGGGCTTTATGGTATGGGACTCAAAGCACCTCACTGATATCGCAAAGATCTATCAGGAGAGACATGGGAAATGCTCCAGAGTTTTCTCGCCCAAACTGATCAGAGGAGACGCATCGACGGTATTTGTTAAACAGGAGCAGTGCAGCATGTGGCTGAGATGAGACGGCAGTATGTTACATGTCAGATATTGATTAACGCAGCAGTGGTGCAGAGCGAAGGCATTTCTCTTTTTTTGAAACAAATTTCTACGCTCCCGCGATCAGGTCCTTCTGTGAAAAGCGCCGAAGGCAAGATATCACCTTCTAATAGGCATCATAATGTTAATGGACAGTTGAGCTCAGTGAATCATTTGTCTGCTTTAATCATCTGTCACACATTGGAAGCCAAATGTGGCTCGACCGCTACACCTTCCTGTCTGCATGTGTCAGGACGACGATCCTCCACCATTGATCATGCTGGAGAATAAATGCAAAATATGGAATGTGAATCATAATTATTGTATCGCTTAGCCTGTCAAGACACATGATACCGCAATATTGAGACCATCTATAAGAATTTGTGGCCCAAAACGTTAAAAGGATAGTTCAGATCTTTTGAAATGGGGTTTAAGATGACAGCAACCCATTTTGGTCTTGTGGTCACTCTGACCAGCCATTAACTTGTTCAATTTAAACTCTGTGTTTCAAAACTGAGGTCATTCAAAGAGCTATCTCTAACAGGTAAGATATTATTCATTGATCATTTTTCCACAGAACCTCACTTCAAAAGGTTTAAGCGATTGCTTTCATTGCAAGGGCGATGATGTTTTTGCTCGTGTTTGTAGGGCTAGCAAAAAATCTCATCAACCAATAGATGGATTTTAATGAAACTTTCAGAAAGTAAATCATTGGACATACTTCTACAACTGATTAAGACGGCTTTGCTACCTTAGCAAAGACAGAAATGGCTACAACGTAACCAGGTTTAAAGAACTTGATCTAAAATTTGTTGTGGTAGTAGCTGAGAGTCATTCCCAACGTATACTCAGAGCACAAGATCTGTTTCGGCAACTGTGTCTGTCTGGCTGTTAGCAAAATATCAAATAAACCATTGAACACATTTTAATAAAGCTCTCATAAAGTAATCATTTGATGTACATCTACAGCTGATTCGTTTCTGGAATCAATTTAATTCAAGATGGCCACCGCTGCTGTCAACTGTATCCTACATTTCTGTGAATTTTATACACATTGAGTTAAAAATTTGGTGTAGTTGTTGTAGCTAGAGTCATTCACAACGCATATGAGAATGCACATAATGTTGATTTCAAGGTTTGCCAAAGTGGTGGGCAATATACATGCTTTTAAAGAATACCAGGCCTTTTGTCAGGTCATGTTTTTAACAAGTGTTTACTTAGCTATTTTTTTTTCCAAACCTTCATAGACACATTGGCTCTTTCCTTTTTTAGGAAGGATACATTTTAAACTGAAATATGATTTGTTTGGTTAAAATTTTACTTTAAAAAACGATAACCGCAAAACAAAACGGATAACTGTCACACAAAAAAAAGGTGTTGAGGACAGTTTTTTTCTAAGTTTTCCGTGAGTTCTGTTGGAAATGTGAGTAGTGTTGGGGTTTTCTATTCAGCTCGTATTCATCAGACTGATGAATCATCTCCAACATAGGACTTCTTAGAATTCTCACAAAGGGAATCACATCCATTCTGAGTCATTTTCTTAACATTTCAAAATGCTCTTAGTGCCTTTCCGTACCTTCTTGGCGCTGTCAAATGACCATTAAATATTAAATTTCAGCATGTTTCTGACAGGACCATATTTCAATCCTCTACTTCAGCTCTGCGACTCTGCTTTTCAGGAGAGAAAATTAGCAATGGTCTCTCTCTCAAAGTTTAAATAATTGATTAAAACATATCTAAACTCATCATTAATTAGCACTAAAGTCAAGTAAAGCTCATCTGCAGATGCAAAGCAGCGAGTAAACTATAAGCAAAACACATACAGCAGAGCTGGAAAATAGGATTTTGCTGTCTAAGGGACTATGATGAATAATAGCCTTATCAACAAAGCACAACACATCGTAACATGCTGAGATGTTATCACAGCTCATTTCCTCAGCTCATCCTGTATTTCTAGTGGAATATGTGTTGTGCTCGTCTCCTTGCAGCCTTGCTCGTGTCAAAACACTTTCTGGCTTTCTGGTGGGGGTCTTTTCTTTAAGACAAGAATGGACAAAAAAAAAAAGTGGCAGATGTAAGCAGATGCATCAGCAGTATTAGCAAAAAGTCATCAAATTCCCACAAGGGACCTGCATGTCATTAAAACAAACAAGAAAAGAACTGATCAGTGCATTAATCAGCGGTGGTCCTGGTGAGCTGTAGTCTGTGGCGTATCTACCCAGGATTGCACCTGAGGGATGGGGAGATGGGGAGGGGAGGGATTAACGTATAGCTCCACGCTGCAGCTCCTGTATCTGAAATCTGCCTGAGCTCATCGTTTCTGCACCTTGCTAAGCGACGGTGGCTGGGTATCAAGCTCAGGCAATCTATTCCTCCGCAGAGCGTTGGCTGACCAGCATCAATGCCATGCATTGTCAAATTATTAATTAAATGCATGCGAGCATAATCAGATGCAGACACAGCCGGACCTCTGGGGCAGCAGTTGAAGCTGAATCTAAATTGCAAACGTCCTCTGATTTTTTTTTCTTTTCCTCAATGCCAGCCAGCATGGCTGTTTTAGGAGCAAAAATCTTGTGGCCTTTAAAATTTTAGCATCACTTTGCACTTATTCAACATTGTTGTGATGCAAAACATGTGCGGCCGCAGCTCTGCTTTGATGCACAACACTGATAAGAGAAGATGTGTTCATTCAGAAGAAAAAAAAAAATTGTTTGCAACAAACTTGCAGCTGATTTTCCTGAAAAGCGCAACCCTACAGGCTGCCGTGTAAATCTCTACACACACAGAACATATGAGATGCAGGTGTACGCTGTGATATATATTGTTTTCATTCCCTCTCCACAGCTCAAAATGTAAATGCCACAGCTTTCAAAAGCAAAGTCTGGCTCCTGCCTCCATATATTTCATTAACTTTTGTTAATGTAGTTGCTATGGCTCCGGGGTATTTGCTGAATGCTCAGTGTGCTTTTGCTGGAATAATAAGATCTATCAGTCATCGCAGAGCAAAAACAGCTTCATTTGCAGAATAAAGGTCATTCCAGCTGCTACTTTTAAGAAACCCTGACAGAATACGGTGTTCAACACAGCAAACTGTGACAAACTCTGCCCTGAAATATTACAGCCCATTGAGGTGTGCAGTTCTAAAAATTAGTATCAAACCCCTAACACAGCGCTGAACTGTGTTTGCAAACTGGACAACTTAGTCAATGTTATGAGCCGTGAAAGGAGACAATGTTTTTCCTTGTTTCTGTGTTTGTCTGTAGATTTAGCAAAATACCTCGTGACCCACTGGACAAATTTTAATGAAACTCTCAGAACGGACATCTACGGCTCATTAACTTTTGGAGTCAGCTTGATTCAAGATGGCCACCACAGCCAAGCAACATGAGCCGACACAAAAATGGTTGCAACTCAGTCACTTGTACAGCTATTGAGTTAACCCTCTCAGGCTCAAATTAAGTTTTAGTCACAGGAAAAATCAGATATTTGGGGAAATTATTATCTGAGTAAAATAAGGCTCATAAAATATGAATGTGGAGTAATTAGGTATATGCAATTCACTGTTGCAAATCTGCAACGCCTCCCTTGAGAGAGTTAAGATTTGGTGTGGAAACAGCTGAGATTAATTAACAACACGTACTCTGAGCTCTACACGTGGTGCAACATCCTTGTTAACTATTAGAGTCAACCCTGTCTGTCTGTTAGCAAAATATCTCATGAACCACTGGATGGATTTTACTGAAACGCTCACGAAGCAACCATGTACATGTACAGCTGATCAATTCATTTTACAGATACTAAGCTAGAATTCGGTGTAGTGGTAGCTGAGAGTCATTCACAGCACATACGCTGAGCTTTTACTCAGCTTACAAGAACTCACAACACTGCATGAGATCTCACACAAAGTTGCTTACAAGGTTTGACCCAAAAAGCCATAAATCTGCACCTACTTATCAAAAAATGGTCTTAGTTTGTACTCTGTCATTAAAAGGCACCAGGTGATAGGCATTCCTTTAAGGACTGCTAAGTCTTTAATTCATTTGTGCATTCACATTGCTAAAGCTGCTAACAGCATAGGGTTTTGAAAAAACAAAACAAAACATATATTCTCCCTTTTTTGGCAATTAAAAGATCATTGAGCTCACATTAATCCAAGCCATCGGCTCATCAAGCATTAATTGCATTTATTGAACAAAAGAAGTCAGACATAAATGTCTAATCTACGACGTGAATGGCTAAATTCCTATCACGGAAACTTTTTTCCGCCCCTTGTTTTTCATGAAAATGTGCTTTTGTGAAGTAAGAAAGCTGTCAGCCTTTTACAGGCAAACTCTTTCATTAATCAGCACTAATTAAACATATTGATTGAGCAAAACAAAAGGATCTACAGTTAAAAGGGTTTACTAGGCTGTAAAGTGCGCACAACAACAACAACACCAACCACACTTGATAAAATTCATGAGCATCCTGCGTGCCCTCAGAGGATCCATTCCTTTCGAGAAGCTGGGAAAAAGTGAGACAAAGCGGTGTCTGCTCCCTTATTGTTGAATAATGTCATAATTTACAACGTCTCAATGGCAAATTCTGTCCTTGGCTCTGCTGAGAGCTGAACCCTCTGGAGCTGAACCGAGTGTCAATTTGTTTTCAGCATTGATGGGAAAAAATGCTTAAAGTCCTGCAACCCCTGAGGACCAGCAGTTGGTTTCCAGCAACAGCCTGCAGGTCACATGCTTCAGTGGAAAAAAACTACTTTAAAACTTAACAACAAGGCTGCAGAACCTCCAACTGCACGTCATGCCCTTATAGACTGAAAAAAAAACAATTTGTCTGCAGGTCCAAATATGACAATTCCTGCAAAATTTCACACATTACAAAGAAGCATGGGGCACACTGTCATAATGTTTCCACATTAATTTATAAAAATTACAATTAGAATGTAATGCTAAGTATCAGATAAGTTCATCTGTCTCACAGCAACCAGTCTCCAAAGATGACTATAAAGCCAGATTTGGTTAAATTATAAGATATCAGCTACATTTAAAACTTTTAGATTTTAAATAATTACAACATCAAGACTGATCATGTAGCAGTTTGCATTGAAAAGCAAATAACATCTTAAACATTGAATATTAGCTTGGAGGATTTTATTTATTCATTTATTTACTTGGATTTATGTGGGTGTGTTGTTGTGTTCCTGTGTGGGGAGGTTAAAGAATCTGGGATAATGATGAAAATATATATATATATATTTTTACAGTATGCTTGAAATAAAAGAGTGACAAGGTAGGCAAAGGTTGTTGTTGTTTTGTTATGTTTTTTTTATAAAGGAAAAAACTAATGAAAAATAAAGAAAAGAAACAAAAATATACACATTAAGCCTCAGGATACAGCAAATGTCAGTCTGGGGGTCAGAACCAAACCTGCGTCGCTGTGAAGCCGAGGAGCATCGGTGATGAATGACTTCATGACAAATTGTTATAATGCAGAGAGCTCATGCAGAGCATCATGGACCGTAATATATGCAGCTCAAACAGGGTAAAACAACAGGATCCTGAGTGTGTGAGGGTGTGTGTGTGTGTGTGTGTGTGTGTGTTGGAGGAGATGGGTGGGATTTGCCACTGATTTGAATAAATATCTATATACAGATTTTCCAAAGTGGCATTTTGAGCTGTTTATTTCTCTTTGTGAAAGAGCCTCAGCAGCTGTGATGTCTTCATTATCACACGGTGCTGCCTATCCGCTCCTTGTAGACCATAATGCAAGTTTAATCAGCTGCCTCCGCTTGAACTCGGTTGTCATCTAGTGGCTCAAAGATGACATGACATCAAGTGAGCCTTGCACGCAATCACCACGCTCATCCCTGCAACATGCGTCCCCTAAATCTCCCAGTTTAGAAATCAGAGGATTATCTTAATCCTAAAAAAAAGACTCAGTCTGAGACAAGGGGGAAAAAAAGACATTCAACAGGAGATACTTTGAATGGGTGTTCGTGGCAAAAAAGGAAACCCCGACAGAAATGAATCAGTTACATGACAACAGGGACCAAAGTTCTCGGAAACAGGGGAAAGCGGGAGTCAGACATGGATGCTGAAGCGGTTTCTATCAATTATGCATCCTGCAGCACATCTCCAACCCATCAGCGTCCAGTGACTTCAAGCAGGCGCCCAAAACCTTCAAACTAATAAGATGTAGTTTTCATCCCAGAGTCGACTGGGAGCCTTAAAATCAGCACACCAGTCTGCATGCTGCATTTTTATTCATTCATTCATTTGTTTATTTATTTGTATCTTTTATAGGACTCTCCGGGATGCTCCAGCCCTCTTCTTTGGCACAGAGCGCAACATTTCCGAAAGGGAAAGACTCGCCAGTAGCCTCATTAAATAGAAAGCGCTATTTGTCACATCAACTAACAGCAGCAGCAGCAGCAGCGGCTCTCTCCTTCCAAACACACACACACACACACACACACACACTGAGCTGCAAGTTCCTGCGGGTCCGTTCAACAACACAAACAGGAGATGTAGTTGTCTGCTCATCCCCACAGGAAACTCCTCCGCTGTCAGAGGCGACGAGGATGATGAGGATGATGAGGATGGCGATGATGAGGATGGGACCGCTGCGGAGACACCAGTCGAGCCGATACATCTCGGAGAGAATAATCACAAGAACTCACCGTCTGCGGGGAGGGGGGGAAGGTTGGGTGGGAGGGTACGAGCGATCACAAGAGTCTCCACTGCGCGACGCGGTCTGCCGTCGCTCACAGAAAGTCAGTAACTCAGGTAGTTTGTGGAGTTCAGGTGGTGCAGAAGTCAGGTGCTGCCGCCGCCGCTGCTGCTGCTGCTGCTGCTTCCTCTCTCCTCTCCTCTCCTCTCCATGCACGCGGGGAAGCGCGGCCCACTTTAAACTCTGGTGACGTCATGGGTGCTGATGCTGTCCCCCCACCACCACCACCACCTGCTACCTCCATCACCTTAACCCCGCTCTTCTTCCACGAATAAACCCATTGTCTTACTCTGTAACAGGGGGGGCAAATGGTGGATCAAGGTCCTGATCCCGGACCCAAACAAAGTCTTATCTGGACTCAGATCGGATGTTAAATTTCAGGAGAATGAAAATATCATTATATCCAGTATACATATTTACTTGCACACTATTTCCCATATTTGCAGTAATAACTCAGTTTGGGTGGCACAGCTTTTCTTCAGTTTATGGTAATCCCTTTTAGGCCGTGCAGCTTTTCTCTTATTTGAGTTCATTCATTTTAGGTAGCTGTCAAAATCCTGGGCTTTTCTGGTTGTTTTTGTTCTTATTTATTCAGTTCAAATTTGGCATCATAGTTTCTTTTTGATGATCTTTGTTGCTGCTTTTCTCCTCAGTCATTCCTGCCTTCAGTCTACCACTCACACCTGCTCCTCATATTCATCAGTCTCACCTGTTCCCACTAGTAATCATCCTTACCAGCCTTCCTGTACTGCCTGTTCTGATCTTCAGTCTGACATATTGTTTGTTCTGCTTGTGGTTTAGCTCTGTCTGAGTTTGTGTTTGCTGTCTGTCCACTTTTTGTTTTAGTCTCAGTAGTTAATACATTTTATTTGTGTCTAGTCTTCATCCAAGTTTGTTAAACCTGACAGTGGCACTGCCTTTCTGCAGTTTATGGTAATCTGTTTTAGGCAGCACAGCTTTTTCTGTGTTTGCAGGGAAATGATTTTAGGTTGCGCAACTTTTCTCTGCATTTACTGTAATTCATTTTAGGCAGCACAGCTTTTCTAGTATTTACTGTAATTCCCACATCTGGATCACAGTTTCCCTCTGCTTCTCTGTAAAGAAAAGCTGCCAGCCCACGGACAGGTACAGGCCTGAAAAGACAATATGTTGAATGAAGAAAACTACCATGGCTGTCACTGAGAAAGAATATATATATATGTCTATATATATATATATATATATATATATATATATATATATATATATATAAATTGAAGAGCACTGCTGTAATGCATGGGGGAAATGATTTTATGAATAAAAATTACAGGTGAACTGTCCATCAAATCATGATTTTTAGTCTAATAAATGCTTCTTGATGTACTTTTCATACATGACTGAAACATTCAGAACGATATGAGATATATGCGGGCAAATTGACTGTAAAGGCTTAATTATTATAATTAAATTCTGTGTATTTCTGGAAGGATGCACACTTCAGTTCTCCTGTGAACCCAGAAAAAAAAATAGATCAACCCAGACCAGACTGTTCACCTGTGCTGACACTTTTCTCCTCTGCCTGTGACAGATTATGCTGAAGTTTAAAAAGTTTACCGTCTCTGAATTGACTGCGGAAAGTAAACCTTTTTTAAACTCTCCCTTTCAGTTCTGTCTGAGAGCAACGTCAGGTTTTGCCGTCTCGATGGTTTGACAAGATTCACAGTTTGATTTTCCACTTGGAAGATTTTTTTTTTTCCTTCTTGTTCTGACATTTAAAAGTAAGATATGTTGGTGAGAGGTCGAGCACAGCATTCAGTGCGAACGTTCTTGTTTATTTGAACTGCACTTTTTTTTTTTAAATGTAAGTATGATGATATGAGATAAAGCAAAAAGGAGATGTTTTATTTAATTTTAAGGATTTTTTTAAAGCACAATTGACTAAACAAAAGAAATAAAATGCTAATAAATGTTTCCTTCACCTGTTCTTCAAATTTTAAGCAACAAAAGAAGCACTGTAGATACGCATTTATAGGGATAGTTCAGATCTTTCAAAGTGCGGCTCTTCTTTAGAAAGTTCATGAATAAATAAAATTTGTTGTAGATCGCTCTTTTACTGACCTCAGTTCATCTTAGCAAGTTTAATCAAAAGCAGCTGAACTTCTCTTTTGATTCTTGAAGACTTCTCTGACGAGACACGAAACATATGAGAAGAAACATGCCCCACTGTTATTTACATAAACTTCTATGCTTTTCTTTTTGCGAAGAAGCAGCAGCAGCTAGTTGCAGCACTTCTGGTGTAGCCTAGAGTACTCGTGGCAGGGATATCATAATATTTCTACCATGCAGTGAGAACTGATTGCATTGTAAAGGTGTATTAAACAAGGTTAGCATGAACCTTTATGAAATCTCAGAGATTGGGGAAATTCACTTTGAGCTGTAAGCTCATCAGTCCAGGCAGAATAAAACTCTGTTTCTCCAAACTAAGGTCATTCGAGGAGCCATCTGCAACAAGTAAAATATTAACTTTAACTCATAACCGTCCGCAGAACCGCACTTCAGACGATCTAAATAATTTAATAAATTTGCTCCAAATTTTCCGCACCTCAACGTGCTCAGGCATCTCAGGTCTGCTGGGACAAGCCTGAGCCTCAGCATCCCAGCATCCCAGCATCCCAGCATCCCAGCATCCCAGCATCCCAGCATCCCAGCATCCCAGCCCACGACCCCCAGGAGAGAAATGATCCGCTGCCAGCTGACTGGTCATGGCAGCACTATAAGAGCAGGTGCTTTCAGGGACGTGGCTGATATTGTGGTTTTATTGATAAAATGCTTTGTAGTCTTTAAATAACAATACTTGCAGCAAAACGCGCCTGACTACTACAACATAATATCAGATTATTATTTTTGATGCATTAAAGATGAAGCAATATTTCACTGGCTCAAACAGCTGATGTTGTGTTATTAACTGCTGTGATTTCAGAGGCCTTACGGTAGTAATGCAATTGTAATTTAGGCAGTAAATCTTTTTACATGCTATCAGTTTACATGTATCTGTGCTGCCTTTTATGGTGTGGTTCAAACCCAGCATTATTAATTGCTCCCCGCTGAAAGAGAAAGGGCCATGAAGTTTTTGCTCTGGTATGTGTGTGTGTGATTGTCTGTTTTATAAGAATATTATTGCAATTCAAGATAGCTGCCACAGCTAATCAACCTCAGCCATTACAAAAAAGGCTAGGTAATTTTACAAATACTGAGCTAAAATTTGGTGTGGTAGTAGCTGAGACTCATCATACCCCGATTACTAACACACCTTACAAGCTCTTGCAATATTGCATGAGACTGTGCAAAATGTATTCTACAACATTTGAATAAAATGGTTATAACTCTTTTTTCATCAATCATAAGACAACCCTAGTTTAAAACTCTGGCATGGAAGGTGGCGGGAGATATGCATTCCTTTAAGGAATGCTAGGACTTTTATTTAAGATACTGTAATCCAAGAAAATCCACATATCGACAATTTTTTTTCAAACTTAGAACCATGAAAGCTTTTAGAGTGAACTTTCTTTTAAAATTGATCTGTTACTTTGTAAATAAAATGCTGATGGTTTTGTATGTAAAAAAAAAGGTTTTGTAAAAGATAAAGTTTTTTTTTTTTTAATTTGTAGTATATCAAGACATCAGTGCAGGTATCTTTAGATGGATGACGTTCATGCTGATAATGAATCTGTGCACCAAACCAACCTGCTGTTTCTCCAGCACCATAACATCTTCAGGCCTTCGGTCACTGAAAGCATTTCTTCCAGCCCGTTGTAACCTCGGCGTTTTTGTTTTTCAGACTTTATCCAGAGTGTGTTCTGAGCCACATCCAGCGCTCACACTCCTGAGTGGATTGTTGTTGGCCGTGCTCCAGTTGAACTACATCTGCCCAAAAGTTCCTTTGACTTCTGCCTCTTGCTTATTGAGTTATCTCGCCGAAACAGAAGGCCGCAGCTCCACCTTCTCATGGCTGCTGGCATATGGGCATTATGTTCTGCATAAAACATGATTCTTCATTCACAGGAAACTAGAATTCAAAGACAAATTAGGAAAAACTATTTACCCAAAAAGGATTTGTTTATACCTCGTTTTGTCTTTTGACCCCTTTTTTAAGATGCATATTGATAATATGAAAACACAAAGATGCACTTTATATTCACCATATAATCAACAAGACAAACTACTACAAATGTAAATTTTAAACATTTAGTAGGTAAAGAAAAGGGAGAGGATAGAAAAGAATAAAAAGCCAAATTAGGAAGCTGTTTTTTTTTGTTACTTCAATAAAAGATTGTGAAGAATGGATTAATTTTAATGCACCAAGCATGTAAAAATAACTATGTGTTCACTTAAATTCAGATTTTCACATATTTAAATCAGTGCGTGAGTACCCAGTCATCCCACTGAGCTCGTCCATCCTGTGGTTAAATTTCTCTCCCATACAAATTTACATGTTTGTGTCCCCAACTACTGGCCTTTTTTCTTCTCCGTCAGAGCGACCAGCTGCTGTTATCTGCTGCTTCAGAAGCTGCCTTTGCGTCCGGCCGAAGTCCCTGACTGCAAATCCCCAACTCCCCAAACAAAGTGTTGGTGGATGAGGCAACGCATCCACAACATCTAACAAGGCGTCAAACATTGAGCTTCTCCAGCACAGCTGCACGTCCTGCATGAGTGAGTCCGAGTCTTTTATAACCTGACTGTCGTCTCGTCACTGAGCCGCGGTGTCTGCGAAGAAGAATCAAAAGCTTGTCGTTCTGTTAGACTAAATCAGGTGATAAATTGGTGATGCCTTGTAAATGTTTTATCACTCGGTTTTCATCCTATTTCTAATATCCATATTTCCCTGCTCGGAGTTGATATCTGGTGTGTTTTTGTTATTTTGTCTGTGACCCCCGTAGAGGCCAAAATCAGCTCAGAAAACAAGGAAGATTTAGAAAAAGGAAATAAATTGTTCAACTATCACTTTGAGAATTATCACTGTACTCTTGTTGCAGCTCATTTCAAATTATTTTAACAACCAGGATTGCAAGCATCAGCGTTAAATATTCTCAAAGACCTACAGATCCTGCTGTCATCACAAACTCACGCTGAAGATTTCCAAAGATGTGGCTCTTATATTTAAGTAAAATATTCACAGCAAGGTCAGAAAATTTTGATGAAGAATATTTTAAAGATTCCCTCTGGACATTTTAAGATGCTGACAATAATCTGCTCAGAATATCAAATTGTCTGTGATTTGTTTTGCTGCATAAACTTTAATTACTTTGTTTACAGATAACCTTTTGGAATTGCATCTTTTTATCTTGTTTTGAAAAAAAGAAAACATTAAGATTAATGAATTCCGCTTTTGTTTGTGTCTCTTACATCAATAAAATGCTACTCTTCACTCAATCTGGGTAGCATTATTTTAATATATTTCCATATCCATCCATCCGTTCGTCCGTCCGTCCATCCATCCATCCATCCATCCATCTTCTTATTTGTGGTCAGACTGAGGAGGCAGCAGGTCCAGGAGGGAAACATAGACATCTCTCTCTCCAGCAACACTCTCCAGTTCCTCTTGGGAGATCCCAAGGTGTTCCCAGGCCAGAGAGAATATGAGATCCTTCCAGTGAGACATGCCTAAAAAACCTCTAGAGAGAGGTGTCCAGAAGGCGTCCTGAGCGGATGCCTGAACCACCCCAGCTCACTCCTTTTTAAAGGGAGGAGCAGCAGCTCTACTCTGAGCTCCCCCCGGATGACGGAGCTCCTCATCTTATGTCTAAGGCTGAGCCTGCCCACCCTAGCTCATTTCAGACACTTCTATCCGGGTTCTTGTTCTTCTGATCATGATCCATACGTCATGAACACAAGTGAGCGTTAGAACGTAATTGGACCAGTAAGTTGAGAGTTTCGCCTTTTGCCTCGGCTCCTTTTTCACCACAAAAACCAGAGCAACTCCTTCATTACTGTGGAAGAGGCAACAAGGGTGGAGAAAAGGGACCGCCCTGAAAATGAGCTTGACTTTGTGCTGAGGACATGTACACAGATCTTGCTTTTGGTTCTACAGGGGCCGGATAGCTCTTGACAACAACCCCGGTACCCCATATGCCTGCAGCACCCCCCACAGAATGTCTTGAGGAACACAGTTTTTAAGTCTTCTTCAAATCCTCAAAACACATGTGGACCAGAGAGTTAAACTTCTCTGACCCCTTTAGCAACTCTGCAAAGGTAAAGATCTGCAGGGTTTTAACCAAGAATATGTTTTTCCAAGAATATGTTTTTGTGTGACATTAGAATGACATTAGAAGCAAGAATTTTGTCATTCCTTTTGTATGTACAACCACATTGTTTGTTTTATTACTGTCTTAGAACACTTGATTGATGTCATTTTAAATAATTGCATTTGTGAGCAACCGCTGGTTTCACGATCTTTTCTGCTTTTAAACCTTTCTCAAAACCCATGTAAAGTACTTCCAGCTTCTCATCACAGGAGGCGTCTCTTTATGTGTCAACAGTCCTTTGAAATCACGTGAAGCAATTCAAATGTGTTCACAAGGAATAAAGTGACGCAAAACGATCCCGATCATGTTTGACTTTGTGAGGCAGAGTTCTGTTCTCGCCATTCAAATCATGTTCTGGTAAGAATTTGTAGAGACCAGACCCCCTCAGAGAAGGAAATCAATTTGTTTCATGCTGGGAGGGCAGGCTAGTCTGGTCTTACAATTCACAAGGTCTCTGTACTCAAAGATAGGACACAACCAATCTTCCTTCCTGTCAGTCCTGGTTTATGAAGAAAAAGATGATTTTGGCAGCGAGATGCCTTTGGTAAACCAGGCACGGCTCTCCGGCCTTGTGTCTGTCAGGAGAAATCTGTAGAGACTGCAGTGCAGATTGTAAAAATGGCAGCTGTTTTCAATTTCAGTCAGATAGCTAATCTGCATGGTACAGTTAGACAGACAGCTAACACATCACTCATTCACTATGGATGGACTCCTGCAGGGGGAGAACCGTTCAGAAACAGTTGTGGCTCATGTCTCCATCCAGGGCAAATTGTCTCTGTTATCCTGTTCTTTCTTTCTTTCAAGAAAGGTACGTGTGGTCTTTAATCAAAAGTTGTTAGGGGTGTACAAATGATAATGTTCTAACAGTCGGGCTTTATGCATTACCAATAATTTGAAAAAAGTACAATAAGAAGCTCGGAGATTATGTGCAAAATGTACCAAGCAGTTGAGGGAAGTCCAGTAGACACATGTTGACTATGGACAAAGCAGCAAATAACATTACAGATCTGCAATAGTATATTCTGCTTTTGTTTAACAAAGAACTGTCATAGCAACAAAAAGAGAATACCGTTCGCACAAATGCTGATTACATCATGATAAAATGTTTGAGGAGTTCATGTAAGGAGGAGAGACAAAAAGGAAGGAGATTAGCCGCTCAGAGTTATAACATGTTGGAGAAAAAAGCAGACTCGAAAGAATTTAAATAATTTGTTAAACAGATGCAAGATGAGAACTTTTTGGGCATAAAAGAAAAAGAAAAGCCTTTGTCAAGAATTTCTACCCCTCTTGTCCCAAAGCTTCACTGCATTATAAAATAAAATAAAGAGACATGCAGCATAACGATGTATGATCACACGCTAATCGTGAAAACAGCTCAAGGCCTAGCATGAGATATTTTGCTAACAGACGGACAGTGCTGATCAAAAGTTAAGGGCAAAGATTTAAACAAAGACGCTGCAAAATATGTAGAGCTCAGCGTATGTGTTGTAAATGACTCTCAGCGACCACGGCAACAAATTTTAGCTGTAAAACTGAATGATTTACAGCCATTTCTGTTTGATATGTCGATCAGATGCGACGGCCATCTTGAACTGGACTGTCTTCAAACGTTAATCAGTTGTAAATGTACAAACAATGAATCCGTTTTGAGAGTTTCATTCAAATTCGTTAATGAAATATTTCTCTGACAGACAGAAACAAGCTCACTCAGACACTCAAGCAAAAACATTATCGCCCCTTTGTCTTCGGCAGTGGGCGATGAGAAGAAACAAGTTTAATTCAAAACATGTTTAGTAACCGTGACAACCTGTTTCATCAACTGGACTAAACTTTGCTCCAGGGTGTGCAGAAGTTCTGAGTCAAAGCACGGTCTGGTCTGTGAGGTAGGATTTATCTTACTGCTGATCAGGAGTTCAATTTATGTTTGTTTTTTTTTTAAACTCACATTTCTGGACAAGTTGAACATTCCAGTGTTTTATTTTCTGTCTGTATAACAGTGAATCTTAGTGACTTGTTATGGAAATTTGGACCTATTACCCATCTATTCAGCAAAGTGCCACAAACATATCCAAATAAATCAGCCAATAAAATAAATGTAACATATGATATGTTGATGTATTCTTCTAGGAGCAAAAATGTAGAAAGTCAAACATCTGCAGCTCATCACAGCAGGTATTTGAGTAAAAGGTTTTTAACGATCATCACTGCAGATGAGGCTGTCAGGGAACATTTTCAGAAACATTTCTGTGGTAGAAAGTTTTTTTTTTAACTGTAAACGGTTTAAAGATTAAAGATTATGACTCCGATGAAGCAGCTTTACCTGATGTTTCCAAGGCCAGAGAGATAATCGATCCAGGAAAACTATTGATCACACAGCAAATACTACAGTCAATATTATAAACTGTGTTATTTTCAAGGATGGTTCTTATGTTTTTTAAAGACAAGCTTTTATTTTATTTAAGCCACATTGGACAGAACTTTTATGCACTAGAACAAAAGCAATGAAACTAATTTTTATTATAGCAAACTTAAATAAAACTCAAACTTTAAAAACAAAAATACTAATCTGAAAAAAAGTCTTAAATCTTCTCATGAATACGGCTTCTTTGAATCCACTTATCAGCCTTGGAGGGTGAATACAAATACAAAGAGAAGTATTAAAGACAGAAACCTATTGCTGCAGATGAAATCAGCCTGGGAATCCTTAATGACTTTAAAGTGAAATAAATAAATCAGGAGCAGAGGATGTCCAGAAACTTTGACTGAGAAGCTGATGGTGATGACATGAAACGGGGAAGGGATTTTAAAAATGCGATCAAATAAAAACAGTAAGTTAGAGAAGAGCTGCAGGAGGAAGACAAAAATAGAAATAGAAGTTAAATGAAAGTTATAATTTCACCAATTAACCGTTTTCTTTTTATTTCTTTAATTTATTTTTCTTTCAAATGTGTTCACATGTGTCTCCTAAATTAAAACACAGTTGTTTTATCATTTGTTTTGGACTTTTAATCCAATTTTTTGTTTGTAATATTTTCTGTTAAAAGCTCGTAAAAACATAAATTACCTGTGGCAAAATGCATCATAACAGGTTAACAGTGATTATAATATGCTGTTGATTAAATAGAATCTCGTGGTTTTTGGAAACGCAAATAGCTGCAGCAGCAGCAGCTAGGCTGTAGCATTTCTGGTAATAATATTTCTACCAAAATAACCAAGCAATGCAAAATAAAAGAGGGAGGAACGGTTTATAAAATAGCATTTGCATGAGTGGCTATAATTCTTTTGAGATTGGAGTTGTTTAAAGGTGGCAGAAGTCCAGTCTGGCCTTGGTCCTGCTTTAATTAGCTGTTAGCTCGTCGGTGCAGTCAGAATTAAACCCATTCATTCCCGAAAGGTTCCCTGAAGGCCACATAGTGAAAGCTGGAAACTATGTGACCTACAGGGAACGTTCCCTGAATGCCATGTAGTGAAAGTTGGAAGTAATCTAGAACGTTCCCTAAAAGGCCAAAGTGAAAGTCATCTCTAACTTTTATGGAGTGTTTGCTGATGGTTCCCTAAAAGTTACAAAAATGTGAAACATTCAGAGATTATTCTCCGTAGGTTATGCTTTTTAATCTTCCGAGAACCTTTCGGGGCAGTGGTTCCCAATGTTGGGGTTGGGACCCCATTGTGGGTCGTGAAAAGTGAAGTGAGGGTCCATAAATGATCTCCAGAAACACAATTAAATATCAAAAGGCTGCTCATGACATTTTTTTAGCCATAATTACTGTAAAGAATAGATGCAACAATAATAATTAATAAAACTAGTATCATAGTTAAGGTTGTGGCGTTGTCATGATGTTTTTCTTTAATAACAGAATTTGTACGATTAAAGTGGGAATATTTGGGATCCCAAGCCTCTGCCGCTCTTATTTTGTGGGTCAGAAGCTGAAAGGTTTGGGAACCGCTGCTATAGGGAACATTCTAAAGAAAACTGTTTAATGGGAACTCAAATTGAAGTCGTTCAAAGAGCGAGCTACAACAGGTAAGATGTTATGTGTCCATAACTTTTCTACAGAAACCAAACTTAAAGCGTCAGAGCTGTTGTGTTAAGTTTTCCTGCAGGTTGTTGTTTATTTATTCTGAGCATGATGCAGTTTTTTGTTGTTGTTTTTTTGCATACCCCCCCGCACACATTCTTGAGAAAGTGACTTTTTGACATGACCAGCCCTCCTCCCACCTGTGACCTGAATTGAAAAGTTTCAGTGTTTTCAGTCTCAGCTTGCTGATACCAGCCGCCGCCGGCAGAGGGCGCGCTGCACCAAGTCCTGCCACGCTTCCCGGAAGACCCATGGAAATACAGTCGTGACGTTTCCACTCACATCCACTCGTCCGGCTCCGAACACCAGCAGCTTCGGCCCCTGCGGCTTGGCTCCCTCCAGCCCGGAGATTGCCCCTGTTTGAGTCCGCAGCTCGTCCGTTTGCTCCTGCCGCGTGTTTCCGGGGGGGTTTGTGGTGCACCATGCAGAAGAGAAGGAAGCCCGAACCGATCCAGCTGAACCCGATTCCTGACGGGAACGCTGTCAACGGAACCGGAGCCTCAGAGTGAGTCTTATCTGCTGCCGACACTCGGATTGGGATCCAAAAACAACAACAAAAACAAAAAAAACCTAAAAAGTGTGCTGGATTCATGACAGCAGCCAGGAAGGGGTGTGTGTGTCTCTGTGCTTAGACTCAGGTGTGTGTGTGGACTAACCATCAGTCTTATTATTAATTAATATATCAAGGAAACATTAAATGTAATGTTTGATCCAAGAAAAACAAGGAAAAGCATCTTCATGTAGGTCCACACTGAAAAAAAAAAAAAAAAATCACGATTTACAAATTTCATCGTGTCTATCTTCAGCTCAGTCTGTTAATTTGTTTTACAGGAATCTAGATTTTGATTGTATTTTAATGGCTTTATTCTCAGTTTTGAATTATATAATGACATTGAAACTAAGGCTCCTTGATATCATCTTGATCATTATAAACATTGTGACAAAGAGCAAGAAGCAACAGTATTTAATGGATCCAGCACATTTTGTACTAAAACTAATAAACCAATCAGTTCATCAACCTATTCTTTTAAAAACCCTACATTGGGGTCACCTTATCATTAATATAAATGTTAATTTAGCTTGTCAGCAGTCAGTAAATGTTCCACAAAGCTTTCCGAGCTCAAAGTATCTGAACTGGTATGGACTTTTTTGATTAAAGTGGAATTTCCCGATTTCTATAACCTCCTAAGACCCGAACTCTGGCATGGTATGCATTTTTAACTTGGCTTAGTTATTTGGGCTGATTGGGACCTGATGAGTGTGAAAACAAAGATTTACTTTTTTATTTATCTTTTATAATGCAGTCTATGAGAACAATGATGTCCATATGTGGACGCAGGGTCCTAGGAGGATAATGCAAAAGTTGTACGTCCCTCAGATCCTCTGATCACCCTGTGCTGCTCAGCAGTGCTAAATAATGTTTCAAAGTGTGATGCGACAACTTGCTCCCAGCACCTTCACGTCACAGACATTGTAATGGAGACATAAATCTGTTGCGACGCTGTCACTCAAGCCCCGTTTTTGTTCCGGGGAGAATAGCTCAGTTGGATCAGCTGAGATGGGAATTACGTAATGCTCCAAGCCTGGCGAGGAGCTGCTTCTCTGAAGTGTTGCTAAGGCAGAATATTTCATTGTTCCACGGTTGGATCGTACGTGTGAAGGCCATCTGTGGACTCTGCAGTGAATGCAGTAACGCTGCAATAAATACGTGTCTTCATCTGAATAAACAGAGAGGTGACCTTAATGAGAGGAAAGTGGTGCACCTGAATGGCACTTTTTTAAACACTTTATCCATTTAATCAATAGTTGCAAACAAATTACCTGACTCCTATTTATACAGATTTTCATCTCACTGTTTCCAAGTTGCAAAGTCAGATACTCAACTTTAGCAGATGCTTGATTAAGAAATAATGGAACCAGCACTTCTCGAAGGAATGCGTACGCCTTGCATGCCATGGTTTTAAACGGAAATCTTGTGCAATCTGTTAGTCCTTAGAGTATGAGTTGTGAATGACCCTCAGCTACTGCCACGCCAAATTTTAGCTTAACTTCTGCAAAATCGGCTGAGTTACAGCCATTTTTGTGTTCGGTGTGGTTGATTATCTGTGGCGGCCATCTTGAATGGGGTTGACTCTAAAAGTTAATCAGTCGTAGAGGTGCATCCAGTGATAACTTTCTGAGGGTTTCAGTAAAATCCGTTCAGTGGGTCACTACGTATTTTGCTAACAGACGGACACACAGCGAGACAAGCAAATACGTGGTCGTCTCCAATTCATGGCTGTACACGGTGAACATCTCTTTATTCGACTATAAACGTCTTTGTATGAGCTGTCGTTCAGCAGAAGTTGTCGACGGTGACGTGACATTTGCCACGAGGCGTTCAGATTCCTGCTGCTGCTGCTGTGGGGCAGGAAATGATGGGAGCGAGAATGAATCAGAGACTTGGAATCTTCGCACTGATACCACGTCGTCTCTGAGCACTGAGGCCAGCTGGATGCTGCTGACAGAAAGTTTGGAGCCTGGTGCTTCTCAGTCTCCCAGCTGTCTGAGGCGCCGAGGTGAACCTGCTTTTGTTTCGGCCCGTCCCTCAGCGGGTTACGCTTATTTTGCTGCTCGTCGCTGCAGATAAAGTTTATGGCTAAAAGGAAGATTACATTTAAAGGCCTATTACTCCCCTTGCTGCTTTTCACGCCAGAGTTTTAGACCAGTGGTCTCAAATATCCTGCATGTTTTCCTTGTTTCTCTGCTCCAACACACCTGATTTGAATCAATGGGTGATTAGCAGGCTTCTGCAGAACATGAAGAGGTCATTTAACCACTGAATCAGGTGTGCTGGAGCAGGGAAACAAGTAACACATGCAGGATAGTGGCCCTCGAGGACCAGGGTTGGAGACCCCTGTTATAGGCTCTCATGTTGAGAAATGATGCAGTTGTAGCCGATTTCAGTCAAACCTTAAAAATAGGAAATACTCACCTCCTCCTGTGATATCAGGAGATCTAACGCCACATCCAGCAGAGTGTCTTTGTTTACTCTGCCGCTTGTTAACATGTTACAGTGTTAAAGTAAAGGTAGCAGAGAAAAGCTTTTTTTTTTTTACATTCCTATTCAATAGCTGAAGCATCCCAACGTTCAGAATTATTCAGCAGGAGTAAGAATCTGGCTGCAGCCTTCGTGAACGTGCAGCAGGAGCAGTTCCTGTGTTTGTGTTGTCCAAGCCGCTCAGGCGGGCAGGATCACGTTTTTTGATGGATTCCTGAAGAATGTCTTTGTTTTTTTGGGGGGGGGTTTGAGTTCCTCCTGACCGGCATGCGTTAAATAACTCCCAACATCCCATCGTCTCCTCCAGTGTCAACACTTTGAAACCACACTGAATGGAAACAAAAATCAATCATTTATATTCTGTGTGATTCAGCCGTCGAGACTGATCTGTATTTGGAAGCGCTATGGAGAAGTACGTAGAGCTTTGATTTTGCCAAAACTGGCAAAAAAATTTAATAATTCAAAAGAAGTTAAATAACAACCCTAAATAAAAGAAAACCGATTCAGTTTGACGAACCAGACTGGAAACGGTACCGTGTGGGTATTTGTGGTCACCTTAAATTTAATAAGGCGTTTAAGACAAATACGCTTTCAGAAAACCCTGTCGAGACTTTAACCTCGGAGTAACCGTCTTGATGCACTTCACAACACCGCGTTTATTGGCATTCCTCTGGGAGGAACTCTTCATCAGAAAGGGAATTTGGAAAGAACTGCATTGTCTGAGAAAGGAACTGAGATCAGCAGTAATTGGCCTGCCGCTTTAAACATTCGAACAATCAAAGATGAAAAAAACTACTCGCTCACAAGAACAGGCACTCCCCTGTGTGATTTAGCTCCTGCCTTCAGGTCAAATCATATTTTTGTCCGAGAAACGTATTATATAACGATGTTAGACGGGAACAAGTTTAGTGTTGTAACAGCATCAGAATAATAGCTACAACGAAGCAGAAAAAAACCTCAAACTGTTTTATATAAGAAGGGAGGAAATGGTTCATGTTTCAAAAACATCATTTGGATAAGTGCATTGTTTTGGATTATTTGTGCCACGATACAGGATAACTGGTTGCTGACACTAGCAAGTAAATGTATTGCATATTGTCTGTGGATGAGTCTAATCCAATCAATGAGGCTTTTACTGAAACCAGACCATTACACTATGGGGGGAAAAAAAAGAAATAAAAGTCACATTCTGGCCAGCTGCGTTGTAAAATGGCCGGCAGCCTTTGGAACAGTGCTCTGAGTGGAGCACGCAGCGCCAGCCAAGAGTGAAAAATTAAAACAGGAGATATGATAGCACCAAAATATTAAAAAAAAAGGCAAACAAAAAGACCCAACCTGTTGCAGACTTATCTCACCTTATCTTGGAGGAGATTCTTCCTCCACGGACTGTAGATCCAAGTTTACAGCATATTACAAACGCACCGATTGTTTGTTTTCCAGACCGACTCCTATTTCTGACTTTCATAAAGCTCCAAAACACCGATTTTAAATTTTGGTTGAGTCCGATTGCTTTCTAGGAACTGCAACTGAAAGCAAACAAAATCATTTGTTGTCATACTTCTGTTCGACTGGAAAGTTTAACTATGCTTAAAATCGAACAATTGCGATTAAAAAAAATGTTGACATTTTCTCCAAATTACCTGTGGATTGCAGATAAATCTAAACAAATAAAAAAAAACTACTATAGATTACTTGCCAGAGGTGTTTGTATGAATAAACTTCACTTAGAAGAAGAATTCGAGTTTTATGCTCTTTATAAACCACAATATGGTGATACTGCTTTCAAACAGACTTATTGTGTAAAAGTGCACCAATAAACAAGACAAACAGTTTCTCTCAAAAACCTCATTGCAAAATAAACTGAAGCCACGTCTAACATGATATGTGGAAGAAATAAAAACTTTGATTTGTTACTTTTTGTCTGTCGATCAACACGACTGCATCTCACCAACCTAAGACCTGACTGAGGCGGCTCATTCAGGTGTGTTGCATGTGTTGCTTGAAGGAATGCACGTCGCCCGCTGTCTGTGCCAAAGTCTTGAACAAACATATTGTGCGATCTGTTCGTGCTCAGAGTGTGGGTTGGGGATGACTTTCAGCTACTACCACGCCAAATCGTAGGTCAGTATCTGTAAAACAGACTGAGCGGTAGCCATTTTTGTTTGCTAAGGTCGATTAGACGTGGCGACCACCTTGAATCGGATTGTTTCCCAAAGTTAATCAGCTGTAGATGTCCGTCCAGTTATTCCTTTAAGTTTGAGAGAGAGATTTTGATCAAGATCTGTCATGGCGACAGGTGATACAAATACATCCCATCTCCTATGAGGTGTTTATGTGTTTCCACCTTTTATGTTCTACTGGTTGTTCCTAAATGTGGGGCGTAGAGGTCAGCGTTGAGCTTCCCTTCCTCCTGCACCTGAAAGGGGAGCGGGGGGGCTGCAGCATCCACCTGTTGTTAACCCTCCCACATGATGCGTTCTCCCGCCCTTCTCCACCCTCCAGCTCTTGTCGACAAAACGCCTGCGCCCGCCCACGTCCAGCGGGAACTCGGCGCCTCGTCGCCATGGAAATGGAAACCCGCTGTCAAAAAAACGAAAAACCACTTAACCCTCTCTTTGCTGCGTGCAGCAGAGCGTGCACTTCTCTGCTCGCGCTCGCTCTCCAGCAACTCCTAATTTAGTGCTCAAATATAGACTCTGCCGCTACCGGGCCTGGAGAGAACCATCATGTCCCAGTTGAGGTCTGCTGTAATGCAAACGTAACAGAATATCAGTTTCACCTGTGGCAACGAGCCGCTGATATAATAGAAACCAGATGACATTTCACTCACCTTCTCACGTCCTCGGCCGTATTTCTCAGCGGACCGTTTTTCTTTTGTCTTTCAAGCGATGCAGCTCGAGTTTGAGGAGAAGCGGGTCAGCTGACGCTACACCGGCATTAACTTCTTAATGAAATGCGTCACCATGGCAACAGGAGAAAGACAGCTCCATTGGAAAGAACTTGAAGCCTCCTCGTAGTGGGATCTGAAAGGGAACATTAAAACGCAGCAGGAGGACCTTTGTGTTTCCCTCTGAGGTTGTTTGGTTTGATCCCAGAGGGGCGTGCACCGGTACCTGTCACATAAATGTCTGCCTCGTGACTGAGGATAACAAGGGTAATATTAAAGACCTTATGCATATGGCCCACTGCCTTTTGTGCCAGAGTGTTAAAACTAAGATCATCTTGTAATCAGAAGAGACGAAGTTAGAGTCGTTTTAGTCAAACCTTGTAAATCTTTTATGGCCTTTTCACCTTCAGCTACAGGTGATAATAACTGCATTATGTGTGAATTATATCAGGTATCGCAGAAGTTGCTCAACTGTCTGCCTGTCTTTCGTTGTCTCGCTCTGTGCAAGGACGAACTTGGAGGCTCTGCAGAAGAAGCTGGAGGAGCTGGAGTTGGACGAGCAGCAGCGGAAACGTCTGGAGGCCTTCCTGACGCAGAAGCAGAAGGTGGGGGAGCTGAAGGACGACGATTTCGAGAAGATCTGCGAGCTCGGTGCGGGCAACGGGGGCGTCGTCTTCAAGGTGTCGCATCGACCCTCGGGTCTGATCATGGCGAGGAAGGTCAGTTTTTGGGTTTTTTTACACTCGCTTACTGTCATCCCTCTGAACTTTTTTTTTGTTTGTTTCTTTTAAAGAAACAATGAAAGCAAGAACACGATGTTCCAGCTGAATCATTTTTTCTGTGGTTACATATTGTCCAAAAGTACATGTATATGTAAATCCTGTGCACCTTCATGTGTCTTCCTGAAATGAGTTTTCATCGTTTCCGATGAACACTGCTGTGAGGCTTTATAACAAGCTGTACAGATTATTTCTCCCTCAGCTTCACGTTCTGCTGGGTGTCCTTGGGCGTTGTGAGGAAGCGAGCATGAAAGGCCAGCAATGTCCTCACTTCCTCCTCACATTTAGAGCGGAGGCAACATTCCGCCAGCTGCATCAGGATTATTAACAAAACTCTAGAAGAACAAGAGAAAGAAAATGTTCTGTCTTCCAGTAGAATTTTTATGTATAATCATCCATGAAGGGGCTGTAATATTGTTGCCTGTGTGTAAATGGTAAATGGCTTGCACTTGTATAAGATCCAAGGACCCCAAAGCGCTTCACACTACAATCATTCACCCATTCATTCACACATTCATACACTGATGGAGGTAAGCTATATTGTACGGGCTGACAGAAGTGAGGCTGCCATCACACCGGCGCCACCGAGCCGTCTGACCACCACCAGTAGGCGAGGCGGGTGAAGTGTCTTGCCCAAGGACACAATGGCTGAGACTGACGGAGTGGGGGTTCAAACTGGCAACCCTCTGGTTACAGGACGAACCCTTACCTCCTGAACCACCGCTGCCCCAGTGTGCGTGTATCATTTGCCCGTCTCATGACCTAGTGTAAGGATTATAATGAAACTTTCAGAAAGTATTCATTGTTTGTACCTCTACAAATGATTCACTTTTGACATCAACCCCATTTAAGATGGTCGCCACAGCAAAGCAAACTTATGAAACGCGGACATGTCTATAGCTCAGCCAGTTTTACAGATATTCAGCTAAATTTAGATGTGGTGGTAGCTGACAGTCAGTCACAACATTTACTCCAAGTGCTAACAAATCTCACAAGATCTCGCAATATCTCATGAGATCACGTTGAGGTTTGACCAAAATGGCTGTCGTTTCTCATCATAAGATGATCTTAATTTAAAACTCTGGCATGAAAGGCAGCGGGCGACATGCATTCCTTCAAAGAATCCAAACGCGCAAGGATTTAAGTCTTTGTCACTTAATTGAAGTGTATTATTTGTAAAAGAACGAAACGCTGAGGTCTGCTGTGTTCCAGCTGATCCACCTGGAGATTAAGCCGGCCATCAGGAACCAGATCATCCGAGAGCTGCAGGTGCTCCACGAGTGTAACTCTCCGTACATAGTGGGGTTCTACGGTGCCTTCTACAGCGATGGAGAAATCAGCATCTGCATGGAGCACATGGTACGGCTTTATGTTCCGCCTCGTAGTGTTATTTCCACCACTGGAGAGAACAGCACTTTCATCACTTCTGCATGTCCAGCCTTGTTGGTATGAAAACTAACTAAAATGCTTTTTTTCAAATTATTTTTTATCTGTAGGACGGAGGATCTCTGGACCAGTCGCTAAAGAAAGCAGGGAAGATCCCAGAGCAGATTCTTGGCAAAGTCAGCATCGCTGTGGGTAGTTCCAACACCCCTCCTACCAGTTTCTTAAAACAAGGTTTTCACTGACTGGTAACTGACTAACACCTGGTTTTATGACCGCTACGATGCAATATTTCCTTTAACAGGTCATTAAAGGACTTTCTTACCTGCGGGAGAAGCACAAGATCATGCATAGAGGTTGGTCTTTATTCAGTTTACCACCTATCTAGCAAAACATCAATGATAACTAGAACAAAGACAACATCAAAAGTAAAAAAAAAAGAATTATTATTTGGAAAAACTGATGCCCATTTTGTATTTAAAGTCAGCAACAAATTTGAAGTTAGATTAGCCAATAAGAGACAAAGCTGTTATGTATTACTTAAAAAACTAAAATAAATTCTGTGGATCGTCTCACAAGTATCCAGTTTATTTGGCAACAGGTCAGGAACATGACTGAGCATGAGTCACTGAACTCCCACATCTCCTCCAAAGTGCTCATCGGTGTGGGATCGTCAAGAAAAAAAAAAAAAGCCTGCATAGGTGGAGTGCAAGAATATAAAAAACCGTGTTTGTGTTTTTTAAACAGAAACATTAAAAATGATTTCATAAGAATCTTGGTAAAGTAAAAAGAGGTCACAGAAGTGAAGATATTTATCATTTTATTGAAATTGGCTCCACTAAGCTTGGTAAAACTTTAGCAGTGAGCAGATCTGCATTTTGATTAAAAGCACATTAAGATAGGAGGGTTTTGTGCAATCAGTGTATTCCTTGCAGCAGTGGTGTCCAATCCTGGTCCTGAAGGGCCTCTACCTTGCATGGGTTAGATGTTTCCCTGCTCTTTAGCAGGTCTTCACGTTCTGCAGAAGCCTGTCAGTCTCTCGTTCAATTAAATCAGGTGTGTTACAACAGAGAAACATCTAAATCATGCAGGATAGCGGACCTCCAGGGACAGGATTGGACACCATTGCCTTACAGGATAATTATGAAGAGTTCTACTTCTCAGGATTCACAGCTTCAGAAGCATCTTAATGCCTTTCATTTAAGTTATAAATTGTTATCGGACGAGAATCCTGTACGATTGTCTTCCGAGCTGCTTATTGTCAGTCGTAGACCACCTTCTCCCTGCGCTTCCCTGAACCCTGCGTGTTTCTATTTCAGATGTCAAGCCCTCTAACATCCTCGTGAACTCCCGCGGTGAGATCAAGCTGTGCGACTTTGGAGTGAGCGGACAGCTTATCGACTCCATGGCCAATTCCTTTGTGGGCACTCGCTCTTACATGTCGGTGAGTCAGAGATAAACATAAAAAGTTTCATAAAAGGGGCATTAATTACAATCAGATTCTTTTCTTCTTGTCTGGACTACTTAAACTGATTCAGAAGCCAGGACGTTGTGTTGTAACGAATGAATATGTTGTATGTTACACAGCCAGAGCGTCTGCAGGGCACCCACTACTCTGTTCAGTCAGACATCTGGAGTATGGGTTTGTCTCTAGTTGAAATGGCCATCGGACGCTTCCCTATCCCCCCGCCCGATTCCAAGGAACTGGAACAGATTTTCGGATTCCCTGTGGAAGGAGAAGCAGCCTTCGGCGAGTCCTTCCCCAAACCGCGGCCCCCTGGGCGACCTGGCAGCTGTAAGTTGGGGAGCTCTGGTTTTTCCTGCAGAATATTTCTCAGTCAGCTAACTTATTCGTCACTGTGTTGCTCTCCCAGCATATGGTCCAGACAGCAGACCTCCAATGGCCATTTTTGAGCTGCTTGATTACATTGTCAACGAGGTGAGTTTATTGATCATATTCATGCACTTTCTGCATTGAACCAGTATCTTTGTACTGACTGGTTGTATTTTCAGCCTCCGCCAAAACTGCCTGGGATATTTAGCTCAGAATTTCAAGACTTTGTCAACAAATGGTGAGGGCCATTTTTGATATATATATATATATATATTTTAAAAAAAAAAAAGGCCACAGTAATTGCTTCACTGCTGGCTCTTCACTGACATTTTTTCTTTTACAGCTTGATTAAGAATCCTGCAGAGAGGGCAGATTTGAAACAGCTGATGGTGAGCGTGCATTTCATATATTCCCTGCATTCTGAAACATATTTAACCGCAATAAAACCTGCCGTTTCAGGTGCATCCTTTCATCAAAACGTCCGAAGCGGAGGAGGTGGACTTCGCTGGCTGGCTGTGCAGCACCATCGGACTCAGTCAGCCTGCCACGCCCACCCACGGAACGGCAATGTGAGCCCCGCTCCCGTCGACAACGAAGCCATAATCACAAGATTCCGACAAATCCGTACTGTTGTTGAAGTGTTTCCCCAAGAACGCAATGAGTTCTAAAAAGGTGTGCAATTTGTAGGATATTTAATGTACAAACTTAGATGCCAAGTTCAATTGTGTCAAACAGCTTTGGGCTTCCTTGCAGGCCTGCTTGAAAAGCCATCTTTTTCTAAAGATTCAACTTATTTAAAAAGTGCTGCTGAACCTGTGTGCTTGATATTCCCCTTATACCTGTACCCTTCCAGACACAGCAAATTGTTTAATATTCGTTAGCTTATGTGAAATTATTCTTGTCAATTAAAAGGTTTTGAATAACACATCTGACTCGTGCTTTTGAAACAACTGATTTATTTACTGAACTCCAGTCTTTTTAGCTTTATGCCTTGGGTTTAGCAGCTGCTGCCTTCTTTGCAGGCCTTTTCTTGGGCTTCAGCATCTTAGCCTTGATCTGTAACAAAAAAAACCCCATCATTAACCATCAGGTTTTACTTCTACCTTAATATGTTTTCTAAGTACAAACGACTTACAGCAGGGTCGTGCTGCAGGATAGCGCGACGTCTTGCTGTCTTGGCGTAAGGGTTCAGTTTGAGCATGATCTTCAGATTCTTCAGAGGATTCTTCTTCAGGACTCTGCGGTCGATCTTCTTGCTGCAATGAGAAGAAAAACCAGGCTTAATTTAAATGACTGCTAAACTGTTTTAGAACTGATTCACTTTTTTGCTTTTGCATTGCTCAGAACTTCAATAACAATCAGGGTTCAGAAACACGGACCTGAAGTGTAAACTCATCATAGCCACAACTAGTTACGGACAGCGTGTATACATGGATACGTACACGGGTGCGCGTAGAGCTTTCTGGATCTCCTCGCTCTTCAGAATCCTGCTCAGGTCTGTGTTTGTCATCTTGTGCATGGGAAGGCTGAAAACAAAAAGCATCAACTTTAAACTCCTGACAAATAAAAACAGCGACGTCACTACTTTAGCTTTGTTTTAACTCAGAACTTCGGCAAATATCACATAGTTCAAAAACACGGACCATGAAGTGGAAGCTCATCACTGTGATGTACATGTACAACATACAGTATGCTGTGACTTGTGCTACAGATTACACGCTGCTTAAATACTCACTTGTAGTCGACCTTCATGGTGGCAGGTTTGCGCCAGGTGCCGTACAGCTCGTCCAGCTTGCGGAAAGCGCTTTCAGTCCAGATGCAGAATCGTCCAATGTGACCACCGGGAGCAAGCCTCAGGAGGTTCAGTTTGTTCACGTTCTGCAGAGTGATGCCTGCAGAATGCAGCACAAAAATCAAACACTTACAAACTAAGTAATTTGAAAACATGTTTTGTGTCATTCACCGTGCTGCAATGATTTAAATATCATGCTTCCTGAGCATGGTCATTTTATGTGATTCATGTAGCTCACCTGGAATATTTCTGAAGGCTTTGGTTAAACCAGTGTCTTGGTTGTAGATGATGCATGGCCCTTTACGTTGGATCCGTCTGCGATTTCTCATTTTACCCTTACCAGCACGCATGCGCTGAGAGGCGTAGACCTGGAAACACAATTTTTTATAAAGCACTCAGAAAAATACATTTCACATGACAAAAACTAAACCCTAACCACTGATACAAATTTAACTGTTTCCAATCTATTCTTAGACTAGTACAAACAAAGCTATTGAGTTTTCAGTGTTACATTTAATAAATCACAAAACTGGTGTCAATTAACACTGAGCGTATGTTTTAGCACGTCTAATTTTAGCTAAAAATGTTGGTAAAAAAACAACAACTTTAGGTTACCATCTACAAAAAGCTACAAAGTAAAATCTTTTGTACACAGATGAACATGTAAAAGTTTTAAATCTAAAGTCAAAAGTCATGTATAGTTCTGATACAAGGACTGAGGGAGTTCTAAGCTGCAAAAGTCCACAAACAAACCTGTGACATTGTACATCCAAATTGTCATTTTTCATGACTACAAAACAAAACAAACAAAAAAAAAAAAACAGACAACTGTCTAGAAAATCTATGTTGACTAACTTTAATCTGCTTTTACCTTCTTGATGTCATTCCAGGCCTTGAGCTTCTTGAGCAGGAGCACTGCCTCCTTGGTCTTCTTGTAGCCCTCAACTTTGTCTTCAACCACTAATGGGACTTCAGGGATTTCCTCGATGCGATGACCTAACAAACAACAGCTTCATGTCATTGAAGAATATTTACAAGGAAAGTGTTGACTGTATTGCCCGAGTTTGCTCAGACTTTAACACACATCAATACTCTGTGACAGCTTAATAACAGCAGGCAACTGTCACTGTTCACAGGTCTCAGACGCAAATTACACCATCACAGCAAGTCAAATCTGGATCACAATCCATTACCCCTACAAAAACGTATGCCCAAAACACTTTGTAGTATTTCTAAAACTCTTTCTGTTAATTTTGTATTAATATGTAAACTGGAAACTTACCCTTAGACATGACAAGTGCAGGGATGGCTGAAGCAGCCAGGGCAGAGCAGATGGCATAGCGCTTCTGGGGCGTGTTGATCCTGCGGTGCCAACGGCGCCAGGTTTTGGTGGGGGCAAACATGCGACCACCACGGCACATCTAAAGCAAAGTCAAGGAAGTCTTGACACCAAAATACCAAATACCGGAGCACTTATTGCCTGCTCAGACTCAATATTCAACAGCCATCTGAGCCAGCATATGACAGTAGGCATTCTGTCACTGGTCACAGAGTCAGACGCAAATTACACCATCACAGCAAGTCTGCACACAGCTCACAAAAGAGTTTAGGAAGTGTGATAAAAAAAGGATACGTTTCCAAAAGCACCCTGGCCAGATCGGTGAGTGCCACCACCTCTAACACGGGGTATACGGGCTACAGCTCTTCCCGTTCCCCAGGACTCTGCACTAGTCTGGTGGCCTGAAATACACAGACACACATTAGACTCAAACACACAATACGGTACAAAACATAACCTATAATCATTCATAATGACATCATGGATTAATATGACAGACACTCACCTGCCAGTTCGCTGACAGCATAAGGCTGGCGACTGTTCTTGCGCATGTTGGTGTGAACAAAATTCACAACATCAGGGCGAATGGGGGCCTTGAACACAGCAGGCATGACTACATTTTTGCCTGAAGATTCTCCTTTCTCGGAATACACCGAGATGAGAGGTCGGGCACAGGCCTGAGGGCGAAACAACCACAATCTTAAGATTTCATATAACATATGTGCAACTGGATACAAACTTATGAATAAAGTTTGTAAGCAATTTCTACAGCTCTTACTGTTACGATTTAAAAACGTTCAATAATGGCTATTCGCGATTATTCTGTGCTACAATTACATTTAAACGCATTCAACTTAGTTTTGATCAAAGTTCTCAATTAAAACAGCACAAAATATATGGATGCTGGTATTAGCTTAGCACGTCCCTGCTATCATGGCTTGCTCGGGGTTTACCGTGATCGTAAATTTTAAGTATATCCTAAAACGAAACAAATGCCACGCAAATGCAGGAGTTAGGGTCAGGCTCGTTAAAATCATAACCACTATAAAAAAAGATATTGGGTTAGCGAGCTACGAAGCAACTCGTACACGTGTGACTAGGCTGAATCGCTCGTCTAAAATGGCTCCTCGTGTTAGCTTCTCTAGCCAGGAGCATTAGGTTGTCTGTTCATTCGACTTTAAAAATAACATCCTAAACAAGTCAAACTTTTAGATTTTCATCTAAATGCACAAGATAAAGTGAAAAAGACGTGTTATGTCAGACATGCTAAGTCATATGTCCGTGATTTCTCACCATTTTCGGTAGTTATTTTTCGGCTCGCCGGGAACCACGCTCCACTCGCTATGGCGGCCACAGTAAAAAGGAAGTTAGTAAATCACCCGTGATCCTATATGCCTCCGCCTGACAGAAAACCACTTCCGTTAACAACATTTTGATATTTTTTCGAGCTAACCTCGTACTAATTGTATTGAAACCCCAGAAAATATGAGCTACAACTATTAGTATGAAACATCTCTAAATAAATCGACACGAAACGATTAAAACTGCGTTTTGCGGTTGGGACTATATTTTCCCTCGAGCCTGGCGCAACATCTTTTTACGTCAACGGAAAAACCGAACTACTTTCCTTTTTTAATCTTTCTAAAATAACAGTATATTTTTTATAACATGTATTGTTCATTTGAGTAAAAGATTCGTAGCATTTTTAAATGTAATAACAACAATATTGTTTGTTTTAATTAAATTTTTACTCGATTTATACGATGACCTGTGACCTCATGTCGTCACCGTTTGAGTTAGCGCGCGAGCGTCTAAATACAATCGTTAGCATAAAGTTTGTTTAGCGTATTTTTTTTTTACCTTTTTGCCTTCATATTTTTGGTCTAATATACTAAAGCTAGAATCCAATTTTGGAATGGGCTCAAAGGTGATATCTAAGGCCGAAGAGTTTTTAAATATTTGTCGGTGAGTAGCGTCAATTTACTAAACTCCAGCTGAAAGAAAATGTTTTTTTTATCAACCTATTTACAGCTTATTCCTAAGATTAAGTTGCTTGTATTCGTGTGTTTTGTTCTAGATCTCTTCAAGAGAAGGAAAGCAGTGATTCATGTTTATATGAGGTAACTTTTTTTCACCCAAAATATGCGTCCCAACTCTTATTAAACAGAGTTTAGTGTGTTTTTGCATGATTATCAAAATGTATGTCGCCTTTTAGGAGGACATCCAGATCTTAAAGACTAATGGAGACAAAATTGCTGCAGTAAATTTATACTGTGGCAACCAGACAGTGTTTGTCTGTGAAAAAGCTGTGAGTATTTTTTTAGTCCTGTCAGAGCTCAGCTGTCTTTGTTTGATTTGCAGATGTGTTTTTGCTTAACTTTGTTGTGCTCAAAAGCTCCACATGATTTGTGAAAAGGGCTTAATGCAACTTTAAAACGATTTGGTTGTCACCTAAATGAACACTAATGGATTAACAACTGTGTCCTGGCAAATCTACATAGACCTGAGCCTGATAGGAATTAGTCCACATTGTCTGATTTCACTTACACTTTGGTAACTTTCACCTCATATTTTGATAGGTTCCAAAATTAAGTGAACCAAATGATGAACAAGGGATGGAGACCATCTCTGATGCTGATGATGGTTGTGATGTTCTGCAAACAGAACAGGGACCACAGCCGCTTACAGTCACCAAAGCAAGGTGAACAATGGTAACAATTTACATTTCTTTGAAATGAGGTTGCATGTCTAATAAACCACCTTTTTTTTCCTTTTCATATAGACAGCTGCTGTCTTTGTACACATTATCTCAAAACTCTGGCGTGTCAGCCGTGGACAGCAGTTTTGTTTTGCACCCTCTCTGGGTCCGATGCGACATGTCTGATCCTGCTGGAACAACTTGGTTCGGTGCTGAACCAGTCAGCGTGGGAAATAAAGTGACTGGTGTCAAATTGTACTCCGTAACCTGCAAAGGTACATCTTAGACTCCTTTGAGTATTATTATACCATTATTCTGAGACGTCATTAAACACCAAATATCTGTTGTGTGGTTTTGACACTTGTCTTTACTGGCCTTTTATATTGTAAGGTTCTACTGTGGACAAACGATCTTTCCCAACCTTAGAGGAACTGAAACAAGAGCATAAGAAAAGACATAATCTACCCTCAGTAAGACAGTGTGCGTTCTCTTATGCTCATCAACAAGGATGAGTACGTATTCACCTTTAATTGTCAATATGTTACAGATGGGGGTTAAAGGAAATGCCAGGTTCAGCTTGTTTGGCTCCACTGTTCTTGAAAACACCATCATTGAGTCGCAGAGCAGTGTGACCGTGGATTTCAAATGGAGTCATGTGGAGAGCGTGCTTGAGGATCCTCCTTTATCCTCGACAGCAACACTGGTGAGCGGCAACCATCCACACCTAAAACATCATATTTATTGTGCTTCACTTTAGAAGTGGTTACTCTGTGAGATAACAGGAACAGGATTCCTACCTTGTGTGTCTTTGTTCTCATGCAGAATATTAAAGTTTCCAGTGGAGATATGAGGAGCCCAATGTTTGAGATGTACAGGGAGCTGGAGTTTCTTCAGGTCTGTGTTTTGTCGTAATTTAGGATTATAGTAACAACAAATATTTCAACAACTAACTAAATATGTCAGGGTTCTGGTATTTCAGACTCTTGCAGATTGTTTGAAAACCGGTGAGACTGAATGGCTGGAACCTTTGGAAAGCACTTCAGCTGTAAATTTGACTAAGGCCTACCTTGAAGGTGTCCTGTTCAGTAAAATCAGTACACATTCAACATGCTAAAAAGCTAGCACACAGCTAAGTGCACTGTCTCTCTTTTCATCCTTCTCGCAGAACTTCAGAACACCGCACAAACATCACAAGATCAGGTTGCAAAAACAGCAGAGGTATGATAATGTTTAAAACAAGGGCTGTAGCTCAAATGTATTTCATTTAGAATAATAACTTTGACCTTTTTGTTGTTGTTGTTGTGTCTTGTTGAAGACCACAAAGCTGAAGTCTGAGACAGACCCTCCCATTTTCAACTGTTTCTTGGAAAGAGGCAATTTGGATTTTGTGGAACAGCTGTGGATTCGGTTAAGAAAAAGTATTATTTGTTTTGTTGTTAAGGAAACTTGGATTTATATGCGACTTTACCGGAAGTCATAGTCAACCATTTTTTTCTTTCTATAACAGGCGTGACTTCATACGAGGACGTCAGAGACAGTTTGAAGTTGGTAATCGAAGCTCTAAGATACAACGATATCAAGCCCTGGGTATGAAGCGCTCGGATATTGACAGCTGTTCACACAGAAGATGTACACCTTTGAGTGTGACTGATTTATTTATTTATTTTTTTTAAATCTACTTCCTGAAGATTCATAGAGACAGCAGCAGCTCGCTCAGTAAACTCATTCTGCAGTCCTACCACCAGCAGATAGATCACGTCTCTCTCACAGATGTCACCCCCATTATCATGCTACTGGAGATGGGTCTGGACAAGATTAGAAAAGATTATATCAACTACCTGATTGGTAACTTTTTGATCGTTTTTAAGTTCTGTGTATAACTCAGATAGTTATTGTGAAATACTGATGGCTTTTTATCTCCCAGGTGAAGAACTGACAACTTTAAACCACTTGGTGAGCTGAATATGTTGTTTTTTTTTGTGTCATTTAACAATACATCTCAGACTAAACAAAGTACTGAGAGCAATTTGCTCCACAGTCTTACTTCCTGAGCACGGAGGTTGATCTGCAGGAGCAAGTTGTCCGACTTCGAAAACTGCACCACCTGCTGGAGATAATTGTGACCTGTGGAACATTCCTGGCTTTGCCCTACGACCGCCTCTTTCTTCTCACGCAGTAAATCTTGACTTTGTGTATATATGTATATATTTCAGAATGCATGATTATCAAGCTCATTTTAAATAAACATCATGTTTTGTTTTTTTTTCCTATAGATCATGTTTGCAACACTACAAAACGTCACCATACGATGAGGAACGAGAGTTCAAACTCCAAATCAAACCGGCCCTGATCAGCCATTTGTATCAGAAGTAAGGAATACAACTTTATGTTCGCTATGTCAAAAGAGGAAACTATGATATTTGAACTAACATTTGTGTTTCTAACACATATTAGAAAATTATCCAGAAGGGAAGACAGACTGAGACTTTGAGACTTTCTCTTCCGATCATTTAAATTAAATTTTACTTGGGAAATAAACCTACTGTTAATTGAAAATGACAAACAAAACAACATTTGTGTTAGGCTGTTTGGCAAAATGAGGAGAATGCTGTCTGTTTTGTAGCCGAGATTCAGTTTACAGGTGCTGCATTTAGCCTTGTTTATGAGTTTTAGTGTGTGAAGTTCTTTGTACACAGTTTTCCTTTGTGACCTTGCGTTTTTAGCCTGACCCAACATATTCAGACCCAAGAAATTGCCCATTCCTTTCTTTTAATGCAGTATCATTTACAGGGCTAATCATATGATACATTTGAAATTAGTAGCAGTCAAGCTTGTCTGTAAAATGGTCCATGCCGATCCTTTTAGATTGTACACAGAAAAGTGTACCAACTATAGCCCAGAAAAACAAGGTAATAGTTCCTGAATGCAACTCTAAGTAGGTCTATTTTACATGTTTTATTCACTTTGTTTTCTTTTTGGAGATGAAATTTTAGACCTGAGTTATTGTTAAAACCATAACTGAGTTTTACAACACCTAACTAATGCTGGTTTTTATTCCATTCCTAAACTAACGCACAGCTACCTGAGTGTTGCAAAACAAAAATTGTTTTTAGCATAAAAGGTTAAAAATGTGAGTTGATCATAGCAATGTAATAAATCTTATTAGCAGTGTCAGAAAATGTACAGTGTCCCTAAAAGTGAAAGGATGATTTTTTAAAAATTTTTTTAGAACACAAGCAGAGGTTTAAACCAATATGTTCAAGTTTAGACCTGATATTTGAAGTAAAAGCAGAACTTTTACCAGTGTAACGACCAGAAACCTGCAGGAGGATCTAATTAATTCAGACTAAAATGATCAATAAATTATGATTTAACCACTAAGGCTCAGAAAGTGTCAGGCAAAAACCTCATGTCTCCGTTTTTTTGCATAAATCAGCTCTACTTGTCACCCTCCCATCTGTCTGCGGTTGTGATGGCTAATAAATAAAAAGTGTCAAAAGGAGCTTGTGATCACAGTTTATTTAGTCGAAAAGAAAGATTTTTTCCCTTTTTGCATTTCCTTTTAAATTGCCTTTTAAAAAAAATACTATGATTCTGCATGCTGACAATATGCAAAGAGGGGGGAAAAAAAGCAAAAGCTGTAGAGTTTTGTTTTGTAGTTTGATGAGGGGAAAAATAGATGAAATATTAACAGAAGTTTAATTTTATTAATCTATATGACTCACTTTGCTTTTAGCTTAGTTTATTTTATTGCATTCTGGACTTATTAACACAATATTCGACGGAGCGTGGGTGAGACGAGCTCTCATGATGTTTGTGGATCTTCTCCTCAGAGAGCATCCAGTAATGTGGGGGGTAGAGGTATCCAGCGGCCACGGTCCTCGTGAGGTGCGGACCTCCTTCCAGCTTAGTGACAGACCGCTGGTCGACCACGTCGTCTTTGAAACAGGTGATTTGCAAGTCCCGTTCAAACTATATTGGCGGGTTAACGTCAGCTTAACGTAAAGTAAAGATAACTTTGCTTTGTGTTTGTTTTTTTTAGATTACCCAAATGAAACGGTCAACGGGGACACTGAGGAGCCCGCTTTCTTTTCCACCATGGTGTGCTGCAGCCTCGTCAGCTTCACCTGAGTTTACAACGTGCACAACAACTACACAACGAAGTACATGTTAGTATTTCATATTCTCATTAGCAATTAACATGTTTAGAAATACTACCGTAATAGTGCAAGCCAAATTCATTTAAACCACTTAAAAGTCTAAATAATACACCATACGTTTTTTTGTTTGGATGTTGTTAGTGTTAATAAATTTCAGCTGTTTTTTTTTTTTTTTTTTACCACATTTAATTTATTAACACGTTTCCTGTTCAGGATGGTGGTTGGAAGGGGATTTCTGCCAAGTTCTGTTTAATCCAGATAAAACCCACAGTAGATCAAATGGGTTATTTGCAACAACAGTATTCTACAGCAGCAATCTCATGTGAGAAAAAGAAAACGGGAAAATCTTACACGTTGCAAGTGAATAAACAGTTTGTCTGCATTTAAATCCAACATCTCTGGCATATTTTTTTTTAATCTTCTTAGCAAACACTGTATACACACCAAAATTAGTCACGTCAGTAATCCTCTTTAAATTCACCTCAAAAATTGTGTTCATGCTTACACAAAAACTATTAAAGAAGCGCTGCACTTCCACTGCATGCTTTCAAGTGTGTACAGACTGTGTGTCGGCGCTTGCAACTGTAAACACACGGTCTAGTTCTTCCTTCGCAGCAGGAACATGAGGAAGATGGCACTGAGCAAAATACAGAGCGTGCACACCGTGGGAACGACGATCTCCGTTACCATCTCCATGTGGCTCGTCAGCGGGTCTGCAAAACACACACACACACACACACACACAAATACGCTCGTCACAAACGTCCACGAGCTATCAAACAGCGCAGACACGGTTCATAAAGCGAGCAAGAGTGCTCAAGCACAGCACTCAAAGGGTTAACATTTCTCACCTAAATAAAAATCATATTTTATCTAATTCATCGCGAGCGGTTCCTTACCATGTATAAGTCTTAGAATATTGGCAGCAGTACTCCGCTGTTCCTCTAATGAAAGAAGAGAAAGTACTTAGAAGTGATTGCCGACACTTTAACCCTTTGAGAACTGCACGCAGGTACTGGGAGGATTTTAGAAAACAGCAGCAACATGTGTGTAGGCAAGAAAACTGTTAAAATCTAAAGCGCTTAAAATATACGCAGTCAGCAAAACTCAAGCTTGCTAAGTCGGGGGCCTGACTTAAAAATTAAGATGCTCTTTGAGCAAGTTTCCAGAGCAGGGATCCCCAAAGGGCAGACCGCGGTTCAGTTTTGGACCCAAATTAAGTCTTTTCTAAACCCAGATCGGCTTTTAAAGTTCAGTAAAATTAATAATAACATATGTATATATTTATACTTGTGCACATTCTGCCTTATTTACAGTAATTTATTTTAGGCAGAGCAGCTTTTTAAGCATTAATGGTATTTCATTTTAGGTGACACAGCTTTTCTCCAATTTGCAGTCATTTATTTTAAGCGGCAAAGCTTTTCCCACATTTATGGTAATTCCCACGCATGAAAAAAACAATATGGTGAGGGAAGAAAACTATCAAAAAAAAATAAAAATATAGGAAATTTTCTTTAGGTGGACCTTGTTGAATTTTAATTAAAGACCACTTGTCGAGAGATATGCTTATTGTTTGTTTGTTTATGTTAAAGTTGATGTAAAATTAAGAAAAAGAGATTGAAGTATGCATATTAGAATTAAGAGGCTGTAAATTAGAAAAGTGTTGCCTGTCAGACACCAGACGTACCGGCCTGTTTTCAAGCCATGACTGTTAGTGTAAAGCTGCAGATGCTTCAGTCGGTTAGTCAGATTTTTAACCACACAGTCACAAAGCAAACGAAAAACGAATGCAGCGACAGTCAGATGAGATATGTACCCAGAGGTTCTAAACTTCATCATGCACTGGCCAAACCTTTGGCCTTTCTGCATGTTCCTTGGACTCTCTTCTAGCTGGAGGGGCAAACAAAGAAGATATCTCAGGTATTCTGCAGGAATGGCTTTGGTTTTTACATTTCTACCAATCTTTCTTTTTTTTTTTCTAATAACTTAAATGTGCTCTCAAGTGAACAGAAACAAACCCAATTGTTATAATAGTATTTTTTTTTTGTTGATTTGTTTTATATTTATTTAAGCTAGAATCTTAATTTGTTTACCCCAGCTAGTTGTTAACCTCATTCCACTGACAAACTTAGAAGATAAACTGACCTGCAGCTAATAGCTGATTACTAGAAGAACATGTCTCCACGGCCTTCCTCCTCCAGTTTTCAACCTGTCGGCGATCCCAAATCAATCAAACCAAATTATTAGAAGAAAGAACGGAAGGTGTGTGTGTTTCGAAATGGAAATCTTGTCAACCAGACGAGCGTCTTTCACCTCTCTCTGATTGGGAAATCCATTGGAGCTGATGACGCGTTTGTAAAACTGGACCGAAGCTTTGGGATAGCGAGGCTTGTTTTTGTTCCTGAAGTCCACGTAGTACAAGCCGAACCTTTCAGAGTACCCTTCATCCCACTCAAACTTGTCCAGCAGGGACCAGGCTGTGTAGCCCTTCACGTTGACCCCGTCTCTGACAGCTGGGAGACACAAAGAGAAATGTGAGGAGAGTTTGGGTTGAACTCTGCTTTTTTTTTTTTTTTTATCTGTGAGATCCATCACCTTTTAGCATCTCATTGATGTAGTCTTTAAAATACTGTATCCTCCACTCGTCACACAGCTCTGTGCAGGACATCTTTTCAGAGACTCCGTTCTCCGTCACATAAATCATTGGGTTTCCATACTGAGTCTGCAGGCGGAGCAAAGCGATGCACTATAACCAAAGCTGCGCTCCGCAAAGGTTACTTTAAACACAGCAGGAAAACCATCTTTGCGCTACTGCGCAGTGAGTCACCTTGACGAAGTTTAGCAGACGTCTGAAACCCCAGGGCACGGAGTAGAGCCACTCTGATCCGGGATCGGGCCAGCGCGGGTCAACCAGCTCAGCCAGGTCACGGTCGGTGAAGTAGCTGGTCCCGCTTCGGCCCGGCGGGCTGCCCTTATGGGTGATGTAGCGCGTGGTGAAATGGCCGATGCCAAGGAAGTCGCAGGTCCCCTTAATGTAGCTCTTCTCCTGTGGAGAAAACGAGGGCAGGCGAGACGTCCCCAGTCCCTGTTGGACACTCTTCCTTCCTGCGCACAGTTACAAGAAGGGTTTAGTTAATTCCTCTGTAAACAATAATATAAGATAAAAGGCCACTGGACAGATTTAAATGAAACTTTAATAAGTAATCTGTGGATGTACCTCTACAACTGATTAACTTGGAGTCAAACCAATTTAAGACTGGCGCCGCAGCTAAACAACCATGTCCAACACAGAAATGACTTTAACTAACTCAATTTCACATATTGAGATAAAATCTGATATAATAGTTGAGTCATTAACAGCACATACTCTGAATGAGACATTTTGCGATATTGTGTAATATTGCGCGTAACATTATTTGTCACGGTTTGACCCCAAAAGTTAATCAGTTGTAGATGTACATCCGGCAGTTAATGCTCAAGTTGTAATCAAAGATCTAGCAATGAGTAGCACTTATATGTGTTGTTGTAAATGACTCTCAGCTACTACAACAACAAAGATTAGTACAATATATGTAAAATCAACGGGATTATTGCAGTTTTTGTTTTCTAAGGTCAATTGTTTTTGAATTCCGTTAAGTCCAAAAGTACATAAAATGATTGTTTTCTGAAAGTTTATTTAAAATCTGACCACTGATTCATGAGATATTTCGCTAAGAAACAGTATTAACTCCAAATAGTTAATGGCAAAATTCTAAACTGAGATCTTTTCACAATCTCTTAGCGCTCAGAGTAGGTGTTGAGGATCAGTCTCAGCTACTACCACACAAACCTTTAGGTCAAAACCTATGAAACTGACTTGAGTTAGTAATTTCTGTGTAATTTCTGGCGGCGATTTGAATCTTGACTTAATAAGTTAGTTAATGTACATCCAATGATTACTTTCTGAGAGTTTCATTAAAATCTGTCCAGTGGTTCATGAGATATTTTGCTAACAGACAGCCACACATGCGTGTACATGGGCTAAAAACATTATTGTCTTATACACTAGATTCACTTTTCAGCAGTGGGCGATAATTAAGCGTTTAACTCACCAACAAAGTCCTTCATCACCTGAGGGTAGTCTCCATGGAAGACGGGTGTGGCGAACCAGCCCAGGTAGAACTGGACGTATCTCTCAGCTGCTTCGATGTCTTTCTGGCTGCTGATGTCCACCGGCTCGCCCCAGTCCCCCGACAAAGAGATGCCAACCAGACCTGCGGAGGAGCACAGCGGTTCTCACCAGCTCCGACTTCCACTGCAGGGTGAACATGGAGCCTTATTTACCTTGTTGTTTCCCCCTCCACTGTGTGTCGTAAGTGTGCCAGACTTTAGCATGTGCCTAATATGGAAAACATTTACATTACTAATTACTGAGCAACTCATTTCTCTCAGGTCTTGATAGTCAAACACATCTGCAGCTTCCTGCCTTTATCATGTGATGCGCAGCTCTGTAAGCGCCCGTTCCTCTGAGCCTCAGCCCCGGAGCGTGCTCTCCTGTTTCGTAGCCCTCGACGGCTACAGACTGTAATTAGAAATCAAAGAGGACCTGCTTTGAACTTAGGAGGCGGGCGAAACTCTTCCTGTGGCTCCGCAGAAACGTTTAGCGTTAGATTCATGTAAGTAAACGTATCGCAAGCCTACCCATGGATTGTTAAACGTGATCCAGTACTTCACTCGGCTGCCAAATCTCTCAAAGCACAGGTTGGCGAATTCATTGAAATGATTGATCATACTTATGTTCTGCCACCCACCATACTTCTCCTGTAGAACCTAGAAGATCAATAAAAATACAACATATTGTCCTAAAAGCCATCAAAATGAAAGTTATTGGTGGTCAGTGATATGCATACTAACCTGAGGAAGATCCCAGTGATACAGCGTAACAATGGGAGTGATTTTGTTCTCCAGTAGGTGGTCAATTAGTTCATCGTAATACTTTATTCCCTTTTCATTTATATGATCAGCTGCAAGGACGTGTCAGAGTTTGTATAAATGGAATCAAATGTGTCAATTTAGCTTCAAATAGTTTAAACAAGTAGCTGCCACTCACTCTTTACACCAGTGGGAATAATTCTGGGCCAGGAGATGGAGAAACGGTAATGGTTAAGCTTCAGCTCCTTCATCAGAGTTGTATCATCCTGTATGAATATACATGCATATCCATCTGTGTCCTCGCAACACATCCTCCTGATTTCTGCATATTTAAAAAAAAAAACATCCCACCTTGAATTTGTAGTAGCCCTCACAGGAGGAATCCCCAGTGTCATTTTGTTGGATTTTGCCCTTCTTGTGGCTGAACACGTCCCATATGCTCAATCCTTTTCCATCTTTGTCCCATGCTCCTTCTGTTTGATAGGCTGAACTTCCGGCACCCCATGAAAATCCTGAGGAAACACAGCAATCGCTCATCAGGTTCAGCCCGCACCGTGCCTGTATTTGGCCCTAGCGCCAAACGTCAAAGGATACTGTGTACCAGCTGGAAAAGTGCCATAATAGAAGGAGTCGTGGTTGTTCTTTGTCCAGTCGAAGTCCTCAGCCGCAGACAGATGCAGCACCAACACAAGCACATGGCACACACTGGCTGCACAGTGGGGCAGCATGGTAATCCAGAGTCTGCAGCACGGTTATCGTCCTGCTCTGCTCCGGTCCCTCGCTGGTGTCTGAAGAGACACGAGAACCATTCAGCATCTACTTACCTACAACAACAAAACACGCCATACACAAAGTAATAAACACACACACGCACACTTAGAAATATAACAGAGAAGAGCTTGCCAATAAAATTTGTTATCAAGTAGTCTGGAAGCATCCAGAGTGCTGGCCCACGGGGGGTCTCACGTCCCCTAATGCAAAGCCAAATGCCTCTTTTCAAACTCAATGGAGTGTGAGCTCATGTTGCTGAGGCAGACAGATCCTATACAAACTGTGGTTTTACCTCTGTAAGCAAAGCTAATGTTAGAGAGGTTGATACGTTTACTGTCCACAATCACATGACAATGGATGAACCATTCCACACCAATGAACACATATAAGAACTTTATCAGGTAAGTATAAAAAATTTAGCTCTCACTACTGTTTCCTGTGTGTCTCAAGGTCTTTATAATCTGATACATCTGCGGCCAAAGCATTATCACACACCTGTAACTGGAATATCAATATACAATCATATCAAAATACAACTAGAGGGGGAAAAAATGTGCCGTTATAATTTACACATTTGAAACAATGTTTTACACATAGACTAAATTACATTTTCACTAATTTTCCATCCAGTCACCTGTAAACTTTGAAGAGCGAAACCTGCTGCCAGCCTGGAAGCCAAGCCCAAATCCGTTGGCGTCTCCTGGGGCGGAGAGGATGTAAAAAGCTGGATGCGTTTAACGCAGCGCTCTTTGTCCCCCGCTGTAGCGCCACCCTTCTCCAGAGCCGTCCCTGCTGTCGGCGTGGAAAAGCTGACCTTATTGTGAGACCGGCTGTATTGTTTTAACTGTTTAGAAAACGCTGAACGGTTTTCTGGTGGAAAGTGTTTGCGCTGCAGTACCCGTTTGCCTGGGTCAGGTGAGGACACGAATTAACGAACTTAACGTTAACTTTATATTGAAGCAAGAAATCTGAAAAGCACACTCGTGTGCCAGAAAACACGCCAGAAGTCCAATTAAAAGTGAATGTTGCAGGAATCAGTGAAGAGAAGCTAATGCAAAACATTTATTTTGTGCTTACAGTTCTCATTGCATACATAATGCAGACATTTTCACTTCTTTTATGGCCCAGCCATAAATTCTCATTAGACACATCTCAACATCAAAATTTAGATTCTTAGGTGAAATCTTGCTTTGTTTTGTATCCTCAAAATGCACTAAAATGTGGAGGAAGCTACAGTAAAAGCACCTAATAATACTGCATACCAGTGTGACATTTCCCACAAACTTTCACACACACGACTAACATGGTCAGATATCCAGAGGACACAAATTAATTTAGGCAAAAACGAGCTCACTGCTATCACCACACACTACACTGTAACTGTTACGCCATTCAAATAAATTAATCAAATAAACCTATTTTTAAGTCATAATACTAATGAAATGGTGCGTGTTAACATGGAGTTCCTGTCCTCCTTCAGTGGCGTTAATACAGACGTCCTAATTCTCAGTAATCGTCTTCTTCCTCGTACTCCTCAGGCGCAAACTCAAGCTCGTTGTCATCTTCCTCTCCTTCCTCCTCTTCGTTCTCATCGTCATCCTCCTCTTCCTCCTCCTCCTCTTCTTCCATGACATAGTCTACGGCGGAATTCAACAGGAGTTTGGTTCGATTGATCTCGCTCTCATCGTCGAGGTTAAAGTTAACCTGGAGGGGAGAAATTAAAGACACATCAGTAAACAATTGTTATTAAACAGTATTAGGAATTAAATGCAAAAACGGAGCTAAAGTCAGTGTGAGAACATCGAGCAGAAGAAGACACTCTCTGCCGGCAAACATTTGAAGACATTTTCAAATTTAATCCTGATTTTTTTTCCTCCACCTGGTAGATAAATAGATTATCTGATGAAAAAAAAAGCCTCTTTAAAATATGGGGAAAAAAAATATCCCACAATTCAGTCTCTTAATTGGTTGAATGAAACAAGCTTTTATGGAACCAGAATTAAAAGTACTTAAAATAAAAGAAGCTCTTAAATTATAGTCATTGCCTTGAAATTCACTGTAATATTTTGTCCATTAATGATTACAAATATTTCACTTCACTTAGCAACACTACTAAAACAGAAACATTGTTACTTGGCAATGTCTTGTGAAAGCTGTAGTAAATATAAAGGGACTACATTACGTATAAATTATTTTACGGGTATTTTCATGTATAACGTTGAATTTGATGGGAAAAATGTATGTGTACTACAAAACACATTAATATAACTAACATACCTCGTGTTTTGAGTTGATTACTCAGAGTGACTGAATTTTTGTTTATATAAATGAAATCAATAAGACTGTTAGGTGTAAAAGAACCATCATATTATTGAGATTGCCATAATACAACTTGGCAGGTTAATGTGCCGACGTCCCCGCGCGTCAAGTATTTTTACCTCACTTTCAGGGGACAATCTTTGGGAGGCTCCTTCTTCTGTTTGAGCATTGATGATAGACTTCAGTGCTCCTTCTTCAAACTGGAACACAAAAAGAAAACCATTTATTGAGCAGGAATTTGAACAAAAAACCCACAAACGTGTCTATTTATGTGCCTAAACTCACCTTCAAGCGGTTGAGTTGGTCTTGTAGCATCACTTTGATTTTGAGGAGAGTCTCCTCTTCCTTTTTCAGCTCCTGTAAACGGCTGTGCATGTTTCCTGCTGCAGTCAGACCATTCCTAAAAACTGAAAGATTAGAAACACAGGTTGACGATTAAGTGTTTTATACATGCTGTGTTTACTGTTATAATAAGATATCTCAGCCCTAGTGTAACATTATACAGCATCTTTATTACATTTAGACTAATTTTGTCTCTAAAGTAGCGGTAGTACCTATGCGATATTTATTATTTACAGCAATAACATCTCATTTTACTAACAAAAGACAAATATATTCCTGTTTATAGAACTAGCTACTAGAAGAAAGCAGTTTCGTAAATGACGGAACCTTAAAAGAACAGTTTGTTTCCCCAAATAGTCAGTTTGAGAGCGTTACCTCTTTTTATTAACTCTGCCTAAAGCTTCATAGCACCATTGAAGTCGGTGAAACGCTGAATTTATGTTAAAGAGCTGGGCTTTTGTGCTACAACTACAGGCTACTAGCTAAAGTTTGGTTCCTGTGACGTCTATGCGGTCACATCCGGAAGTGTGGTGCTTTCAGGTGCTTACAGGAAACGTAGGTTTTTCCTCTCGGTGCTGGCAACACAGTCTGGATTGTGTAATAGAGCTGCCATATTTTAACTAGCCTCAATAAATAAATAACTTGGCTCTACAGCAACTATAAGCTCATGAGCCTGAGTAACAAACCATTTATATGTCATCTCTTCTTCACCTTCATTTAACATTTTCACAGGAATGCGCCGTTAACGTTCCTATGTGTTAAGTGTCAAAACAATCCAACATGAAAGTGAGCACTGAAAGGCAGCATTCATGATGGGAGACTGTGGAATATGGCGACATCTTGTGGCAATTCGACGGTTGTCGTCCGCTTGTTTTTCTCAACCGAGCTTTTCAGATAAGAAAGCGTAGTCGTGTATTTTATAAAGTCTCCCAGGCAGTAAAAACTAAAACCCGAGTTAAGGAAAAAGACTGAAGCATATTAGCTAAGGCGGTCACGGAGCAGTTTAGCGTACGAATTGAACGAAAGCAGCTGTTTTTGTTAACAATGGCCGTGCCTCTTTTTGCAGAGGTTTGAAGTGGCAGGTGACAACTTTACGGTGGTGGAAAGCTAATTAGTCGCACATGTAAGTTCACGGTTTGGCCTCACTTTTAAAACGCCGGGCCACAACACTGACTACTTTACCGCTGTATGTAGGTGTAAATTTGCTCTGTCTTAATCGTAATTATAGCCTAGTTTTATGACTGGAGAAGAAATCGAAGCCTTTTACCTCACGGTGTTGTAGGAATGCATTTACCAGAAGAATGAAGTTATGCAAGAACCTTTCCAGTATTGTCATGCAGATTCAGAAAGTGTTTACCCAAAGGATTGACCTGCCCCTCCTGTAAATATTCAGGCGTGTTGTACTTTATTTGCAGAGCAATAAGGTCCCACTTACCTCCCAAAACCTCCAACAGGAACAATAATTAAAAAGAAAAGACCCAGAAAAGTAGATAACAGACTCAATGAGAATTAGAATAAGTCCCATGTGGAACCCATTGATATGAACAAGATCTGACACATCTTTTAATCAGTCTTCAGAAATGTTTGAGGAGCTCATTAGCTCCTTTATAGGGTTTCTTCACTAAGTCCATCCAGATGTGTGTGTTGACAATCGTACAGGATGCATGAGAGAGCTGGGATACAAGCCTATAGGAGGTACATACCTTTCTCTGCTTACACACATGATAAGAAGACTAAAGCTGTGGGTTGTAGATTTGTCACATTTTCTATTTTTTCCATGTTTCTTTTTTTACTTATTTGGTGGTTTTACATTCTTTAGAGTCCTGGTGCCGGGATGGAGTTGATGAATGGGAACGATGCACCAGTCACAAAGGTTCGAGGACTCCTACATGGTCACAGAAAACATTGGCAGCACTGTGAGTAAGTCTTGAGTGCTCCTCGTGTGTCTTTATGTTTTTCTTCTAAGGAGCAGACTTTCTTGTAGTCTTTTAAAAGTGGCCTTAAGGGATATTTCTTCAGGCTTCTTCCTTTTTCCTTGTTTTTCTTTGGAAAGTCAGTTCAGTCATTTTCAGTCCAATACCTGACCATTTTCAGAAGGACTTTTTTTTTTTTTTTGTTTAAGCCACTTAACGTTGACCTTTGATCAGGCATTAGATGAACCAGTGTTGTGGCCGCACATAACAGGCAACCTTTCAAAGAGTCAATTAAAATCTTGGGGTTGCGGGTACTTTGTTACCAACAGCCTGTCAAAAAGACAGTCTGTTACCCTTTCTCTAGTTGAATGTATGAGAAAGACCAAAAATAACACAGTTTGACACATACAATCTTATTTTTGCTCCTAAAAATCTGTAGCCGATGAACTGAAGAATGATCTTCAGGTTTGTTCCTATTTCTTAAAGACATGACTTTCAGATATTCATCTGTTGGAGAAAGTGTTTTTTTAAGGACTGACAGTTCATTTGTGCAACACACTGCTCAGTACTGTATGTTGTCATGATCAGGTAGAAGGACTGCACAGAAAGTGAGTAAAAAAGCTGCCAAAGCCCAAAAACTTTGAAAGACTTTCATAAAGCCTGAAAAAACTATTGATCAAGCCCACTTTAAAATATTACAGGAAAGTCTGGCTCTTTGGAAAAAAAATAAAGATGTTTATTTAATTTTTAATTTTAGATTTTTTTTTAAACTTTTGCACAGTGCTAAGCTCATCGTAAAAAGTAAATACATATTTTTTTCTGTTGCAAGTTTTACCTATTTGGATAAAATAAAATAAACTGGTCTTCATGAGGTTTTAAAGTCAGGTGAATATAATCTCAGATGAACAACAAGACATGATGTATATTTCTATATTCAATAACAACAACAACAAAAAGCTAAAATGCAGAAGCAGTGTGTGAAACACAAGTCCATCATTGTTTTCTACATAACATTTAAGAATGTAAGTAGCACCAAGGCATTGCTTTTTAAAAGAAGTTATTAACTGATCATGATCAAGTGCAAGTTTTTCTAAAAACAGGAGTCTTTTGAGAAACTCCTGTTTTTAGAGACAACAATAGTCTTAGAGAGGGAAGCATTGCTCCTTGTGCAGCAGGAAAGGTTAAAAACCCTTTAATCTGCAATTCAGAGCTTATCATTCTTGTGAGATAAATAACTTAATCAGTACTAAGTCATTCAGGACATTTGCAAATCATCCCGGGGTGAAAGTTTCACAAGTTCACATTAAAGTTAGACCATGAAATGCCCAGAGAAAATACAAAAAAAGACTTCTGCAACAATCTTTTTTGGATAGACGTTACCAAATTAGAGCTGTTTGGCCTTAATGCGCTGCTTAAAAAACCAAACCCAGCATGTCAGGACAAACACCTCATCCCAGCTGTCAAGCACACGGATGGAGGATTGATGATTTGGGTTTATTTTGGAGCCACGGGGCCTGAGGACCTTGCAGTCACTGAGTTGACCATGAACAACTCTGTATATCAAAGTATCCTAGAGTTAAATGGGAGGCCATCCACCAGAAGACTAGAGGAAAATGATCCGAAGCACCACGGAAAATCTCCAATTTGATGACAAACTGTTAGGATGTTGCAGATGCCCAGTCAAAGTCCAGACCTCAGCTTGTTTAAAATGTGGGTAAACCTTAAGAATTCAGAGCATAAACAAATGTTGCAAACCTCAATCAACTAAAGCAACGCTGTAAAGAAGAGTGGCACAAAATGTCTTCCCGACAACGTGGCAAACAAAAAGGTCATAGAGAAGATGGTTCTTTAAAGTCACTGCTGGTAAACCTGGTTATACTAAACCATGGAGTGAAATCAGTTTTTACACTCACCTTCAGCAGTTTGACTTGTTAAATAAAAAAAAAATGGCATGCTGTCACAGATCATCTGGGGTTATATTCATCTCATCTAAAGTCTTGTTAACGATTAGATTGTTTTATTATGTTCTAATGTTGTGCTGGAATTTTACTGGTCTGTGAGGCACACATATATACAGAGAAAAGTTTGCGCGACTGATACTGGAGCTTCGTGTCAGTCTGGTGAAGCCCTTGAGGATTTAGGGGTCAGATGAAAAGCGGCTCAGAGACATGTGGTTCCATATCACAGCTGCTAGCCTCGTGGCTCAGACGTGACAGGCCCTCGGTGGCATCAGGGTTTTACTTGAAAGCAGTTTCTCCATCTCGGAGGAGGCTGGTGCCGGACAGTTATCGTTGTTTCTTAAGAAGCGTTTGTTCCTTGCCTTCGTGCAGACTGGATTGCAGTTATGTTGCATTTTTTCCCTGATGAAAGTCATCGCTGGAAGGGTCAAACCTCATGCTGAGTCCTTAGTGGCAGCTGACGCCTCAGCGTCCGTGCATGGGCTGGGACTGGAGGTCTGGTAGACTTGTGTAGAGTTTGAAGGTGGTCCCAACATCTCTGGAATGTATTTTAGATAGGGGGCCTTTAAAAGGAAAAGGAGGAAAGGGGCAGGGAACCCTAAAAAAATAAAAACAAAAAGAGGAAGTGTGTGTATGGAGGGGACTTTGAACACAAGATTGATATGATTATTAATTAAGGCAGAAAAAACACAATTCCTTTTAATGATTGCTCACTTTTTCACTTGACCTGGAGGTTATTCTAGTCTCTGCTATGAGGGTCCTTTTTGTTGCTTTCCTGAGGAGCAGGGGTGAAGGAATTGAGAAGGGGTCTCTCAGGAGACTTCTACCAGGACATAAAATCAGCCCTTGCACAAGGTTTCACATTTTTACCTGACAAACAGACCGCTTTATTGGAAATTTATTAGGTGACTGAAGGTTATGGCTGGTCAGTCCAGAAACACATAATGATGTCTTCAGTTTTATACAGAAGTGGACAAATCAACCATCAAACAAATTTACAAGAGTTGTAATTATATATTATTTTTTATTTTCAGATCCATCGTCTATTTATATCGTGAATTTTCAGGTTTGATATGTTTGATTGCCTTTATGTGATGATTAGACTAACCCAACAATAGTATGAATAAAGACCGATCCAAACGTCTGATAAAACGTGTTGAAGTTTTTCAAATTTCCAAAGAAAAAAATATAATGAGATAATTGCTTTTTGTTTCTTCTTGAAAACATGCAAACTCTGATTAAACTCCCTCATCTTCAAGAGAAGGGACAGTCCTAAGTTGCACCAAGGGAACTGGTATGAGTAAGAGTAACCCTATCCTAAGTGAGGCCACATAAAGGGGATTATAATGACTGTAAAGTGAAGCTAGAGATGAAAGTAAGTGGTGACCAGTTTGAGAAGTCACTGGGGTCAGTGAGTCACTGCCAAATTTTGCTTTCTCTTGTAATCAGAGCTGTGAAAAGAAACTCTGGTTGGCATCACCTGTCATATAATTCCCATTCAGCAACAGTTCGAACAGTGTTTTACACTTACAGTAATCTAATTATTTTTTTTGCATTAAAAAGCATTTGTTATTGCCTGTCAGTCAGGCCTTTCACAGAAGGTAAAGGGAAAACTTGTGGGTGGCAGCTCTGAGACGGTTTTCCTCCTGAACGCTGCAGTGACGGTGACAGGAGTATATCGGCGTATAAAAAGAAAAGGGCCAGCGGAGATGGCGGAGGCTTTTGTTTCCAAGGACCTTACCTAAACCTTTACATTTCCTGTCCAGAACTCCCACACACATATTCATGCATTTTGTCACGCACACACACTGCAGAACAAAGGTATCAGAATAAATTCATTGCAATGTGCTCAGTGTTCTGCACGTACACAGCCAGAGTCAGATGAATGCCTCCTTTGAAGATAATCAAGTAGCAAATGCTTTGAAAGTTTACTGACTGGTCCAAATGTGCAGAAATAAACGTTTCATACAGTCATAGTAAAAAGGAAGTATAATTTATTTCAGTACTGAGATTTTTTGCATTAGAACATAAAATAAAATCATCTAATCATCTTTACCAGGTTAACAACATATGATATATTATAGGCTACTGTGTCATAAAAAAGCTGTCAAAGTGCAGATGCCAGGAGTGAAAAAAAATAAAAATAAATACACCAGATGATTTATTTGCTTGTATAGCAGTAATGTTAACTAGCCATCTTCACGATTCTATCAGTCTCTGACATAAATGGGGAAGACAATTTGGCCCACTCTTCTTTAGAGCTTGGCTTTAGTTCATTGAAGTTTACAGGCAAAGCTTTCTTAAAGTGGTAGTTCAGAAGCGGGGTTCTGTGGAAACGTTATGAACAATTAGTATCTTACCTGCTGTGGGAAACTCTTTGAATGACCTCACTTTGGAGAAATAAAGTTTAAATCTGACCAGACTGAGGAGGAAACAGCAGGTTTGCATTATTTGATTAATCTGGCAGAAATGCTGTAATATTTCTGAAGTTCCCCCAGCTGCACTGGAATTATTTGCTGCAGCTTTTAGCAATAGCAATTAATCATACAAATTCTATGTAAATAACAGTGTAATGCTAAATTGATGGCAATGTAAACGTTTATTAAATAGAGTTTGCATGACTTGCTATTTATTTTTTGAATTTGGAGTTGCTTGGCCCATTCAAGCGAGCCGCGGTAGCTTGTCAGTTTATTTAGGATTAAATTTTATTTCTCCAAACTGAGGTTGTTCAGTAAGCTAACTACAACAGGCAAAATACTACTCTTTTATAAACCTTCCACAGAGCCCCACTTGAAAAGATCTGAAGTGCTGCTTTAATGCCAAGTCGGATATGTGTAAACCCACAGTAATGGGTGGCAGTCATCTGTAGGTTAGTAAAATTATTACAATATTTTTCACTAAAAATGTTAAATAAGGATCTAATTTTTAATAGTTCTCTTGCACACTGGAACGTTTTTGACCATATCAAATGATTCCCAATGGGCATTCTGTCTGTGAACCAGAGAGGATGATTGATAATACTGTTAATCACCAAATGAACCACCACACTGCAGAATGAGCCACTGTGTGGTTTTTGTCTATCAGCACTTGGGTGTAAGTCTGTAGCTGCCACTGTAGTCAAGTCATCTCACTGAATGTAATAAAAAACAAGATTTACTATCTTGTTCTTATTATTGGTTTAGTCAGCATATTTGTATCAAAAGTAGATGTCAGTACAAATTAAAGTAAGCATGTGTATTCCGCTATCAGTTTTTTTAAATTTAATTTAGCTTATGAGACTTTTATTTGGCATTAATAGCTAAACTGAGTCTCTGAAAGGTATTTGTTGAGGTTGGAGATGATGTTCCATTTACTTTGAACACAAAGAAGTGAAAAAGTGTAGCGGACAAAATCTTCAAGGGTGCATTGAACTTCAAAAAAAAAAACCCCAACAAAGCTGAGATTTCATGTAGATTCTCTGTTTAAGGACGTTCCATTAAAACCACAGTACAAAGCCACAGATTTAGGTTGGCCTGCAGAAATGATGCAGCCCGGGGAGTTCTTCAGATCGCGACATGAGATTCAGGCCCTGATATGATGTGGTTTGGTCGGAAATAGTAAGAGGGAGTTTGTGGCCAGGCTTTAAGAAAATGCCCCTGTCACAGCTGAATTTCGTAAACTAAGTGACCACCCATACACGGCATTCATGTTTCACTGGCCTTCCTCTGGAGACTGACTAGCAAACCCAGAGCTCAACACTACCTCCACCAGACCCACAGACTGTAACATGATTAATTACGTTTCTGTTTTCCTCTCTTTTTTCCCCTTCTCCCTGTTTCACACACTCTTTCAATCTTCTGAGCCTTGTGTATTAGTCTGAGTAGTTAACCTCCCTTGGTACTCTAAGTCAAACATCCTTGTAACGTCAGACCAGCCAGGAGGAAATCCACCGTGTTTTCCTTTTCTGCTCATGTTTTTTTTTTTCTTCCTTTATGTAATCATTCATTATTAGAGGGTCTCTGGGCTCGTTTTTCTCATTTGGTGAGCCTTCTGAGTCTCACTTATCCAGTTTCTTGGCTACAGATGTGGTGAATGATGTTTTAGAGTAAAGTCAAAATAAACAAAACTGCTTGACCCTATTCATCAGAGCTGAAATGAGCTTTTCAAAGGGCAAGCTTGTGAAATATGGCTCAGAGAAACACCGGGAAGAGAAAAGGCGGAGATCTGGATACTGATGGTTTTGGCATCGCTTTAAATTGCTTCAATAAAATTGACTGAATGATCATAACAGAGAACCTGTGAGGAAACGGTTGAATCAACTTTTAAAAGTCTGTGTCACGTTCTACATACAATGCATGTTACAAAGTAAGGGTTAAAATCACATTCTTTTGGCATGTTTTTTTTCTCTTTAATGCCATTTGTATATAGTAAGATATATGGCTGCTCTTATCATGTTATCAAAATCAGATACTGATTATTGAAGTTTAGGCATTCTTCGCATTTTTCATGGATTAACAGTGCGGCAGGTACCAGTCTACTGATTTCTGGAATCCTTTATGTTCCCTCTGCTGTTGTTTTAACATCTCTAGAAAGCCATGCAGAGGCCCAAGTCAATTAATTGCAAAGTGTCGAGGACATGGGAATGTAGAGGTATGTGTCTCTACCTGATATAAGCGCTATGACAAACTGTCCCGTTCCTATTCAAATATACTTTTATCATTCAACTGGTATCTTAAGTTAACTATAAGTTATTTAATTTCTAACCAATGACTTCATTATTGTGTTTTAAATGTGATCAATGAGATTTCAATTTATTTATTTTTTAATCAAATTTACTTACAGTTGGATCAAACATACCTACTAACAGCCACAAAACAGGTGGAGGGTATTTTCCCAAAGATGAACTTCTCTTTTAGCTGCCTCTGGTTGTTCATGAATGCTTCATGAGTTCTATGTGTTTCTTATCTGTGTTCATCCATGTGTTTGGATTGGTTCCCTGCTCTGGGTTTCTTTGATATTATATGTTCTTGTGTAGTTTTGCTCCCTGTTCCCTCTGTGCTCCACTATTCAGTTTCCACTCAGCCTGTCCCGCCCACTTCACCTGTTCCCCATTACCTGTTTGTCTCAGCTGTTGTTAATCTTCCACTCACCCTCAGCCCTTTATGTTCATTCACTGCCAACCCATCCTCGCTGGTTCATTATTGGTCTTCACCACAGTCAAGTCTGCTCCTTGTCTTTTCATTCATGCACTTGAAATAAAGTCAGCGCAGTTCTGGAAAAAAAAGATCAGTCACTGATCTAAAATTTGACTGAACAGAAACAACTTTTGGAATAATAGTGCTAGCTGACTTAAACATATGAATCAGACCTGCTTTTCAGTGGATGTTGAGTCAAACTGGCTTTGAGTTTTGATGGTGGATACATGTTTCAGTCATTAACATTGAAACATTTCATATCCACTCATGTTTTATATTTACATGATACAAAGATAGGACATTAGTTTTTATTTGTAACCATGGGTTGTAGTGGCTGTGGGTTTGACTCCAGGTTGTGCTGGAAAAGGCATCTTGGTGTAAAACAATTGCCAAATCTTTCATTCGAGTTTGCTCACTGTGGTGACCCCAGCTGAAAAGAAGTTGTTTTCATTTGTAACCAAACCCCAGAGTAAATGACATTTTATGCAGTGGTTAATCACATTTCCATCTGCTGTTGATGAGACAGACGATTTTATATTAGATTCATATGTCATTTAAAAAATATTTAAGACCAATATCAGTTACTTCAACAATTTCTCATTCAAAGGCAATAACTTAAAGCAATTTTCACGGCACCTAAAGAAAGTGTTGGCAGAGGTCAGTTTGGATATAAACAGTTGATGTCAGTCAGCTGCAAAGATGGTGACCCACATTTCTAAGGCTACAAGTATGAGCAAGCCCTATGGTTAAAGGAATGTGTGAACACAGTGACAAAACCATTTATTTACAGGAACTTCCACAGCGAGGTCTAGCACCCGCAAGGCCAGGAAGGACGCAGCTGCGTGTGAACGCTGCTGGGATGACCCAGCTCGCTTTGATATGCCGACACGTGAGCAGCGCCGATCTCTAGGAACACCACCCATCCCCTAATAGCAAACGATCACCCTTTGGGTTTTCAGATTTTACATGCTGTTGGCTTCTCACTGCAGTGAGGTGGGTTCAGGGTTGAATGTTTTCGCATTCCCGCGGCTTCAGCAACGGCAGAAACACCACAGAACGTGGACCGGTCCTGGTGCAGATTGTTCTGTCGGAGAACAGGATTTTATGTAGGAATCATTTGCTGTATATAAACAAAACAATGCACAAAACACAGACGTGTATTTTATTGGGTTGTTGATTGGATTAGGTCAGTTTGAGTGCGATTAAAAGCAGAGCAAAATGAAATCAATGAAATAAAAAAGTTTGTTTCTATCTAGTTGTATGCTAAAAACAAAAAGTAAGAAAGAACACTTGTTACTGCCAGATTAGTCGCTGTATACAGAGGCTGATGTTGATTTTGAATGGATTCCAGCTCTCCTCTCATTTCTTCAGCGGTTTCATGAAATATGTCCTTTTTTTAATTCACAAGTGGACTCTCAAGCTGCACTTCATGCATTCAAAGATGTAACAGAATCCCACTGAATTCTTCATTTCATTAAACAAGCCTCGCACCGTGCCATAATTGATGTCATTCTACCTTCCTGCCATTTTCCAGGGAAGCAGTGTGCCACATGCCCTTACACAAGGTCTGTTGGGCCAAATCTTCCCGTGATTGATTCCTTTACACTTCATTTGTAGCATTCATCAAAACTGAAATGAATCATGAAACTTTGGCTGACTACTGTCCAAAGAAATCTTACTGCAGCTAAAGAAAAGCAACCTTCTCAGCCCTAATACAGCATGTGCTGATGACATTCACTAAATTAAAGAGAGCAAACGTTTTGCAACAAAAACAATAGTTTTTCAAGGTAATTTTATTGTTTTCTTTGTTAAGTTTCCATCTGGCAACTGGGTCACTCATTTGCCAACAACTCATCCACTCGTTGGAGGACATTTTGAACAAACTCTTCACGAACGCTGATTTCTAGATTGCTTTTTTTGATTCTAATAAGGTTTGGATCTGGCTGCTGGATTGTAAGTTATGTAAAGTTGAGCACTCCTTCACCCAGACTTGCTACGCTCTGGTGCAAATGCCAGAATAAAATGCCAGCAGATTTAGCAGAAGTGCTGCCAAGGTCTTACCTTGTCTTGGAGTTTTTACATTTGTGTTTCTGTCTGGATGTTTGCGCTCACGTATTTCGGTAACTGGGAGAGGGTTAAGTTGTAACCACAAATCCCGTGGCTCAACTTTGAGTAAACTTCAGTACAAGAAAGTGAAAATTTAACCTTTAATTAGGTCTCTACATTTTTCATTCACATCAACTCCTGTGATAAAATATTTAAAAAGACTCTCATTTTAGAAGGAGAGAGTAGATTAAGCAGTCTGTGAGCAACACAATATTAGGTTTTGCAACTGGACAGTAGATGATAAATCCACTCCATGTTATGAGAAGGTGCAGTGTATTTCTTTTTTGTTCCCATGGTTGGACTATGAGGAAGTAGTCCCCCATGACTACGGGTTACACTGCGGGGCCAGGGAGGTGTTGTGGAGGGGCTGTGAGGGACGTTGCTAAGCGACGTGGCCAACTTGGCGTAATGAGCGTGGTGCTCCGGAGCTGTCTGCTCAGTGTTCTAGGTCCTGACAAGAACAGACAGGCTGGCCTGGGATGGCCTGCATGGAGCTGCCACCACGACCACCTGCTCACAGCAATCATCACCAGTGCTCCGGCCAGCCACCGATACAGCATACAGGCCCAATTAAGAGCTCTGCATGTCCCCCTCCAGCCAGCCATCACTAACACTGCTGCAATTCTGACAAGGCTGCCTTTTTTCCCTTCAGCAAATCTCTAATTAACAGCATTGGCAGCGGTGAGGCCGGGCACTGCAGAGTTGCTGAAACGGGCTGGGACTCCGTTCGGGTAATCAGCTTAAATACAGGTTTATTTCCTGCCCCCTGCGCCTCGCTACTTCCAGCAGAGATTGCATTCTTTTATCTGTTTGTCTCCAATTTCCTCTGACTTGTAACATGGCTCTCAGACACGCTGTCACTTCCACTTAAAGTTAGACCGGCTGCTCCTGGAGTCAGATAGTTTCGGAGCAGTGATCAGAGTTGGTTTTGGCAGGGCATACAGTAGCGCTCTGCCACATCCCTCTGTGTTCCAACACTAACCATGTCCTCTCTTTGCACTCCCACCTACACAAAAGCCCGTAATTTTAAGATTAATCGTCATTTGTTCTGTAAACTATTTGTTTTGTTAAAAACAAAGATAAATCTCAGTGGTTTTATTCTGTTTATGAGGTGAAACTGAATTATAATTTGCTAAAAAGAAAGAAAGAAAAAACAAATATGTTGAGAAACGACCTTATTATCTGAGCAGGATTAATGGAGCTGTGTGTTCCAGCAGAGAGCAGAGGAGGCCGAGGAATTTCCTTTCAGTTAGGAGGTGTTATTGTTGGAGCCCTGTGCTGAGCTGCTGGATAAAATGTCCTCTTCTCCACTTTGGGACCAACTACTGACACAATCCCACCTCTCCTGATTGCTTCGACCTATCTGACATGTGCCGTTAGACTACAATGGGACAATTTTGTTTTACTGTTGCACATTTAAGCTGCATAACATTTCTAAGCAAGTTCATTGTTGACATGTGCAATGGGGGGTACTGGCTGTCAAAAAGACCTACATTTTTTTAGTTTTCCACTTTTTCTTCAGCTGGACCTGAATGTTGTGACTAATTGGACATTATACAGTATGGTTATCTCGGTAATAAGAGGCCGTTTAATAAAATGGTTGTCTCAGAAATATCATCCATTTACTGTTAAAAGAAATAATCAAGACAAATTTAAAGGTAATTGTAAAGGTTTTCAGTAGATGGATATTTAAGTGTCAGTTTCTCTAAAAGCCTACAAGTTTGATGTCTAGTTTAGAGTTCCCACCCAGTGCATGCTGGGACAGACTTGAACCTCCTTGATCCTAACAGGGAAAGCTTTGTGTAAAATGAACTAACGGGTACTTCAGATGTTATACAGCAGAGGGCGCTGTTTATCACACAGGTTGTCCTTTAGGATGATCGCTGTAGGTAGAAAAGCAGGCATGTGTTCATGTGTTAGTGATGAAAAGATGTCTGCTTTGTCTGTTCCTCAAATAGAAATAAGACAGACTTCGTTTTGCAGTATTCTACAACTATCTGTCTCAATTTTTCCCATTTCATTCTCTTTTTCAACATTTTAGTTATGAAATAATGTTTGCCTTAATCTTTATCTTAAGAACAAAGATGTGACTTTAGTTTGTGCACATTCAAATGTATTTATAACATATAAGACTCTCTTTGCATCTTCCACTAAGTAGCTGAATTTGGAGAAGCTCGGCACACTTCTAAAATATTTTTCAAAAATGTGTCTGGAGCTCATTTTGTCTTTCTTTTTAACTATTGTTGTGCACATGAAGTATATATATATATACCTCTATGAGCTGCAGTCACTGTTTTCAGTAACACTTGTAGACTGAGCTCTTTTTTTCCCCTCTAACATGCATAAAAACCTGTTTTCAGGACTGAGTTTGCTCCTGTACGGGCTTCGGTTTCAGTGGAGTGGGTCCAACAGATACCTAAATTAGACGATTTTAGTGCGGTCGAAGGGGTAAAACAGTCTCGCACTAATTCTATCCACACTGGGACATTAATATCATGCAGAATGAATTGCGGTGCCTACTTCTCCAGGCAGGTTGTGAAGTGTGAAAGGTGCGACAGAGGAAAGGGATTGATGATAAAAGAGCGCTGTCATTTCTCCGTTTGCCCCTGGATTGGCAGGGTCCCCTCCGGTGAGCCTGGACTCCAGAGCTCTCGTCTCACTTCGCCCTCAATATCCCTCTTTCTCTCTCTGTGAGGCCTGCGCTGCTCTGGGTGAAATTTCAGCACTGCTATGAGGGAATGGTTCATGGAGTTTAGCACCTTCTTTAGCCTAGGCAAAATAAATGACTTCTCCTAACGCTCTAATTGGTGGCAGTTTGATGATCAAGTATCACTGGCCTTCAGGGATGAAGCGCCTCGTTGTTTTGCTACAGCTTCATGAAAGAGCCAGTCTGTGCCTGTTTTTATAGTAAGAGGGGAAAAACACTTGGTAGTATGTGGTCTGTCGGGTCCTCTGAACTGTCTTTTTTTCCCCCCATGAAGTCAAAGTAAAACGTTTGACATTTAAAGTTAAGCCTGGCTCCTCATCTTCCCACCTCAAAATCCCTCCCCCTGGCTGGGATCACTGTGTGAATTGTGAATCAAACGAAAGCCTTAAAATGGTTCAGCTTCTGTTTCACTCTTTTTTTTTTTGTTTGTTTTTTTTTTCCTTCTTTTTCTTGTGCATCAATTGGTATGTTCCTGTCCAGTCCTTTTTTATAGTCTTTCTCTGTGTTATAGATTAAAAAAATAAAGCTTTTTAGATTGTTTTATGCCAGAGTTGGACTCCTTCTACTCTTTTGCAGCAACAGCAAGGCTTAGGACCAAATTGTAGTTGCGGCATTGTGTGTGATTGGCTCAGTATTCAATAATAGCTTTCATCTGCTAATGTTCAATGGAACCTTGCCAATTTGAAGAATTTAGGGCACATAAAAAATGTTAATGCTTTTTATTGTTTTATTTGCATTTAACATATTTCGGATGTAAATATAGTTCAGAATTTTTGAATACAGGTTTTGTGGAAAAGTTATGAACAAGTAATAACAATGAATGTCTCATTTGTTGTTAATCAACCTCAGTTTGGAGAAATCAAGTGTAATTCAGATCGGATTAACAAGGTAACAGCCAGTCCAAGTGGTGCCAAAACCAAAGTATTTTAAATCAACTCCAATCTCAAAAATCTCATGTAAATGCTAAATCTAAAAACCCTCACTTCACTGATATATTCACATAGAGTTTTGTGATTACAGCAAGCTCAGAGACTGGGAGCAGCAGCTAGCTGTAGCACTTCGAATGCAGCCTGGGGCACTTCCAGCAGAAAAATCATACAATGTGAAACTGATGTCAGTGAAAAGAATTATAAAACGTTCACAGGAACCTCTTTGAAGGTTTTCAGATTGGAGTTTTAAGACTGCAGCAATCCACTCTGGCCTTAGCCTCGGTTCTGTTCGCTCATTAATCTGCTCAGAATTAAAGCATTTCTCCAAACTGAGCTTGTTCAAAGAGCGATCTACAACATGAGAGACATTGCTTGTTTCTAACCTTCCCACAGAACAGTGTTAGGATCTGTGCCTTTTGAGTTATTTTTTGGTAATCTTTTGTGTTAGGTTTTTGATCATGTTCTGTTGATGAAACCTGTAGTTCTGTGTCCTTCGTGGGTTCTGTTTTCTTCTTAATTGTCTGTTTTCATCCTTGTGTTTAGATTGGTTCCCTGTGTGTTTTTTTTGTGTTCTTGTATATCACTCTCCCTCAGTCACCTCCTCAGTAGTTTGCCAGTCAGCCTGCCACGCCTACTTCACCTGTTCCACATTACCTGTCACTCTCCAACTCACCCTCTGCCTTTACATTCAGTCACTTCCATGTTCTCCTCGCTGGTTCATTGTAAATTTCATGAGCCGTCTTGGATCTCCTCGGTTTCACCAGAGTGCTACTTGTGAGCTTTTTGCTGCCTCGTCCGTCTTTTGTTTTGTTAACAAATCAGTTTTTTTTTTTTTGAGCTCTTCACATCAGTCTGAATCCTAGGTCCGAATCCTCCATCTATAAACCTGTCAAACTGCACTTCAAGCGATCGGAACTATTGCTCTATGTATTTCACCAGAGGGAGAACCTTGTGATGAAGAGTGAAGATCAGTGGTGCAGTGGTGTCAGTGTGTTTTTTGTACCGCATGCCTTTCAGCTGAAGCACGTCACTTTCCATCCCTTTCCCAGGTTAGCCCTGAGTAAGGCTTTAGGCCGGCCCGCTGTTTACAATACCTCCCCTTCAGCCTGCTGCTTCTCAATGAATTTTCTATTTATAGAGGCCACTGGCGTGCAGAGAGTCATCTGCTTGTTCTGAATGAGGTCTGCTAGTTTTGACAAGGTTAGCTGGATTAAAGCGTTGGAGGTTGGCTGAAGGACAGGTCACAGAGGCTGGATAGGGTGAGAAGACTGCCCGTCTTTATTGTACGCGATGGCAAACTATTAGGTTAAATACCGGACATCTGATGAAGCCGAGTTATCCAAACATTTACTCAAGACCCGAACTCCAGTTTTATCCCTTTAATGTGGCGTTGTGCGTGTTTTTCACTTACACTGACCCCAAGTGTGTGGACTGCACTTATGACGGGAAGTCGGCACAAAGTAAAGACTGTTCCAGCCAGTCAATGGGGTCATGTATGTAATGATTTCGACAAGCCTGTCCTTTAGATGGTCTTGGTCCTGCCCCCTAAAAGAAAAACTAAATTTCCTCAGGCAGTTGGACAACTATTGCGAAAGATATACTAGTGTGAAACTTCCCGGAAAAGAAGAGATTTTTACCTATTTTCGTGGTGTTTCCCAGACATCGGTTCTGCACCTCACTTGTTCTGATCCATCCTGCAGCTGGCCTCTCTTTGAACCTGGACAGCTATAAACATAGCCAAGTGCACGTCATCTGAGGTGGTTTTGCTGGAGGACAGCACGGTGACAGGAATTCGCTCCTGACTGTTGGCTATCACAAGCAAAAAGTGAGGGGAGGCACAGGTCATTTACTTCGAATTTTAAATCCTTTAAGCAAATCAGAGTAGGAATGTCACAACAGCAACAAGTGCAGTATTGCAAAAGTCTCGCACTCGCAGATAACTTGTAAAATTTCTTTGTGAGTGTGACTTCCTTGGCTGTGATCCAAAGCAAAAGGAAGAATCGTAGCGTAAATTATACATAATGAGATGTTGTCAGAGTGACAGCATCCTTTGGAATAAACTCAAAAAAATCTTGAAATATTGCTCCACAACAGCTTCCAGGATCATTTATTGAAGGCTCTTTACTTGAAAAGAAACTGAATGTTTTGCTAATGTTTATGCTTTTTTATTTTAAAGATAGTTATACAGTAATATTACAAATACAACTATTCAAATTCATTTGAAGAAATACCTACTTCCTCTTTGTGAATTAAAACCAGAAATGTTTTACCCTGGATAAATGCGCTACACAAGTAATAAAGTTTGCCTTTGGCTGGCGCAAAGGTGTGGCGATTAGCACGGCTGCTTCCCAGCATTAAGATGGCCACTTTGATAGTCAGCTGGAGCGTTGGAGTTACGCTCTGTGTGCCTTTTTCTCAGGCTCTCTTTCATGGCTGACAAACAGGTTGGGTTAATCAGAAATTCCCAGCTGATAATAGGTGTGAGAGCTGAGCGTTGTTGTTTGTCTCTCTCCTGGCCTTGTGATGCACCAATGACCTGATGTGAGTTCATGACCTGTCGTTCCCTCACTGCTGGGGTAGGTTCACACCTACTGTATGTCTTCTCAACCCTGAACAAGACGATCCAGATATTGTAAATGAATGAAATACATGTTTTGCCCTTTGGCATTGCGTATTATAACAAATTATGATGTTGCAATTTATTGTCACATTTGTCTTGATAGCAGATGTTTCTTAGTTTTCCAATTCAATCGGACAAAACCTGTTTTCAGAGTGGACAGTTTGCTGTTTTATGATGAAAATATTTTGGTTTTTAAAACTGTTTTTGTTTTCTTGTTTTCATTTTTCTTTAAACCAAACCTTTAGTTTTCTTAGGTTCATTATTTTGATAGTTCAGTTACATAATAAAAACATAGTGCAACATGTAGTAATTAAGTGTGTTTCACATCTATTTTGCTAGGAAACAGTAATAAATAGCTTTACTACCAACATACTTTCTTGAACTTTAGTTTTGTGTAATGTGACTGGCTTACGTAGCTTAGGTTTAACTTCAGATCATTGAATCTTTCCTTAGACTAATTACACAACAAGGTTTTTACATCATCTCTGCTGTGTTTAACTAAGTCCAGTTGGGCCAACCCAACTAACAGGTAATAGCACGGGGATCTGAGAGCTTGTTTTTTCACTCAGTCTGGCAGAATGCCTTTGGCCTCCTTCCTGTTCAGTCAGATTTCCACTTAGCCCGGCCCGGGCTCAGCCAATCACAGCCACTCATCTAATCTGGGGACTTGTTTGATCTGATAATGGTACCAAAAAAAAAAAAAAAATCCAAAATCCTTCCATCTAGCTATCCATTTTTTTTACTTACTTTTCTGTGCAGGGTCATGGGAGTATCTTCAGAGGTCACTGAGGATCATTGGGATGATCTTCACTGTCTGTTGTCATGTGTAATCGTCTAACCTTGGTTACAGTTCTAGCTGCTGGGTTCAGTTTATGCCTCTAGGTAAGAGGTGTTGGGATTATAAGCATACAGTTACTGACAGTGAAGTCAGCTTGGTTGGCTGCTGGTAATCTTTGGTTCACTGATGAAGGTTTAGGAAAGGTAGGACAACCCAACAGCATAAGGGTCATGCTGACTGCCTGTGTGAGATGAGGAGTTTATCTACCACGTCTATTTGAGTAGTTCTTGAAAATCCACCAGATTTTTAAATTAAAGTTGAATGTCTTGGATTCTTAATAATTGTTTTATGATGCAGTACAGAACTGACAACAATGGATTTTTAACTTGGTTACATTAGTGTAAAACGTTGGAGCCTTGTTTAAATAAAACACAGACACACACACTGTCGTTGTCTACCTCCCACGTCTAGTTGCATTTCTAAGCAGAATTCAGACAAACCCTAAGGAGATCTGATCTTTCTCTTTTTTTAATATGGAAGTGGAGACTCCATCAGATCTTTGTAAGCTGCTAATTTGGTTTGAAAAAGTTGGCGAGTTACCCCGTATATCTCCCAGACATGCTCAGTGTGTGGTCAGGATAAGCTGTGTTGAATGCCACTGTAGTCATGTTTGATCGACTTAGTGAAGAAAAAAAAAACCTCAAAGTCATTCAAAGTTAAGACTCCTAAACTTCCCAGTCTCCCATGATCTGGACTTGTGGTTAGACCATAGACAGTCTCTGAAATGACTTCCATCCACATCCTACAACTGAGAAACAACCTTTTCTGTAAACTCCTACTGGTTAGAAGATAAGAATCACAAGTTGTCTCTGATTCTTGTGAGCAAACACATACATGCACACATAATCTCTGGAAAACGCTGAAGATTACCACTTCCTGCGTCAACTCTACACCTTGTTGAGGGTTGAGATCTTCCGGTCACCGCACACTTTGGTACGATCAGAGACAGTTACATTCAAGACTTCAATTAAGGTCTCCTCAACCCTTGACTCATTTTCCACACTCTAATTTTTCTGATGGCTGGGACAGAAGGCTGGGAGCAGAACAGAACAGCCGGTGCTGCACTGCTCATTAGCTCCAGCACCGCCACCCGCGCTGCATTTAACTTAATAATGAGGCCAAATTAACAGCAGCCCTGGCCTTGCTCCAGGTGCATTGTGGGTGAGGCTGAGCGCTTGGAATAATGAAGGGAGGAGGGGGGGTACCTGGTGAGCTGAGGGGGGTTAAACAAAGCAAGGCGATAATGACTGAAAACACAACTTATTAGTAATATGTGGCTGGAGAACTTGGCTCAAACAATCAGCTTGATGGTTTTTCCTCTTTTCTTTTTCAGTCTTGTAAACATTTAACAATTTAAGTAGATTTCTTTTTTCCTCATGACAAAACAAAGTTCAAATTTTTTTGATTAAATACAAAACTTTTTTATATTTATACATTTATTGTTAAGGTGTTGTTTTGGATGCCACCAAAGCAAAAAAGAAAAGTCTCTACAAGACTGGATTGAACATATTTTATGTTAACGATTTTTTGTTGCTAAACCAACAAATGTTTGAATATCAGTGACAGAGAATGAAATCAGTTTATACAGTGGAGGATAATCGCTCTTAAAGGATTCAAGTCCACCTCAGATTTAAAGTAATTATACAGTCTCAGTTTGTATGGAGGAGAAACTCTGACTAATCAAGAACAAACAGAAAATATAGAAATATCTGAAGAAATGTCTATGCCCAAAAAATGCAACAAAAAGTCATAAAAATAAATAAATACAAAATAAAATCGGGCAATAATTGATCCAAGAATATGATATAAATTGATTTAATTTCTAACTAATAAGTGACCTCTGTACCAGTCTTTCAATTATTTTAATATTGCCTCTAAATCTTTAATATTTCTTGTGTTTTTTTCTTTAATGTTTTTTGTTATTTTTATTTTTATTAATAATTTTCCTCAGATTATTTACTCATGATTTATATTTTCATTAATAGGATGAAAACATAAATAAAATGAAATAGCATTTCCATCCATTTCCTTTACCCGCTTTTCCATTCCGGGTCACAGGGAACCGGTGTCTTTCTCCAGCAGTCCCTATGCGAGAGGCGGGGGACACCCTGGACAGGTTACAAGTCCATCACAGGGACACAGAGAGACAAACAAGACAAGCAACCATTCACACTCTCACCTAGGGACAATTTTAGAGTTACCAAATTATCCTAACGTCTGTGGGAGAAAACCGGAGTAAACCCACATGAGCACAGGAAGAACATGTAAAGTCCACCCAGAAAGGCCCCAGGCCGGGAAGCAAACCTGCAACCTTCTTGCTGTGAGGCGACAGCTCTAACCACTGCACCACTGTTCCACCCTAAGATAGTACTTGAAATATTTAATAATTTTGATTATTCAATTATTCAATATTCATTTATTTGACAGTACCTTTAAGTGTTTTTAAATTTATTTCAGAAAAAACACAAAATAATGTCAGACGAGAGTAAATAAATCTTTGTGATTTTGAAATAATGTTCAAAATATTTCAACAATTGTTTTTAAGCATACAAAGAAAAGATTTTTATTTGTGAGGAACAGAAGACACAAAAATGTGAAAACAGAATTGTTTTTCTGTTTTAAAAAAATACAAAAAAAAACAACCTGTTAGTCTTCTGTTAAAGTTTTCACAGTTTAAGTTACTCCGAGCATAAAAGTACTGAGTTCAGTCTTCGTCGACCTGCTGAAGGCAGCCAAAAACCTCCAACACAAGCTGTGACATCATATAATGTCACGTCCTTTAAACCGTACCCCTGTGGTGAACTCTGACTCTGTCACAAAGCTAATGCTAATTCCCTCATTCAGGAAACAAGTTCCCATTTTCTGCCTCACATTAAATCAGCGTGCTGACAGGATGCTCTGCATTTTAAAAACCATGTAATAGCAGAGTTTTAGGTGCTGCAGGCTTCTAAATGCTGTGCACAAACCAGAGGTGACAAGAGTTGGCATACATCAGGATGTGATTTAATGTTTGCGTTTGTTTGGTGGTAATTTATTCTGACTCACGTCAGCGAAGGAATGACTGTGCATGTATTGAAGTTTTCTTATATGTGCGTTCACACACAAATGCACAAACAAAAAAAAAGCACAGAGATCATCTGCTGAATTCTTTGGAAACCCTCAAACTTAAATGTTTTCTTTTTTTACAAAGACTAACAATGATGTTGCACTTCTTATGTATTTGTAGTTTTTTTTTTTTTTTTCTTTATTCTGGGCATTTACATTCCCATGACCTGGTTTTAAACTCACAAACAGTCTAGTTGTTCTACGAGTTTCTCCTCTGGATAGAGGCTAGCAAAATATATGTAACTATTAGGCATTTGTTGCTAAAAGAAAAAAAAAGGTGAATCAAATTCATCTAATGCCTCTGGACCAAATTATAACAAGAGGTTTCTTGTTTCTAAGATTACAAAATGCATTAAAATCAAAAAAAAAAAACACTTTGTAAATAATATTACCATGTTAGAGAAAATAAATGTGCTGGTTTAGCCTTTGTGTTAAGAGAAAACTTTAACCAGTCGAACTTCAAGCAAAATATCTCATGAACCACTGGGTGAATTTTAATGAAACTTGCAGACTTGCTACCAGATCCAACTAAGCTTAACAAAATACAAAACTGACTATAACTCAGTCAGATTTACAGATATTGAGCTAAAATATGGCAGGCCGGTAGTTTAATCCTTTTTACACAATGTAAATCAAATATGGATAAGTTTGCATACTTACTGTATTTGATTTACAAAAAAAGTCACTTTGCACCCTATAATTTCTTCACATCCATCATCATCCCAGCATTGTGTGTGTGTGTGTGTGTGTGTGTGTATGTTTCTGTGACTAAAACCAGAGGCCCTTGTGTTTGGACAAAGCAAACAGACTATCATTACTGACTTGATTATGGGGCATTGAAAGTTTAAAGTTTAAGAAGATATTCAAAAGAATCTTTTTCAGGGGGGGAAGCTGTAAAGACGATCAGTGAATGAACTAAAGTGCTGACAAGACCTGACCAGGCTTCGCCTTTTGTCCAAGCTCTGACAGAGCCTTCAAATGGATGTTTAGGTAACCAAGTAGGCGTGCAATCTGACATCTCTGTAGGCCACCGAAGAGCTTCCCCATCTCAGGAAGGAATGCACTTTTAACCAGTACTGAAAATATCGCACTTCTTTAGGCTGCGCTGGGAATGATTTGCCGAGTAAACACTCTTTTACGTCGCAAAACAAGTTTGTTTAAGTCGAACTGAAACTGTGTGACTGTTCCCGTCGCTTCCGACACAAATCTCGTGGCCACGGGAAATCTTTTCCCCCAGTCAGTTTGGCACCGACACCTACCTCGTATTCATACTTGTTTTGAAAAGAACGGCGTACGGGGAGATTTTCTCCGAGTTGGCGCAGCAGAACCGTTGTGTTGCATTTCGCTGTTATCGCCGTGTTGGCTCCGTCCGAGTGTTCCCCAGAAGAACTTGTTACTTTTAACACCGTCAAATCTCTGGCGTTCGTTTTGCAGTGTAAGGTTGGTACAAATTGTCGAGGAATTTAGGCAGAATTAAAAGACTCTGCATCCCACTGAAAGTTAAAATAATGTTGTTCTGGATATAATCATCCAATTAGAGTGAGAGAGGTATTACTTGGTGGAGACAAGGATCACATTTCAAAGCCTTGTGTCTGCCAGCCTCCAAACTGATGGCAAGATATCCAATACTTAGTGCTCAGAATTCAGTGCAGGTTTCCAGAAAAAGCATTTCAGTGTGCTCATGTATAGTTGCATGCCATTTTTAATGCTTTCCTAATCGTATTCAAGTTATTGTGGACATTACAGTTTTCACAAATGTGCCTTTTCTTGTTGCAATGGGAGGTGAAATACTTAAAGAATTAGTGTATTTGTTGAAAACAATGCTCAGTTGTTGCTCGTTTTTAGCCACAAAACTCGCATCACTAAACAACAGTAACATTTTTTAAACAAAAGATTTATTCTAACTTAAATATGTTGCGTTGTGCCGCAGAATTATTTGTTTGTTTACCTTCATTCAGTCCGAGTATGGAAACATTGCAGCATGCAGAACGCTTCCCTCTGTTTTTGAAACTTTGAGAGACCGTTTGACCTCACGTTTGTGCCTAAAATGTGTTTAACTGGGAAGAGGGGAGCTATCCTGCACTGACACGTTTACAGGACGCTAGGCCTGCAGAGCGCTCGAGGCGTGGCTGATGGCAGCAGTGTCGTCTGAGTAATTACAGGTTTCCTGGTGGATATTACTAAAGTTACAGCAATCCAGTCTCCACACAAGGCCACTCTCCCACTGCAGTTCTGGTGGAGGAGAGTCGAGGAGGTGTGTGTGGGGGGGGGTGTTGACCAAAGAAAAGTCGAGGAACGAAAAAAATAAACCTTTCACCCCTTTTTGGCTCTACAATTCAACAAATACGGCTCTGTCTTCCGCGCATAGTGGTGTTTGGCTTCTGCCTGAAATATGCAGCCCAGTATAGGCACATTTTATTATCCAGCAGGGCTCCTGGTATTTTGGAAATGAGGTAAGCTCAATTACCAACAAAGGGCTCCTCTCACTGGTCTGTCATCGCGCAGGGTCGGATGGGAGGGAGCGGAGGGAGCGGGGAGGGAGAGACCCTTCGGCTTGTGCTTTTATACTCCAGGATTATGGGTGCACTGACATATTTCAGCTTGCATTGTGTGAGGATCATTATGTCCAAACAACTAACCATTACATTTTTAAAGGAATTTCGGACATATTAACCCAGTTAATATTTGCATGCCACAATCACAAACACTACTTTTGTTTTTGAACTCAAACTCATAAATACAATAAATGTCAATGGTGAATATTAAATAAGAACTAAACAGTCCTGACATTAAGGAAACCACTTATGTAAAGGTAAAAAAAAACCTACTTTCGTAACCAAACTTATTCTGACTCTCTTTTGTTTTTAAAAGCTGTCTAAGGCATGGCCAGGAGCAGGAGGACAGATTGTTTCAGATTGTCACAACAAGTAAAGCAACAATAATAGAACATTCAGTTTAATGACAGAGCTTGAGATTTACAGTTTATTTACACTACTGAAACAACATTTGCTCAAGGCAACAAACAAGCTGAAATAAAACCACAAACATCTAAATACTCCGTGATGAAATCAGATGAGAGGAAAATCAGGTCAGTTTTCTTGAAACAGAATATTGTTTAAAGTTGTTGAAAAAAAACATGCAGTTCGGTTAATGTTTTTTTGTTGACAGAGCCTCGATTTAACGTAAATAAGTGGAATTATTACAACTTTTTTCAAATTTGTCTTAAACACAGTGAGTAATAACGATGAATAATTTTTGACAAAAATTTACATAAAATGTGGGAAAGGTTAAAACAATGAAAGGTCAGCTGTATATTCACACCATATTGTTCCACAAAACCAAGCTTTTAGGCCTTTTTTAGCTGAATCGGACACATTAATCGTGCTTGAAACTGTAGCGACTGTAAAAATATCAGTAAGCGTTTAAGCTGTAAGTGAAGCCACCGTAGTTTTGTTGCAGTAACATTTTTATTTGATGCACTGCACACTGCCATAACTTAGTTTTTTTCATATTCAGCTTCATTAGTGAAGCATAGATGTTATTTTTAAATAAATCTCTTTAAAGTTGACAATTATTAAAATCTGAGTTGACTGAAATGTCTCCTCAGTGGTTTTGTTAAAGGCAGGCAACCGTGTGGCACTTCTAGTTTCAGCATTACAAAACTCGGAAAGCAAAAAAATAAAACACACAGACGAAAACAAAACAAAAAATGGGTCAAAAGGTTTGCTATGGCAATAAGATTTAATAAATATAATTAGTTTCAGTGAGCTAGTTTTGTGAATGGCGCATCCAGGGGGAGACAGAAGGTCTCCTGCTGTGGTGACGCAGTAGGCTCCAGAGATGTTTGGGTTCCAGCCTGTCCTAGGAGCCGCCTGACGTCTCCCTGCTTCCTTATCTTAATGAGCGTTAACCATTTCTGCTCTGTGTCAGCTCTGCAGCTTCAAGGAAGGGACAGGAAGGGAGAATAAATAAATAAATAAATATTTAAAAAAAAAAAAAGAGCAGAGGGAGTCCAAATAAGACACAGTAAAGGAGAGAGATAGAAAGAGGGCCTCTGATAGAAAAATTCCTGACAGCTGATAAGCAGAAGAAGGAGATCCAGTTTACTGCACAGATAGGGTTGGAATGTGTGGCCAGATGATGATGACTGGGTCCATGACTTCACTGACCCTATCTGTGCCTGCCAGGACACATCATCACTGCCTGCCTGCATCTTATCCAGACCCAGTTTTCCCTTAAAAAATATTACAAAAACGATTCGATGCGCTCGTTCGTGACTGCGCCTTTATCATCTCATCTCATGGACCCAAAATTACGTCACTTCATGTCCAAAAATCACAGTTTTGTACTTCATCTCTGTGTGATATTATAAAATCTCTACACAGCTGTTTAATTTTAGCATGATATATAAAAATAAAAATCAGCATCCGCTGAAGTTTTACACAGGATTTCGTGTGAATTATTGGCCTGCTGCAACAGCAACAACATGGACATGAGAGGAAATACAATCCAGTCCAGACAGTGTGGAGCAGTCAGAGAGGGCGTTTTAGCTGTGCAACTGAGCTCCCAGCTTTTTAATTTACAATAAATCAAAGTGCATGGATGTACCCTAAAAAGGCCTGCGCAGACACTGTCTCCCAGTGTGAGACAGAGAGGGAGTGTGGGCTCGGACAGATTGTGTTAGCGGGAGCCAGTGTTGTGTGTAGATCAGACTCTCGCTCAGCTGTCTCCAGAGGTAATCAACAAGCCTGCGTGGTTCATTATTTCGTCAGTCTACTCAGCAACAGAGAACACAGACGACTCGACTATTTACAGGGAGTCTCCACTGACCCGTCTTAGCATGACTACAACAGGAGACGACAGCCAGAAAAGCCAAGGGTTTGATTAAAGGGATAGTTCACATCTGTCTGAAATGGGGTTCGGTTAAAAGGTTATAAACCAGTTAATATTGTGTCTGTTGTAAAAAGGTAAGGGCGGAATCGATTGCGGTGCATACATCGTCACACTTCAAACAAAATCCTGGGCATAGAATTTTCTCAGAAATGTTGTCGATTTTCTTTCAGCTGCTCCCGTCTGCAGGGGTCACTACTACAAACTCACATGAAAGGTTTGGCAGTTGTTTTAAGCCCGATGCCCTTCCTGATGCAACCTGGACCTGAACCTGCAGCCTCGAGATTAAAAGACTGTGGCACTGACCACCGACCTACCGCAGCCCTGTAATTTCTCAGAACTAAGAGAAACAAAAATATTTTGTTCTAAAACAGTTTCTTTTCAAACAAGATTATGGGAACTAAATGAACAAAAAAGGAGTCAAAATGCTGTGTACGGTGACATAAGTTTATGTGGCAATGGATGTCTGTTCATCACATTAGAGCTGTTATACTCACTTTCCTTCATGTTTCAATGGCTTTGCTTTTGGTCCGGTTGTACAGTGTGGAAATGGCTGTTAGTATATTTTGGACATAGGATGATCATGTTCTATCATGGCTCCAAAGGATGCAACAAAATGCAGTATCTCACAGGGCTGTGGCTGTTGAAAATTAGTTGGCAATTCAAAATTGTGAGAAAATTGCCGGAAAAAAGCAAATTTTCAAGTGCAGTTTTGCCTTATTCTGTGTTTATGACTCAGTGACCAGGAAACTGTGTAGTAGCAATTTATGTGGCCAGCTTTTGAAAATCACAGCCTGTTTTTGTGTGCATGGCCTATTTGATTCCCACCTCTGCCCACATCGTACCCAACATGGCAGCCAACTTCACTTTTATGGTTTATTCTATTGGAGTACACTTTAGAAATGACCATCATTTTTATTCCCAAACACCCATGAACATTTCAAGACATTCTGTATTTTTCTTCACAAATGTCGTTCACCATTTAGTTGCCAACACAGCCCAGATAGTTGATTTCGAAGTGGCTGCATCGACCTGCAGCTTTTCTCATCCTCCAGGTGAAAACGTGTGCACAAGTTGCATATGTTTTAGGTGTTGTGATCATAATTTTTTCTGGAAGTATTTCCAAAGACAGGCTTTTAATGCAGGAGATGCTGCCTGTAGTTCTCGGTTATGTGCACGCCATAAACTCACTTCAGCACTTCACAGTCTGCCTTTTTGCGTTTCTCATGACGTTGTTAACAATAATATATAACTGAATTTTGGCATTTTAAAAGTGATTCTGAATCTTTCATGCTTGTGAGTTATTACAAAACAAATCCATGTTACGGTGTATTTTTTCACTTAAGAATTCATTAAAAAAAGGACATACTTCAATCTTTTTATACCTAAAGCTTGACTTGGGAACAGGTTGAGAGTTTCTCTTCAGTCACTGCCTGCGCACACATCTGATGTAAATGTAAGCTCTGTAGCTGAGTCTTTCAGCGCTGAGAGTTGGGTCTTTGGGGTCAAGGCCTATGTTATTTGTTCTCCCCTTTGAATAAAGTGTCTTGTGTTTTTACCACCTCGTCGGCCTACCAGTAGACTTACAGTCGACAGGAAGCATTGGCCCAGATTCACAGCAAACCATAGCTAAGTATCAGAACAGCAATCGCATCCCTTTTCAACTAAAGAGAAAAGTCAGGAAGAGTAGACATGCAGTAAGGCATGTCCTCCTTCACATTACATTTTCCACAAAACTCTCCATTACAGCAAGATAAAGTCTATCAGGCTACAAGTTGTTATTCTCTCTCCTACACACAACAAAAAAAGATAATCCATGAGTCAAACCAGGATCGCTGTGTATGTGCAAACATGAGGGATGGTGCAACAACATTATTAAAGATGGATAGGGAAGATGCAAAGGTCTGAAATGTGTTGTTTTTTTGTTTTTTTTGTTGTTGTTATTTCAAATCTTCTGAGCAGAGAGCGCCTGACAGCAGTCTGCCGGCTCAGACGCCAGTCTCCACACTATCATCATGGTGTGATGAGGCAGATAGCACTGGGAGCGCTCACCGCCTCACAGCGTGCAGCCAAGCATGACAATATGGGTGGAGTAGAGGGCGTGTGGGTGAGAGAGGGAGGTGTGGTGCGGTGCAGGGGGGGGTTATATTCAAAGATGGCTAGACAGTTTGCAGTCACTGTGAGAAACAGACAAGAAACATTCAATCAGCTGGTGCGGAGAAGACATGATGGCACCAGCAGAGCGCCAACAAGGCAAGCTCGCCTGAGGCATAGGTCAGAAATGTTATCACTCCACCTCTGGTGACATGCAAAAAAACTCCATCATCAGGGTAGAGTCTTTGTTTCCTTTGTCTGGGGTTAAATCGGTGCGCCCACTTGTTTGGAGTGAACAAGCAGGTTTAGGTAGAGCATTAAGCCTTTGGCTCCTGTCAGATTTAGGACACAGGCGGAGGAATGTACTTGTAAAAACTTTGTTTGAAGTATTCTGATGACTTTTTCTTTTCCAGAACAAGTCTATTCTCCATGTTCACACTATTGACGCTAAGGGGAGTCTTGACTGATTCAGAGTGTTGGATGTGCAAATATGATTTTCAGTTGAGGTATATTGTAAAAAGTTATAAAAGTAAAATAATAATATTGTTAAGACATACGTACACTTATTGTTCACTAGTGTTGGATCTTGCATAAAAGCGATGAAGTGAGAAAAAAGACACATCACACCTACAAGTCAGCATAATTTATGACTTTAAGAAATAAAATGAAACGTGGTTTTCTTGGCGCCTGCATGCCACAAGAAAAAGCCTTCCAAACATCCCAGAGGGCTTTAAATTTAATGGATGAGGTATCTGAGTGAATTCAGGTGGATTTAAAAATTGCTGTGAATCAGTTAATTGCTGTGATGATTGTGATCATTCGCTTGAGTAAATAAAAACAGTCATAAACCAATTTGCGCTAAATGTTTAGCTAGTCTGAATTAGTTACCAGTAGTTGTGAAAAGGGCCAAAGGAATGCCAGCAGATAATCACAATGTAAGAAAGGAAAACTTGCTATAACGTGGTCACAGAAGCACTTTGTCAGGAGAGGTGACAAAAACATGATGACTATTGATTGTGTCATCACATAAATGGTTAGCTTTTATGTGTATGATTGGTTAGCTGAGCTAGCTCAGAAACCCTCTTTGAAATCTGTAAATACATTCAGGAATATAGTCAAGGATTATAATCGAGACTGACCTGCAAGTAACGAGCCTCATCCCAACTTTTAGAACTGCAGTTATCAGGCTAAACCATTCCCCCCTGAGCTACGAATGCAGGTTATTGAAAAAATTCCACAGAGATCATACATTGACATCTGAATGTAACTGCAGGAATCCCGGAGCCAGTCGGGAAGTGTAAGTTGATCTTGAGTCATACCAGCTGTCATACTCCACCGAGGAGTTTAGAGCCGCAACCGACCAGCCGGTGGCATCCTTCCAATCCTGGAGCACTTCAGGGAATTCCCAGTAAGAGGTTTATTCTAATCGCGCTTTTAGCATGTGGTCACTGTTGCATGCAACAAAGATAGGATGGTGACAGTCACCCACAGACCAAAGGATGTGAGTTAATGGGAGTAAATACAAAAGCATTACCGGACATCCTGTCACAATTAACATCTAATCATGCCATCGCAGCTATCTGAGATGATATTGATACATGGTTGCATAATAATTTTGCCTCTGTGTGTCTGTTAGCAAAATATCTCATGAACAAGTGGATGACCATAGCAAATAAAAAATAACTATAACTCAGTCAGTTTGACAGATATTGAGCTAAAATTAGGTGTGGTAGTAGGTGAGAGTCTCCCCCAACATATAGCCTGAGCACTACCACATCTCACTTGATCTTTGTTTAAAACTTTGCCATTAACTATGAGAGTCAAGTCTGTCTTCTTGTTAACAAAATATGTCTTGAACCGCTGGGCAGATTAGTCAGTCATTGGAAACACTTCTACAACTGATTGACATTAAAGTCAACTCAATTCAAAATGGCCACCATGGCTAACTAACTTGAGAGAACAAAAAATGCGTCAGTCAGTTTTACAGATATTGAGCTCAAATTGATTGCAGCAGTAGCTGAGAGTCATTCACAGCACAAACTCTGAGCATAAGATCTTGCAATATTGTGTCAGATTGTGCATAACGTTGTTTTCAAGGAATACTAGGCCTTAAAATTGTTTTCATTCAGCTGTATAATCCTTATGGGGAAATATCAAACTTGTTCAAATTTTAAAAAAAAAAAAGAAAGGGAAAAAAGCCCATCAGGCATCTGCTATCACATTTTTTTTTCCTGTCACTCTTTGCAAAGACAAGGTAAAATAATACACTAGTCGAAATGCTATGCTATCATAGTGGCAAAAAAAAAGAACTGCGAAAGACAATTATATTATTTATTGCAATTATTTGCATGACAAGTCATTAACTTCTAAAATTTCATGATCGTGACAGTCCTTGTTGGCAGTGATTCCGCACAGAGCCTGTGATCACTCTGACTTCTCTAAAATGTGTTTTGAGCCTTTTGATTTAACGGGATCAACGCTCAAAATGTGCATGGTAGTGTCCTCAGTAGCGTGCAAGTTGGGGCTCGTTGAAATTTTTGTTAAAGTGAGTTTGCAACACCTCTTACCGTAAACATGGCTGTCTTTCCTATTAAGCCATTAAATGAAAACGTTTTTTTGGGGGGGTTTTTTGCTGTTGTTCTCTAATTTTTTTTCTTTTTTTGTATCCAGAGATGTATCACAAGACAGAGTTTGATTAGTTACCTGCAAAAATACCAGTTAATTGCAAAAAGATTTACAGCATTTCAGTAGCAAACTCATGTATCTAACATGTAGGTTGATTTTGCAAGTTGCCTTAAATGAAAAATCTAGAAATAATCCTAATCTTGAAAAACTTTTCCAATGCAGCTAACTTTTGTGTTTACTTTTAGTTTCCCTGATACCTAACATTTAAATGATTTGCTTAAAACTCATGCTACCTACCCAAATACACATTTTTTTTGTTTTTTACAAAGCTGGGATAACCCAACAACCCCAATTTAAAGAAAATATTTTTTATACCAACAGGGTTTTCAGTTATCTACCATATATACCAGACTATAAGGCACACTTAAAAGCCTTCAATTTTCTTAAAAAATGACAGTGCACCTTATAATCCGGAGCTCCATATATATGTAAGAAGTCGAAGAAGAAGAAGAAGAAGCGAAATCCTCCATTTTAAATGGAGCATGGCGCGCGCGGTCTGCGTGAAGTTACAAAAATTGGGAGGTGCACGATGATGCGCCTTATAGTGCGGTGCGCCTTATATATGACAAAAGTTCGAAAATGGACCATTCATTGACAGTGCGCCTATGTGCGGAAAATACAGTAGTTTTAAATGCTAACACTGTAGCTGAGACAGAGAAGTCAGATATTTCGAGCAAAAACAGGGATTTATTTTTTTTTTAGATGTGTTTTTATAGAAGTGGTAAAACATTTTCTTTTTCCCTGGAAGTATTTATGTCATAATATCCTTCAGGCATCATCACGCATCCCGGCTACATGTTCTTTAAACACGCTCGCCGAGCCTGGGGATCGCAGCAACATCTTGTTCTTCATTCCTTTGGTGTGCCATAAAAGGGTGTACAGTATGTTTGTGTTGGTGTTGGCACGAGTCCGTGTCTGTATTTGTGAGTGTTTCTGCCTTTCAGAAAGCACATTTGATCATGATTGTGTAACGCTGCAGCACGGAGGCAGGGAAATCAAAAACAGATGTGTACTCTCAAGTTAGGAGGACGGACGTGCAGAGGGTGAAGATGGGGGGATGTGCACAGATAAAATATTCCCCTGTTATTGATTGCCGATTTTTTTTTTTGGTATGTTTTGGGCTATCAGAAGGGTTCCGAGGGAGAAGATGACAAAGTGAAATGGGCTCTAACTTGCCTTTGACTTAATTCTGCTTTAAAGCATTTATTACAGCTCCATTTTAACAGCAGGCTCGGACAAATTTACCATTTTTGTGGCTTTCTTCTATAAATCACATGAAACTCTTGATTTTGCCACCACAACTTTTGTCACCTAAAGACCCACACTCGTCATCCCGTCCACGTTTCGGTACTCTGGAATTCATTACCGTTGAAGAATTTTCCATTACTGCTCTGCTCCCAATAAACAAACAGATGCACATAGCCAGATAGTCTCAGTGTCACAATGGAAACAACACTCTTTGAGACATGTTTTATCTTTGGCAAAGTAACACTGTGAGGGAGGGAAAGTTTTCTTGTGAAAGCAGGAATGCAAAGTATTCCCCACAATGCCACACTGCTGCAATTACTGCAGCGCCTGGTGATGGGCCAAGACAATGAGACGACAGCTTGTGGTGTCGAGGGGGGCGAAGCAGTTCAACTCTCATCTCTTTTCTTTGTAACATGGGCAAGTTGTTGACCTGTCGGCACAGTAACGTTCTTTTCAGATGTCTAAACTGAGGTGTGCATGTTCCAAACTGCATCTAACTCCATCTGGTATTCACATCAGTTGGTTTAAAAGTTTTAAACAAGAAGGTTTTCCTGTTTTCATACAGTCAGCAGAGATTATTGTTGATTTGCAAAGAGAGGCATTCAGAATGAACGCGAACAGTGTAGATTAGTGCAGCATTAATTGATTTTGCTCACACTGTTGACACTTTTTTGCCCTCTATTATCTGAGACAGCCCTGCTCTTAAACACACACACACACACACAAAGAAAAGAGGTGAGATTAGCCACGCTGAGGGAGAGTATGTGGGATGTGGGAAAGGAGTTTGCTGTTGCCAGAGTGTCTGCCTCCCCAGGCCTCGTCCAGTGTCGCCAAGGGCCGTCTGCCCTCCCGCCACTGTTATCAGCTGGCTCAGCGGCGGCAAAGAACCGGCTAAACAAGGCACTGTTTATCTGTGGAGACTGTATTCACTGCACATCCCAGCCGTTGGTCTGCGGCACCACTCAAATCTACCCAGCTCTGCAAAGAAAAGGGCCGGCAGAGCTGCTCCCAACAATAGTGTGCACAGCGGAGACAGGGGGTGGGGGGTGGGGGGTACAGATCAATAGGCTGCAATGTCCCTGTTCTGTCCGCCGCTGTAGACCCAACAAACTAAACTCTCCACCCCACGATATTCGTTTATCAACTTCAGCTGCTTGTAAATCCAAAGAAGAGTTTTAAAGAATAGGATTTGTTTTCAAATATTTGCATTTAAACTCATCTCATCAATCGTTTTTTCATTATTAATTATTTTATTATGCTTCATACATTTGTTAACCGAGTAGCTATCCAATCAACAGTTCATTTCAACATTTGACTATACATGTGCGCCTATTTATCAAGCCGTATTGGTGTAAACTTACACCAGATAAACAAATAGAGTAGTTCTCTTGACTTGAATGCTTTTGCCGGGTGGTTGCCCATCATCAGCACAACTTGTAGTCTTAGTTTCTCGCTATCTCTAACGTCTGTAAATCCATCTTTGTTTTCTGACCAATAAATCAGGAGGTTTTTAATTCCACTTAAAGTAACAAAATGAGTTCAACTCCAGTGATATTATTTTTACTCCTCTTCATTCTATCTTCTCTGTTCCATTCAAATGTGGGTTAATAAGAATCACTCAGTCTAGGCTGAATAAACAAGTGCAAATAAATTAGTAATATGGCATATGGGTAAAATAATACTGTTTTATTACAACAGAGTGGAGCATTAAGTTCCCTCTGTGTATTTGATCAGGCTATTTCCACTTGAAGTAATTCCTGGCATTTCAAAAATATATATTATTTTGGCCTGGCTGTTGCTCTCAGTGGCTTGGTCGGCTGCTAGCTTTGCGCACTTTTAGGGAAAACACTAAAAGTGAAATGGTTTTCGAGCAGCTTAGGTGCATTTTGGGAATCAAGCTGAAGTTTTGTTTATAAACGTTCAGGATCCATGGCTGGCTCAGAAACATATGCTGAGATTTATATTCTGCACAGTTGTACTCTTCTCAAACATTCATGCACAAAACCATTCCTCTCTTATCTGAGGGCCAAGGAACCCTGGCTCCGGCCTCGGCAGACAGTGGCCTCTTACTGGCCAGTGTCTCCAGATAGAAGAGGAAGCCACACACCCATCATGAAGAAATGAAATCTTTTTCAGACATCCTGTCCCTGAGGCCCTCCTATTGAGTCCATTTTTATTGAGGCCTCAACAAAACGGTACATGGACAGGATTGGAGTCAGGTCTTTGCTGGATTTCATTTGTTTCTATTTTAGAAAGGTATGGTTTTCTAATATTGTTCAACTTCAGATAGTTAGCGGGGCATTTTTTCTTTTTTTTATAAATTTCCTCCATTTGTAAAGTTTTCCACACTGCTCTTCAGGCTGAGACATGTTTGACTTTTAACTTGTTAAGATGGGCTATCTTTTTTTTTATAGCAAAGATAAACTTACTGAGCAATACACTTCAGTCTAAGAAACTGCTGAGGTTGTGACATTGTTTCAGAGAGACAGGCGGCCTGACAGAGCAGAGCTGGAGTCAAGACCTCAAGGGTCAGAGGTCACAAGGAAGTGAGGACAGCCAGCCTCTCCACAGGACAAACAGCTCAGTGATGTTGACTTAAAATTGCCCAGACTCTAACATGATTCTCACCCACCCGTTTTAGCTGACCTAGTCTAAGTGCACACCACAGGAGAGTTCAGTTAGACCCCAACCTAAGACCCAGCACGGTGGGAGTTCTTCGACACCGATACTCCCAGAACTCTGAATATGTTGATTTATCAACACCACATGATGAAACGCACATTACGGGATAACAGAAGAGTCTTTGGTGTTTCCATGTTAATCGGCTTCTTTACTGCAGAAGATGCCACGGCCCCAGAGTTAGAAACTGTGCCTTGTGGCTACGATGACGGTAAACAGGATCCAGATTTCATTATTAATGGGGATAATCATAATGAGAATAACAGTAATAATATTGAAGGGGGTTAGGGCCTTTTGGCTCAGGGCTGGGTCAGGGTTTCATCAGGGTTAGAGAGGTAAGGGCATTTTGGCTCAGGGCTAGGGTTAGGGCCTAAAAACAGTTTATGAAATGGTGTGTTGACTAATCTGGAAAGTGTTTCATAGTAGAAATAGCTGTCAGGACTTGCTCAAGGTCTATAAGGAGCAACATATAGATTTTGTAATAATCACTTAGGTAAATTTTCTCTGTAAATGAGGATTCAGATGAACAACTTTGACAACTTGTTGTAGTTTTTGTTGTACTGAATTATCTTTTTCTTGTAGAGCTAAAGTATGTGGAGCTTTAGGGCAGCTAAGGTTACAGATGTCTTGCCATAACTTAGTGTAGGGATGCAATTATTAATTTATTATAATAACTCATGAGTGTAATAATTGTAACAGCAGGGCTTTCTAACAATCACAACAGCTATCGCTGATGACATAGGTTCTTTTCACAGCTGCCACCAGAAACAGCAACCTACCTTAACAGCTATGACATCCCAAGTTGATTAAGACACCACCAAAAGCCACAACAAAATGTCAAGTAACAGCATAAGGCGATGTTGCAAGAACCATATAAGAATAAGACTGTAGTCTATATATAAGACTGTGAAGAGGAACACATTTAAAACAGAGCAATAAGTTGAGCAAAACAAAAACGGATCTTAATTTTATGTTGCCACAGAAGTAGGACAAAAATACAACTCCATCTCTTAAGAGTTTGTCTAAAAGAACATGTAAGATGAAGCAGGATGTTCAGACCTTGTACATTTATTTTAGGTTAAAGCTCTAATGGTCTGTATGTGTTAAATGCATGCAGATACAAAAAAAAAAACATGCTGTGAAAATGAGGGGAAACACAGTTTTGACACTAAAACATGGTAAAATATGACATAATAAAATGACAGATGTTCTCATAAAAGTACACATGCTGTATGCTCCTAAACTGGATACCACACTTTCTGTCCTGTGATATTTCTTCAGTGTCATGCTGTGCTGTGTTTCTTGAAATTGTGCCCCTTCGTATCTCTTACCCTTTTTTTTTTTCTTTTACTTCCCAGAAGTTTAATATTGTCAGTGCACTTAATCATTTCTGTCTGGATGTGGCCTGAGTGACGCAGCGGGTGTTTCTGGATGAGGGTAAAGACTGGAGGGGGGCTTATTTTTACCACTTGTTTTACAAACACTGGACTACAATCACTAGAGGAAAAGATGGTTCTAATTACAGATCTCTCTCTCTCCCCCCTCTTTCAGTCTGTGTCTCTCTTTCTTTCCTAAGTTCAACCAATTTGCTTCCTGTATTTTCATCCCTTGAAAACATGTTCCACTCGTAGGTTTTCTGTGGCTTCTTTTTATTATTTTGGGTTTAAAGACACAGAACTGGACAGTTTTAAAGAATGTTCTGTAATGCTATAGCTTGGGAAAATGAACTAAGAGAAAAGCAGCAAAAAGAAATGTGGGCGCTCCAGAGAACTCGCCTCCAAACTGCTTTTTAAACAACATTTGCAGTAATGTCGTGGTTAAGTGATAATGCGTTAATTTGATATTAAAACATACATGTATGATGCACAAGTGCACGTTTTCAACTTCAGCTATTTCATTTGGAGTTTGGGATCGTGCAGACCTCTGCATAGCCTATATGTGCCGTGCAGCTGTCGCTGTGTGGTGAAAAGTTACATTCACATCAATCTCCATTTGCTGAAAAATGATGGCGGATTAAAAGCTTCTGGGTCCAGGTTAAGAGCTGTCCTTCATGGAGGATGACTGGAAAATGCATGGAAAAGGGAGAAATCAAAGAACCTGTGGCGAAGAAGGAACAAAAAGGGGAGGAGAGGAGAGAAAGGACTGAGGTGGAAGGAGTACTCGAGAAGAGAAATAAAGAAGGAGCGCAGGATTAGAGGCCAAGAGCAGTGTGAAAAAAAGGATCAGAGGCAGGGGGACTGAATGGAGGGAAAATAGGAGAGGGGGAAAGTGTCTGCATCCGCCAGCAGCCCGTGGCTGTCAGTGGCAGGGCCTGTCTCCCAGCTCCGGGGGCTCCAGGGCTGTGGCTACATAATGAAGACTGGTTTGAGTTCACTTTCAAACTTCACAGAGAGCGCCTGGAAAAACAGTGCCCCACAGACTACTTTTATTAACCCAGCTAGGATTCCCAGCCTGTAAGCCTGTTCTCAAAGTCTTCCTCACTTTTCATCCATACTTACAATACTTGGAAACTTTGTTATGTCAATCCTGCAACCTGCTTGGTTTCAGCTCTGGTGGTGCATGAGAATCCCCTCTTGTCTCCCAACTGTGAGAAAATTGACAAAAGTCTTTTCACAAGCAGAGTTAATTGAGGTTGATACGATTGCACAAGATAGCGCTAAGTTCTGTTACACTTTCCACATTTTGTGTTTCCTGTAGAAGCTGTTCTGGCCGCCGAATTGTTTCTTTTCTCTCTCTTTCTACCTTTCTGTCATAACACTCACACAGCCTTTTGAATGATGGCCGTGTGGGATTCACAGGGGAGGATATTTGACTCAAGATTTTCCGATAATAGGATTTGAAGCATGCTTGTAACAGATAGCGGTTTTGTGGTGGCAGAAAGGAGTATGTGATCTTTCTTCGAGACAACTGGCCCAATGATCTATACCACCTTAAAGTCTGTTGGTTCATATGCTAAAAAATGACCACCAGAAATGAGTCCCCAAGCCCCGGTCCGCGGAACGGTTCCGGTCCGTGGGTCATTTGGTACTGGGCCGCACAGAAAGAATAATTAACTTACAGTATTCCCGCTTTTTTATTTTCAGAGTTTGAACGACATTTTTTTTGAAAACTGACCAGATTCTCTTAACTACATCCGTCTCTGACTCACTCTTGATGCGTGTCAGAACGCTTATCTGGGCCACGTGATACGTTACTGCTAAAAACAAACCCACAAGCAGCAAAATGAGTTAAAAAAAACGACTCTGGAAGCCCTGGATGGGACCGTTACTGAGAAACAGGCTCAGGGCTCCCACTGATTCAGCGTTATGGTGAGTTGTATTCTTCATGCACTTTATATTTGTGGTGAATCTTTTAAAAAAAGTTTAAACATCACCATATTGACCAGAGAACATTAGGGGAAGGAGAGGGTGTTATTCATGTTGATAACGCAACACCAGGACGCAGCAAACAAAGCTGCGAGGACAGGTTGGATTTACATTTATTATGTTTGAAAAAATACCCCCGTTTTCATGCCGGTCGTATCATTTTATTTTGTTGTATTTATCCGCCACACCTTTAAAGGCCGGTCTGACAATGAACCGGTCCGTGGAGCTGAAAAGGTCGGGGACCGCTGCTGTAGTTCACAGGACGCCACAGGCAGCTGAGGGTACTACACATATTAAATGACTATATGGGACACTTGATTCTTCTTCAAATGCAGCTAATGAAAAGATTTACAGATCTATTTATTTTTTTCCCATATTCTCAGCCGTGCCCTTTAACAAACTTCAAAATCATCCTAAAATTTGAGGAGATAGAGTAGAGGGTGACAATATGCACAAGGTTCTGTAAAATCTGTAAAAAGAAATCTGTAAAGTGCAAATTCAGAATCATTTTTACAACATTTTACTTCTCTATATTGACAAAAAGGAAGTAGTATAAACATGAAAAACACTTTTGGTCACATAGTGATTTAGGGAATAACAATACCTCTTTAAGATTTAAGCTTTATGATAACAATATTATCTGTTTACATGGGAAATAGGAAATTCTTGGAAGTTATTTTGGTTCCCTTGATAACATGTCAACAAAAGAATTTTACAACAACGTTTTGTTACATCAACAACACCTAAGTGCTGTATATATTATTTATTTGCTATATTGAAAATAAAAATAAACAACCTTTGGCCATATTGAAAAAGCAAAGAAACTAAATAAAGGCAGACCAAAAGACAATAGGAGACAAAAAATTAAAAGCAATAATAATAATGTTAAAAATAACAAACTATGTGGTGTTAAAAACAATGAGTACAGATTTGTTTAATGCTTAGTTCATAAAAACAGGCAGTGTGCATGTCTGCCTAACATTTATTTTCTGCTGTTTGAAAATAAGAATACAGAATAAAATTCCAACATGTAAAAAAAAAAAGAAGCATTTTATTCGAAGATTTGAGTTTGCCAATATGTTGTTGCTTCTCACACTTGTGCACGTTTAGGGCAGCAGTGCTTCTGTCGCCACAGAGACTCTATCTAATCTGGACTGAAAAGAACATAAGCGCCAAAAAAACAACAGGACTGGCTGGGACTGAGGCAAGAGTGAAGAGAAAATCAGCAGTAAAGATTTGAAACAGGAAGAGCGTGGCGTCAGTACAGGCGGGAGATAAGAGTGCAGCGCTGCATACACAAACACAGGGTCTATGTGGCTGAGTGACTCCCAGCTCTCCGGGCGCCCTCATGGTAGCTGTCCTCCCCCCCCCCAACACACACCCACACACACACACCCCTCTCTCGGTTGGCTCTGAACCACAGCCCTGTTCACAGCTGATCCACTGATACACCATCAGAAACTCCAGGTTTTAAGGGGATTTGTGAAAGTCCATGGGAACCCTTTCAAAAGGCAAACCTGGATTTCTACCAGCTCCGTTAATTTAATATAATCACCTTTATACTCTCAGGGTCACTAATGAAAAACAAAGCTTTGCTATTTCTTTCTTGCTGTGTCTGGCTTTACATCAAAATTAATAAAGTCCAAGTTGAAAAAAAAAACCCAAACTTTTAGTTACCTGTTATATTTACATACAGAACTATCTTTGGCCCAGAAAGAGATTTTGTGGTTTGATTCTTGTTGTAGGGACTAATGGTCTGCAATTATGTTTGAAGAATATTAAACCTGTGATTGTAGTGGGAACAGCTCCATTTGAATTGTCAAAAATGGTAATGATGAATGTGGAGTAATACAGAAGTTTTATTCTTTTAAATCATAACTGATTAGTTGTAATATCAAACCACAACTTTACTTATTTAAACTCTTACAGCCTTAGGTGTCTTATAGGTCAGTTGTCCTGCAGGTCTGAGCTGCAGAATTAAAAAAAAATTATTAATAATAACATGTCTAGCATACCTTGAAGGAATGCATATCGCCAGCAGTTAATTCCAAGTTTTTAATCAACGATCTTGCAGAAGAGTATGTGATGTGAATGACTCTCGGCTATTACCACATCAAACATAAGCTCAGTATCTGTAAAACTGGCCTAGGTATAGCCATTTTTGTTTTAGATGGTCATTTGGCTGTGGTGGCCATCTTGAATTAGGTTACCTTCAAAACTTTCTGAAAGTTTCATAAAACCTGTCCAGTGGTTCATGAGCTGTGTTGCTCACAGGCATTCAGAGCTGACTTCAGTAGTTGATGTCACAGATCCCATGGAATCAGTTAGCACCTGCAGCATGTGTTGAAGGTGTTTCGCAGCTCGTAACAGACCAATATTTAGCCCAATACCTCTAAAAATGACTGAGATATAGTCTTTTTTATGTTTGGTGAGATTGCTTAGCTGTGGTAGCCGTCTTGAATTGAGTTGACCTCAAAAGTTAATTATTTGTAGATGTACACCCAATGATTACTTTCTGAGAGATTCATTAAAATCCACCTAGAGCATTATGAGATATTTTGCTAACACGACAGACAAGCATACACACGCTCACACACAATGACATGGGACAAACATGATCGACCTTTCACCTTTGTTGGAGGGCGTTAACAATAAATATATTGCTTGTGAGTCCTCAGAGCTGTTAAACCTGATGTTAAGAAGTTAGTGTCAGAGGAAAATCAAATTTCTCCCAGTAACCAAACATTTGTACTTCAGCCTTACGGGTTTATATGCAGCATTTGCTGTTAATCAGCATTTTGTAGCATTTTAATTAATGCTCAAATGCCATTTTGTTTTATAGACTTGAAAGCTATCTATTCTGATGTTGTCACACTCAGATTGCATTTGCTGTTCTCTTCAATTTTCTTGTTATCTCAAATAATTTCCCTTATTTATCTTTTTTGAAATTAAAAGTTAGCTTGTTAATTTGCCCGAGTCACTGTGCAGGGATGGTAAAGGAAGAAAACATATGAGAAGATGTCAAAAATCAACTAGTAAAAAGTATTAAAAATGTGAAATTCATAAGAATGGTCTCTCTGTATGACAGGAAATGTTAATCATAACCTTCACAAATCAATTATCTGCAGTTGTTAGAGACAAATTTCGTTCAAGTTAAAACCTAAACTAATTCATTAGTTTGTGTATTAGCAGTCATCTCCATCTGGTTACAGAGAATTTCAGCTTTTCCAGAGAGAAGGGCTGCAGATTTTTTCAGAATGGGTATGTGACATTTTGCTGCTTTACCGAGATAAATTTGATTAGATTTTAACAAAGCTGTCCTCAGAGTTATAGATTTTACTTACAAAAGTTTTATCTGGCATACGACAAATTTCGTTATTGATTAGGGTTATTATTAAGAACAGGAAGTTTATTGTCATTGTACAAACTTTAAAGGAATTTTGTTACTGAAAACAAGTGCTGACAAAAGGACCATTCATCCTGGAGTGTATTGATACTTCATTACAGATTACTCAGGGACTGATACCAGTTTAGTACCTCTTCATGTTATCTCTATCTATATAAACATAACAACTAGGGGAACAAAAGTGTGACATACAATACATACAATCAAACAAAAACACCTGAGTTAATGTTTTTTTTCTGACATTTTATTCAGATGTATCTGCTAACAATGTGCTCATATGACAAAGATTATTTTTGCTCAGGTGTTCTGTGCAGGGGTTTTGCTGCAGCTCTGTGCACGTTTTATGCACATCAGTTTGACATGATTTAAGCCAAATAACTTGAAAAAAAGCAAATAGTTTGGATATCTAAAGTTGCATGCAGAACGTATAGTAACAGGACACGATATGATTGCAAAGGTTGGACATGTACTGTATATAAAGAAAATATGCTGATAGAAAGCTGTTATGATAAACATCAAAACAGATCATACTTCAGGGTTCGAGTTATAATTGTGTTGAAAACAAGTTTATTAACTGTGGGAAGTGTCTGACTTTCTTTTCCTGCCTCCCAGAATCAAAAACAGTCATCTAAAATATATAAACACTGAAAGAGCTACCCAGCAGTCTTTTTCTTGGTATTTGCAAGCGTCACTACCAGTCTTCCTCTCCGCTGTCTGGCCAACCGGCGGCCTGGATGGCTGATTTTGATGGCGCCAAGCACTCTGAAGCGCTGCCGTAATCAGGAACAGCGCGGGGCAGTTTCTATCACAGAGAGTTTCTTTCCTTTTCCTTTGTTTTCCACAGATTTCCTTCCTCGTTTTCTTAGATATTCTCTCCTCACTGATGTAAGTCCAAACAGAGGCCTATTTAGTAAGTAAACAGATGAATGAGGGGAGGTACTGAGCCTGGCGTCCATGGAGTCGGCCTCTGAGCAGAGACGTCTCGCTCCACCCGCCCTGCGCTGACATAGCCTGTAAATATACAGCATGACAAATGGAGTGGCTCTGCAGCAGCCCCCCAGCCAGTCTCTGGCAAGTCGACCTGATGCCGGAGAGGCTAGCCGGCAGGCTGTGTCGGATTCACTGTCACAAGAGACACATTGTTTACAGGACAGAGAGACACTGTAACACAAACACTAATACCCCTCGAGTGGGTGAAACACTGGGAAAACCCTTGGTTTGTGGCTCCAGTGTTGGCCTCCAGGAGAACCTTGCAATAAGAATCTCATTGCAGGTCCTTGTTACACTTTCTGTCCTTTTTATACGTACTGTTGATCAATACTGCTACCCAACTTTTGCCCTGGCTCCTCTGAAATCTTTTCAGAGGCTCTGCTTTGGTTACATGAGCTTAGCTCAGATTTGGCTTTTATCACATGTTTATGTGTTAGATTACTAACTGAGAGCATATATTTTCACCATAGATAATTTATTTTCATGCTTTTCTCAGAGGACATCCTCTTGGGGAAAATCCATCTTGGAAGACCTCATAATAACAGTTTTTCTTCCTGTTTGTCTCACTCTTGGCAAAAACACTAGCTTTCATGCTTACCATAGCTATGTGATAAATGAATAAGTGAAATGCTGTAGATAGGGAAAGTAGTGTGCTGCTTCGGATCCAAGCGTTAGAGCAGTGGTTCGCATCCTGTTTTCCTCCCTGAAACCCCACATTGCTTTTTGCACATTATTTGCAGCAATGTGCAAAAAGATCCTTTTTAGGCCTGACACCTCTTCTTTTGTCCTCCACTTGTCCACTTTCCTCATTCATAAACTTTGAATATGCTGTCATCATCAGCACAACTGATGAAGAGCTATTGCTCGAGACCACTGTAAATATAATACAAGAAAGTCTTTTGGGAGGCAAAATATAAAGAAACTGAGATGGTTTAAAGCTTTTGCTGTATACCTATAAATAATACTAAAACCCATGTGCATACTCGCACATGCACCAGAATAATATTTAAAACCTTTAGGCACCCAATTCAATTTTTTCCCCTTTGGACTGGTATTTAATTTAGAATTTGCCCCAATTTATTGGTCTACATGTACAGTGAGTGTCCACAAGGTATAGTTTATTCAAAACACATTCATCAGCTTTTCTCACAGTAATAAATTGTGTTCTGTTTTTATTTTGTGTTGTAGCTTTTTTCAGTTTCATAAAATTCACGATCACTTGCCTACATAACCATATGTACCTCTTTGAGTAACAGTGTTAATGTTCTTCCTCACAGAAATGTTTGACAATCCGTACAATATTTCATTATAATCATGTGCAAACCCAACTTCGAGAGCCTCACAACCCCAGCTCAGGCAAAGCCTCACGCACCCCCCAGGTTGAGAACTTTGGGTTCAAAGAAAGGAATTTCTTTGAGGAGGAGATAGGGGCAGCTGAAAGAGTTCGGGGCTCCCTGGAGGGAAGGTTCTCTTTGACCTCTAAAGATAGACCCTGCAAACTGCAAAGATCACACTCTTTCCGGCTGCGCTCTCCACCAGGATTTCCTTCCCATGTCAAAGCACACATACAGCACCAGGGACGTCGGCCACCTTGGGCCACCTATTGTGAGCTCTGAGCCAGTTCACTGGCTGAGGTCACACAAGGAGCCCGTGAGCGCCAGACTGGCAGGCGATCCATGGTTTCCTCCAAGATAGGAGATCAAGTAAATCAGAGTTAGGAGTCGTTACCCTTTAAGAGTCCTAATGACCACTGCTACTTCCCCCCAGCGCGCAGCTATGTCTGAGATGTGGAGCATTATGAAGATGGTATTTTGTGTTATCATCCATTTTTCATCGACTGGCTCTCCTTTCAGCAAACCTGATATCATCCTGGTATCCATGTATCAGCTAACTTAATGCAGACAGTATTAGTGATGTGTTATGTAGCATTAGCATATAGACTGGAGCTCCATGAGTCATGACCTGTACTTTTGCCCCTTATGGATACTGTGTTACCTCTTAAAGTGTCCATTTTTCACACTATTCTGTGAATGATAAAGACAAGCGGCCTACTTATTAATTTTAATTTGCGGCTTACATCAGACACATGGAGATTCATCTCACACACCAGGAATGGCAACAATGATGACAACCAGCTGATCGGGACCGATTTGTAACAACCAGTTTATTAATTGCTCTCTTACTGTCCTTGTTGCATTACAGTAACTGTATCTATAGACAACTCTGAAAAAGTCCAAGAACGGTAGGAGCTTTTTGTTGTTGTTGTTTGCTGTAAATAGTTACTACTATATAGGTTTGTAAGCATCTCATACTTAGAATCATGACCAGGTTATACTAAGATTTTCAAACTTGCAGTTTAGGCACAAAAAAAATCAAATTCATCCTATCACAGGAGGTTTAAGGTACATACAAGATTTTAACCTGCTGGGTTTTGCTTGGCAGTGATAAGCCTGAACTTTGTCTTCAAATCAGAGTAACACTTAACTAAGTCCTAACTAACCCAACTCACTGATTTGACCATTACATTAACACTATATTGCACTGCACATCAGAATCAACGGACATTTTGGATGATTTCTGCACAGCTTCTAACATCTCCACAAATAAAATCTGGTCGCAATTCAAAGAAGCAGCTGTATTCCGGTGACTGCTCACAAATACACAGGAAATATGAAGACCCAGACCTGCTGGAGAAAATGAGACAAGTGACAAATTGTCTCTCTGAACTGTCCAACAGGACTGTAGAATACATTACAGAGAGAATCATTTTGACCAATACTGATTTAGCCAAAATCTTGTTTGGGTTTATATTTTTGCACTGTTTGGATTTTCTACCTCAAGACTCTTTAGTTTTTTTATCCATCTACCTTTTGTGTTGTGGATTGTCTGCATGCCTTGGAGCCATAATATTATCAGTTTGTGAATCCAGACATACTTCTGTTTCTGTTTATTATTTCCTTCATGTGGCCCAACATCTACAGTGTAATGTATAGGTCAGTGATTGTTTCTCTTGAGAATGACTTAACAAAGGGACTTTAAAAGTAAAAACATCAGCAGAGTGGAGAAAGTGTCTCTACTGTTGTCCCTATGTGAGAGTCAGTACAGGACTAACCCTGGAGATACAGTATGTTCCATTGAACACAGCTGTAAATTTAAGTGGCCTAAACTTTGCATGCATTTTTTTAAAACCAAGCCATCAAAATGTTTGAGTTTCATGTGGTTGACCTAATGTGCGTGGAGCTGTCTGTGGATATGAGGATAAGGTTGGCTGTTAAGTCTGCAGTCTGCAGAGTTCGCTTGTCTTCTGACCATAGCCAGAAAAACACAGCGGGCATTCCACTCTTTAGTGATAGTGAATTGACCATAATCATTATCAGCTCAGGGGTAGTGAGTGGCTCCCACTCTGTACAGGCGGCTACATGTCTGACCTGTCTGGGGTGTGACGAGGCTCTGCTCAGTGGGAGAACTAAACGCTCAGGGTTGGGGTCACTCAGTGTCTGCCGCATCTATCTTCATGCCATTAGCTGCAATGGTTCTGATGACATGTTCTTCCTGGTCTGAGCTCCTTTGCGGATGAATTTGCCCGTGGCTCACGGTCTTGAGGCTTGTCTATTTTAGGAGGTCATTTAGAGCTGGACGCTGTGTCTCCCCGAAGCAGCCTGTCTCCTGATACTGCTATCAACTGTTGGCTTTTTAACAGGGAGTCATGGCAGTTTACTAAAGTGACGCCAAGCAAAGGACTTATCAGGACCCCGACACCAGATTAGATGGTTGGTCTTTTAATGAGCATCCTTGAAAAAGGAAATGGAGGGGGGGACTCACACACAACAATAACACTATTATCCGTAGTCTTGACAGAACAGGAAATACTCGTCAAAGTGCTCCTGTCTAAGAGAAAACGTCAGTCATTTCTCAAGTTCAAAGATATACAGAGGCCTTTAGGGATTTGTTGTGCAGAGCTGTGGTGTGTCTTTTTTCCAAGGTGAACAGTGTTCATGTCAGCTTTGCTCAGTTAGACTGGAAGTCTAACATGTGGTTCTCTCAGCTAAAGTACAATAAAGATGTGTTTGTTGGTCACTGATGTAATTTTCAAATTATTTTGGTTTCATTAATGTTTAACAAAAACACTTTTCTGAGGCAACCAATTCATCAGTTAATCCACATGAAACTAATCAGTTCACTTTTTCGAGTCTGCTGGTGTCGATTCTCAGTCATCCAGGACATTGAAAATCCAAAAACAAGTTAAAAACAAAAACAACTGGACTTCTATTCTGTGACTTTTTCAAGCCATTTATTGAACATGAACGAGAAGCGTTTTGTTGGTTCCAGTTTCTCAGTTGGACACTTTTTCTGTTTTGAACATTAAATCACTGGTCCCAATACCAACAGGTTTGTTGACATCATCTATAAATGTATTTGAACATGTAACTATTATGCATGCTTTTATTTTATGAAGTCAATTATACGGTGAGTAAACAATACCGAATCTTTCTCATTTCAGAGGAACTGTCTGACTTTGACAGTTTAAGCTTGAGTGTATGACTTAACTCACCAATGTAATATATGCCATTGTGTTTGGTGACTCTGTGGCCTGCCCAGTTCACAGTCTGAGTAAAGAAAAGTCATAAAATGTGTTTGTGCATGGGTGATGTCACACTTGGCATGATGTTTTACTGTGGATTTTTGAAGGGTTAGATTTATTAGCATTCAGGAAACATTAAAAAGTACAGTGGTTTAAACTAAGTGCCTTCACTCCCAGTAATATTTCTCTGCCCTTCTCTTGACTTTAAGAAACCTCTGTGTTCTGGTAGGATTGAAGTTTGTTGTTCTCAAAGCTACATGCCACAGAGCTCGGAAATAATGAAATATGACTAATGTGGAAGGATCGAATGGAAATTCTGCAGAGAATTTGCATGCAACTTTGAAGTCACTGTTCTGTAGGTGACTGATATCCACCTGAAGTGTGAAAATTTCACTCTCTGCCAGTTGGTTTTGGCTCCAGCGCTCCTTCTCGGGAACTGTGTTTTCTTTTTTTTTTTACGCTACTTGTATGAATGGCCAAAAGCAGTCAAATGCCAAATTTATGAATGCATTAGACTCATTTATACAGTCAAATGAACTGGGTGCAAAAATGCAGACAGCTATACTTTTTTATAAATCCAGTTTGAGGAAAATATGTGACATCAGTTTAATACATTTAAATGAGTTTGGTGTACGTGAGCTTGTTAAAGACAGTTTGTGATGAACTGACGGCGACACAAGAAAACTACTGGTACCACTTGAATGTGAGGCAGGAATTATAATACATTTATACATAATACTGTCCTAATAAATAAAGACTTTTCAAAACATTACAACAAAAGGAACAGATCAGATTGGGTCATGAAACAGGACTCTTATTTCAATACTTCTTACTTTTGCTTTTTTGGCACACTTCTGATTTTTAGCCAAGAGTCAGTGGGGTGACTAAGATTTATACTGCAACAAGTTTACTTTGGAAGTCAAAGTTTGGATCAGGGAATGACATCACACCCAACTCAATAGAGGTACTTTATTATGAGCAGTATGCTTACTCACAGAAGTGACAATTAATGGTTTATTACTGCAGCTATCACCGTCTTCATGTGTGAGGCAGCCATATTGGATGGATACATTTTAATGCAGCTTGCTTTTGTATTGTTTTCTTACAAGCGACAACAAGTTGCAGATTGTGATAGAGTTAAAGTTGCAGTTCGTGCTTGTATAGTTGGGTACAGCACAACAAAGCTTGATATGCAGGTACTCCGAGATATTAGTTATAACTTTTTATGGATGTGCTGCAAGGAGAGATAATAATTATATCCTATTGGCAACAAAAAAGCAGTATTTATGTTCACTATTTTTGCATCCTGCTGTTATTTATGGCCACGTCCTAATGAAGCCCCACTACGCTCAGCTAGTTTCCCAAATAGATTATTTCCTGCTGAGTTGTCTTTAGTGAACTAACACCATATCCTGGATGAACAATTGACTGGGTGGACAATTCAAACACAACCAGAGTTCACCTGTTTTATTTTGGTAGCTGATGCAGACGCTACGTGTGACATCTCCACCTCGGCTGTTGCTAAGGAAACGACATCCCATCCATTCATAGTGATGTCTGGAGATTTGAACCATACCTATGCCTCAGCTTCTCTTATAAATTTTCTGCCTTTCGTCAGTATTTATTATGAGGTTTTATTTGTATTTGTATATCTTTCCTAAACAATTTATACTGCAACAATCTATTTTCCATTTAGTGGACAGCCCAGAGTTAATCTGTTCTAAACAATCTGCAGTGCACTTACTTTAAATAAAAAAGTATCAGACATGGTAATGACCTCAACTTCCGAAGACCTAACAGTTAATGTTAGTGGAAAACTTTTTTTTTCCCCCTAACGTGCATTTGTGTTGTGTATATGTGTGTTTGTGTAAACTTGTGTGTGCTGATCATGTTCTGTTCTGTGGCTGGTTGTAACTCAAGAATTTAAGTTTATGTTTGTAGTTTTTGAGGTAAGGGTTGGGTGTTGGGAGGGGGGCGACTGTTCAGTCAGGCCTAGGCGAGGGCCCAGAAGGTCAGCCCAGAGAGAGGCCCACATAAGCAGGCTCCAGTGCTACTGAATGGGGCTGATAATGGCCTCGATCAGAAGGAATGTGTTCATGGAGCCTTTCTACTGACAGCCAGCCCCTGAGGACAGGAATTACTCTGACTGATACAAAAAGAAGATGACAAAAACAGTGCCTCAGGAAAAGTTTTCCTGGACTTCTTGTCTCCACAACAGATAAGTGAATCAGATTGCCTCCAATTAAAGATTTGACTTCTTGTCCTGTGGTCATTTCATTTTCTCTCCTTGTAATTTCATGAAACAAAATTCATTTTTTTGTGGCTCACTGCAGAAATAGCAGGCAGTAAGTTTGCTTTAAAACTGTTTCTGTATCTATTTGGTTTGCAAAAAAAAAAAACATTATATAAAATATGTTCTAAAACTGGGAGTTCTAAAGTATAATAAAAATTCTCTATAGTGAAAATCAAAAATTTTACTAAATGGGCGATGGCCTTAAAAACTTATTTTCATTCATTAGCTTAGTTTTGGGCTTAATGATGTTAGATTGCTAATTCTTCAGACCACACCCAATAACAGCCACATTCCCACTCCTCTTTTATTTGTTTTTTTGTTTTGTTTTTTTGTCACTGCCACTTATCCATCAATAGAAATTATGACCATGCTGTAATCTTTGCAGAGCTTCAATTCTATGTGAACAAATTCACTTTTGTTTAAATCCTCCATAAATCTGCAGTTTTCCAAACTTTGTTAGTTGGTTGTGAGTTGTATCAATTATCTTTCTTATGCTGATGTATGAAGGTTTGGTATAGTACAACCGTTTCCCTGTTATATACTGAATAGGATCAGTTAGACTCATATGAAATTAGTCAGACCAATAAATACATTAGACATCTAAAAAAGAAATGGCCCAAACAGAATTTTGTACATTTGTAAAATGAGTATCTGGCCAGACGTTGCAACAACACTGTAGTCTTTAAAAAGTACAGTTGATCAAATCAGGATGTAGCGTTCTGATGCCATCATCTGATAAACAAATATTAAAACAGCCTACATTTAATCACCATAGGTTTGCCCTGAGCGGGTTTTGCTCCAAACTGGTTCTACTAGTTAAATTAAGTCGATTCTTTGTGTCACTTGACATACACCTTTTGTCCCAACCTACAGTGCTTCTTTTAACCTCAGTGCTTGTGCTGTCAGTGGGAATGCAGGCTGTTTTGATGATTTGATGCCTCGTCTTATGACGCTTAGTTCACAGACATAAACTCACCGGGTGGGGTTGGGCATGTTAACAAACTGCTTCAGAGCTAAACTCTTGTTTCTGTGTTACTTTTCAGAGCGGACCGAAGCAGGTTCAAACTGAAATGGGTTGTTTATTGTACTTTCACTTTGTGTAGATAATGTGTCTTTGTATATTATTCCTGTTCTCTTAGCCTTATGTAATGTAAGTTGCTCACCCACTTCGTGCCAAACATCAGTAGTCAAAGCTTGGCTGATCTGACCACTGCACGATTAACCAGGGGTCTCCAGGGGTGCACGGACCTGGACGTTGACGAGGAGAGGGGAGGCCAGGGGACAGGCCTGTGTGAACAGCTGTGCCCTGTTTTAGATCGCTGTTCTCAGTTACGTCCTACTCTTTGAAGAAGTCTTTCCTTACACACTTTCACACATGCAGCATGCATTAGTGGAGCAGGGCTTGGAAATGGCTGCACAATGAAAGCCTCAAATGCCTCAGCTTTGATGTCTCAATTTACAAAAAGGACCGAGATGTTTTCAGTTGCTTTTGAATTGCATTTTTTTTAAACCAATTGATCTTCTAATAACAAAACCAATTGTGATACTAAATGTTTAAATTGAAGCCAGGAAACTCAAAGACTATTCCACATTCGAGTCCAAATGTGTTTCATATTCTTTGTGAAACGGGAAACATGGGGCTGCTGTGTAGCCCGTGATGCATACATGTAGGGCTGCCACAGAATATTTCAGTGAGTTGGAATACTGTTTGACATTGCGAGGATAGAAAATCCTGTGCGGTTAATGTTGGAGTACAATTCTAATGCATTTGAAAAGTAATTAAAAAACTCAGCTCTGCTTGATTGATTTAGCAACACCTTTTTACCTGCACCTCATAAATGATGTAGGATGACATAATCCCGAGCTTTAATAATAGATTAGACAAAGTACTCGAATCACTGAGCCATAAAAAATGATGGCTATTTTACAGCCCCTTCCTCATCTCCAATTGCAAATCTGTAAAAGTGCATCAGCTCTACGTTAACATTTCACTTATGAGTGTGAAAGTATTTCACGCTAATTGTTTTTGTTCTGAACTGACATTATTGGCATTGTCAATCGGGAAAAGCACAACACAACAAGCAATTGCACGCCAATCAGCAGCAGAGCACACAGGGGAGCTGAGATGCTTTAACAGATGACCACATTAATTAATTGATTCATCGTCATGGCTGACAACGGCTTCAGCTGTCTTTGTCTTTAAACCAGGCTTTCCCATTAATGAATCTGCATAATGGACGCCGGTGATTGTTTCAGCAAACGTGCAGTATAATGTACACATCGACGTATGTTTTATTAAACAGCAGAGAAAAAAACCTCCTCAGAATCTACAGATTACTGCGAGTGGATTCAAAATGATGTGCTACTAAAACAAATACGTTTCTCTGTTCCATTCACAATCTTTTACAATAAATAAGGTCACTTTGCTTAGTCAGATCATCAGTATTTTTAGAAGCCATTTGTTATCGCCTGTGGCCAAAAGGAGAAATGTGGGCGATGATGATTTTGCCTGTGTATTTTAGTGAAAAAATCTCATGAACCAGAGCATGGGTTTTAATTAAATTCTCAAAAAAATAATTATCGAACGCACATCCACAGCTGATTGACTTTTGGAGCGAACCCAATCCAAGATGGCCACCACAGATAACCGAGTTTAGCGAACACAAAAATGACTTTTAGCTCAGTCGGTTTTTCAAACATTGAGCTAAAATTTGATGCGGTAGTAGCCGAGAGTCTGCCCACCCACCTTATCCTCCTAGCCCTAACGGATCGCACAAGATCTTCGTTTAAACTTCTGCCCTGAACTATTCTAGTTATGTCTGTCTGCCTGTGAGCAAAAAATGTATTTCTTTATTAAAATCTGATTTATGCAGTAATGTTTTTGTGCAAAGAGATGTGCTTCAAACATCGAGTAATTCGATGTTTGTAAAAACTTGGGCAGACAGATGAGTTGTTTTTCGAGGTTAGTTTAAATTGTTTAGGTTACCTAGATAAGTCACTGTAGCAGTGACTGTATAAAAGCCCTCTGACAGAGTCGCTGCAACATCTGCTTGTAACTTCTGCAGGACCACATTCAAAGCATCTGAAATGTCTGCGTGCTTCTGATGCTTCCCAACGTTTTTGTTCCACCTTGTTCCAACCGGTTCCAGCACTCGGAAACGCCGAGCTCGCAGCCTCGCCGGCTTATGGGCCGACAGCGTTTTTCCTCCTCCGAGCCGACCGAAAAACGGCGCGTTTCGGACGAAGCCATTCTCTGCAATAACAGTTTGTTTTTGCTCGTGTCGGACGTGTGATTGAGTTACAAAGGGGAATGTATTCGCAACAGGTGCCTCTAACACAGCGCAGGCATGAGGGCCTCCGTGTTCACCCCCAGTAACCTCCCTCTGCCCCAGAAGTCCAGAGCCTGCCAGGGAAACCTGATTCCAGTTCAGACACTGGCACAGTGTGCTGCTGCAGTCGTCTTCACTGCTGCAAGCGGCTCGAAAGATGTCCCTGTGAACGCTGCATTTAGGTAATATAGATTTGTGTTTGTGTATTTTAGAACATACAGTATGCTAAGATTTATCTGTCACTGTATAAAATTTAAACAACTTTTATTCTCATTATACTAATGGAGCCTCACTTGTCTCCTTAGGAAACTGTATAAACTTCTGTAACACTTTTAATGTTTGAGTTGTTTTTGATAGTTAAAACAACAGGCCCCCAGTCTGACTACTCATTATCTTGACTCCTCCATGAGATTTGCTCCCTTAGAGATCTCTCCAGCTACTATCTACTGCAGGTAAGACACTGACCACTGGTTAAAAACACCACAGCCCCTGACTTAAAAAAATAAATAAATAAATTGAACTATTCCTTTATGGTTTCTGGATAGGCTTTTCCCAGATTTTTGCAGTTTCCCCAAAAGCACTCGGTTTTTTTTTTCTCTGAATTCTGCTTTGGCCCGTTGTCTTGTTGAAGTGTAAATATTTGTCCTCGTTTAAGATCCCCAGCTTGTTTTAAAAGGTTCTTCGCTCAACGCCGCTCTGCATTCTCCCGATTCAGCCTCTCCCCTTCTCAGCAAAGTCAAAAAACAATTCTACTATTAGCACGTTCGATATCAGGAATATTAGTAATGTGGGGACGCTTTGGTGTCTGTGGTTTCCTCCTCACAAACAGCTGCAAACCACAGCCAAGAATTTCAGTCTTTTTTATTTATTTTTTTTCATCTGATCAGAGGTTTAAGCTTCCCTCGATGCAGAGGCAGTCAGATGTTTTGGGTCAAGCTGTCATATCTCTTTAAGTGATGGTTTCCTATAGATGAGCTCAACCAAAACTCCTGGTTGGTGGAGCGCTACCAACTGGGAAATAATTAAGTTAAAGAAATTATACAGAAATATTGCTCAGATGGTGCAACAAAATGCTAATAATTGGGACTATTTTCACGTCATACAAACACAATTTAAATCGGTGGTTGTTTGCCATTTATCCCATTCAATCCCCTATGACTTTAAGTTAATAAAGCTGACTCCGATGGGTGACAGGAAGAAGAAACCCTACAGGAAACAAGAAGCCTTCTGTCAGCGTTGTGCACATTTTGCCTGTTTCTGCCCCAATTGGAACTATCTGAAAGTTACAGTACCCAGTAGCTCAGTAAAACCACAACAGGAACAGCGGCTCCGTGTTATTTACTATCTGCCGTAACCAGATGGGAAACATGAGATAAGGTGGAGACAGAAATACAGACGTGCCAGTGAGCAAGAATTCACCTGTTGTGGATCCAGTCAGTGTGAAGACATCTGCCTCTGAAAGTGTGAAAAGTCGCCATTGTCCAAACAAAACATATTCTGAGTGTTTTTTTCAAGTTAGAAACTGTCTTTTTCATGGTAAACTAAAATAACACTAGTGCATAAACAGCAAAAGTCAAGTCAAATTTATTCATATAGCACTTTTCAATGACAAGGCGGCTATTAAACCCCAAATACCAAAATGCTCACTTACCCAAATCATACAATTCTCATTCTAATGATGTCAAATTTCAGCAAAGTATGTAAAAAGTAATGCTTCATTTGTGTATATATATATATATATATATATATACATATACGTGTGTGTGTGTGTGTGTGTCTTTTTAAGGTAACTAATGTGGCAGATCTCACCTCACTTCAGGTACAAATATGCCAGAAAAATGGAGCTGAAAAACAATAAGAAACATATGAAAAACAGACCAATCAGATTTATTTATAATAAACTGATGTAAACAAATAACTATCTGTTTCACGGTTCAAAATGAAACCAAGATGAACCATTGGTTTTCACCACAACAGCTCCAGGACATAAAATAAGTGACAAAATAACTTTAAAACAACATTTCAGAGCTTTTCTCTTATCTCCCTGCTCTTCATTTCTTTTGAGATTTCAAAGACTTTTTGTGATTTACATGAAAGTTAAAATACCTTATCATTTCACATCAGTTGGTTGCAAATACCTGGGGTTGTAGAAACTCTGGTGTCACTACACATCCAACATCTGACAGCTTATTTCAGTGAAACTTTGTGTTTAATCTGGTCACTAGGTTCATATTATGGAAAACAAACTAACAAACAATATATAATATAATAATATAAAGTTGCCACCAACACAAGTTTCCCATCGTGGATTTTAAATTACTCTGTTAATATCGCCCACTGCTGAGGATGAAGACAAACTGTTAGCAATATATCTTATGGACCACTGTAGCAATTCTAATAAAACTGTCAGGAAACAATCACTGGGCGTACCTTTGCAACTGATTATTATTTGGAGTCAACTCAGTTCAAGATGGCAAAAATGGTTATGATTTAGTCAATTTTTTTTTATACCGTGTTGAATGTTGGTGTGGTTGTAGCTGAGAGTCATTCCCAACACATGCTCCAAGTGCTACTCGTCGTGCTAGATTTTGACTTAAAACTTTAGCGTTAACTGATCGGGTCTATCCTGTTTGTCTGTTAGCAAAATATCTCATGAACCACTGGACCAATTCTAATGAAATTTTCAGTGTGTAAGCACTGGATGTACATCTACCACTGGTTAATGTCTGGAGTCAATCCAATTCAAGATGGCCACCAAAGCTTATCGATATCAGCCAACACAAAAATGGCTATAACTCAGTCAGTTTTACATATAATGCGCTAAAATTTTATGTGGTAGTAGCTGAGAGTCAATCACATTACATACTCTGAGCATGATATCTCACTGTATTGCAAGAAACGGTGCATAGTTATTTTAAGTGACCGGCCCAAGAACTCCATCTCTTCTCAAGATAACCTAACAACGGCATGGACAGCGGCGGGCGATATGCATTCCTTCAATGAACTCTAGGCCTTTAATTTGAGTAGGAGTTCACTGAAGTGAGACTAAAATGGATCATGAATTGTGATTATTTTTTAAAGACTATCCTCACTTTTTAGCGCCTTGATTCGATAAGTCTGTGTCCTTTAGTCCTGCAAGTAAATAAATGAATAAATAAGTAAACCGACTCTTTAGTGCAAATAAATAACAGCAAACCCATTTATTGGTCTCTGCAAAAAAAAGTACCTCTCTATTTTTTTGTTTCGTCCTTTCTAGGCTTCACGCGGCGGGTGAGGGATGGAAGACGAGTTTCAGTAAGTTTGCCTCAAAAAAAAAAACCCGAGAGGTGAGCGTTTCGCCTTTAAGAGTTAAGAAACTTGAAACCTTGTTTGCGCAACAATCAGTGCAGCTCATAGCCGCCAAAGTGTCTAGACTAGCACATGATGGTAGTCAGCCAATGGCTCCACCGCTCTCCTCGGGGGCCCCGCGTGTGTGTGTGTGAGTGTGTGTGTGTGAGAGGAAGACAAGAGAAGAGGGGAGAGAGAGAGAGAGAGAGAAATAGAAAAAGAGCAAGAAACGGAGAAAGAAAAGGATCTGAGCTGCAGTTTGGTTTAGATCTGAGGCAGGAGAGTTCCTCCCTCAGCCCCCGGATCGCTCTTCTTCTTTGGTTGTAGTTTCAACTCGCCTGGATTGTTTTCTCTTTTTTTTTCTGTTTTGTTTTTTGTTGTTGGGATTTATAGAACAGAAAAGAAAAGAAGTGCCAAAGACGGGAAGGACTTCTTCTGGTGCATTATATATATATATATATATATATATATATATATATATATATATATATATACATATTAGTATTGTTGTTATTCTTATAATTATTCCTGGGATTTAACCGCATCGAGAGGAGTACCTGCCAGAGCCACTCCTGGTGCCGGTGCAGACAGAAAGTCGAGGCTGTTCAGAAGTAGTCTCGGGCTGAGACTCGGGATTATGTTACTGAAGACGCCGTTTGTGTTGTCCAGCCGCTCCGGTGTGTTTGCAGCAGTGGTGGGATGCGTGCACTGAGGGGGACCGCCGCGGCGCACTTACGATCGCGTGCTCTCCTTACTCTAGATGCAACAAAACAGCCCTCAGTCTAATGTTGCGGTTCTGCCGCCTCTGCTCTCCGGTTGGCCGTGCACGCTTTGCACGGCGTGTCACAGCCATTGATGATTTGCAACGACAGACGTGCCTGTGATATAAAAGAATATTAAACAATATAATTATTAATAATAATAACAAAAAAAGCCCTTCTAGATATTCAAGTCGTCGTATGTTCAGGACGAAACGCTCAGGTCTTGTGCGGCGACTCTGGAGAAGCCGACTGATCCCAGATAGAGAAGGGGAAGATGGCAAAACTGCTGAGGGCTGTAGGGACGATCCGCTCCGCAACGACCCAGAGAAGATCCCCCACACCGAGCTCAGACCGATGACCCCCAGCGGGGCGTTTCTACTCGGGGACGTGGAGAGCAGCGGCGCCGCCGTCGGGGTCGCTCCGGACCAGGATGCGGGTGCGACGTGCGTCCGGGAGCGCCAGGCGGCCGGGAGCCCCCGCTCCACGCAGGACAGCGAGTGCAGGACGGTGACGTGCTGCCTGTTCAAAGACCGGGACCACCACCCGGAGCTCGGGGGCCAGGGTGCCGCCGGGGACCCGTCGCCGCCGAGGAGCCTCCTCGGACCGGCGGCAGACGGGAGCTCTCCAACGGAGGCGCGCGACGCCGCGATGCCGCGCGCCGTACTGGAGCAGGAGCTGAAGGCGGCCACTTACTGCCTGCTGAAGAGGCTGAAGGAGAGGGCGCTGGACACTCTGCTGGAGGCGGTGGAGTCCAGAGGCGGCATGCCGAGCGACTGCGTGATGGTGTCCAGGACGGAGCTGGTCCTGGGCGGACATGTGGCGACCCCGCAGCTGCTGGTGTGTAAGGTGTACCGCTGGTCCGACCTGCAGCACGCGGCCCAGCTCAAACCGCTCTGTGAGTGCAGGAGCTTCGGGGCCCCGGACAGTCCGACGGTGTGCTGCAACCCCTATCACTACAGCCGGCTCTGTGGGCCAGGTAAGGGCCAACACCTGTCCCCTCGGGCTTCCTCTCAGCTCCACAGTCTTCCCTGTCACCCTCAGTGGTTTTGCTTATGGCGTGTTTTGGTTTTCTCTGTCTGTTAGCAAAATATCTCATGAACCAGTGGACGGATTTTAATGAAACTATTATTGGATTTACATCTACAACTGATTACCTCCTGGAGTGAACCCCATTCAAGATAGCTGCCACAGCTAAGTGACTGTAAGAAACACAAAACTGCCTTTAACTCAGTCACTTTTACAGATATTAAGCTAAAATCTGACACGGTAGTAGCTGAGAGTCAACCCCAACACTTACTCAGAGCGCCATACACTGCTCATCTTTGCTTGAAACTTTGCCAGTAACTTCTGGCCTGAACCCTCTTTGCCTGTTAGCAAAATAACTCGTGAACCACTGGGCAGATTTTGGCAAAACTCTCAGAAAGGAATCATTGGTTGTCCGTCCACAACTGATTAACTTTTTGGCATTAAGCCAATTCAAGATGGCCGCCACTTCTAATCAACATGGGCCAACACAAACAATGGCAATGTCCCAGTTCGTTTTGGAGCTGCTGATCTAAAATCCTGTGTGGTCGTAGCTCAAAGTCGTCTTCAACAGATTCTTTGAGCGCCGACACATCTCATACACGTGACAACGTTTACAAGCTTCAACTGTAACTCCCAACACACGATGATCTCAGTTTGAAAGTCTGCCGTTAAAAAGCTGCAGTCGTTTGATTAAACACTTATGGCCGTCTTGCTTCAGTCCTGATCCGTTTTTTAGAACGAGCGCCAGAGTCAAAACGTCGACGACTGCAACTCGGATGACAGCTGGAGCCAGTTTATCGTGACACAAATGTAAATTCATTGCATTAGTCTGATGTGTTTACCCGTTTTGAGAGTTTTAAAGGCCTGCAAAGTTACAGCTGAACCTTTTTGTGTCATAACAGAGCATCACTCGTGCTGGCCTTCAGCCTCTGGCCCTCTTCGTGAAACGAGTCGGTCCTGCTGTCCCTGCAGCTCTGTGGCTCTGTGTTCAGTGTGACTGTCAGTACAGCTGTTTTGAGTTATTGCTGACAGTATATAAGGCCCGCGTGTGACTCGCTCAGACTCATTTGACGATTTGAACTTGCTGCCACGGGTCAGTTTAGCTTGTGCGTATGCACAGTATGTGTGTGTGTGTTTGTGTGTGTTGTGAGCTCTGTCAGGCCCAGCCTCCCTGACCTTTATTAAACAGATTAAATTTTGGCAGGGGTTGGCTCGTGATTTGGAAAACCTTAAATGCTGGGCCACTCAACCCCGCTGACCCCGTGACGAGGCCCGGGTGTCGTGTGTGAAGATGCAAGCGTCAGTATTTCTGTCACCTCACTGGCGCGGGGAGGAGGAGGGGGTGGGGAGGGAGGAGGAGGAGGAGGATTTTCCATAACATCCACGTTTATTGGAGCCAGCTCGCCGGGACACGCACTCGAAAAGTCATAAAAGTCCAACAGTATTAGAGAAAATGCCGGTAAACTAATGCGGTTTTGGCCTCCTTCGCCCAGCACACTGTCAAACTCATAAAAATGTTTAAAGTCCGCTGTTAAATTAGGATGTTTGTTGCAGTGAATGAATGCGTTTCATACAATTGTTCCATTCGATTACGCGGACGCCAGGCTTGCCGTGTGGGTTTCCTCCGCACTGAAGCCTCCAGGACGAGCTGTGAGCAGAGAGAGGCATAAACCCCATATTGGGACTAAGGCTCGTAGTAGACATAGCTCACATGCGCTCATGCGTGGCTGGATAGAGCTGGTATTTCTTTCACTCTATTCAAGACGAGGGGCTTTGAATCGGGACCTTAATCACTGCTGTTGACACTGTTTGCAAATGGGAATGCAGGAAATATATACTGATGCCCAGTTCATTAAACAGCTTTTGATTTAATGCTAGTTTAAAGGTTTAGGGAACTGCCTAAAATAGTTTAAATTGCAGAGAAATGCACATTTAAAATAAAACTGCCATTTCCCCAAGGATTTTATATTGCTGGCTGCTTTGCATGCCAAAGTTTTTAACTAAGACTTCATGCAATCTGCTAACACTTGAAGCATGCATGGGGTGGGGGTTCCAGCTTCTACCACACTGAGTCTCAGCTAAGTATCTGTAAAATTATCAGACTTATAGCCAACTTTGTGTTTGCTGAGGTCTGTTAGCTGTGGTGGCCATCTTGAATCTGTTTGACTCCAAAAGTTGATCAGTTGTAGGTGTGCACGAAGTGACTCTTTTCTGAGAGTTTCATTAAAATCCATTTAGTAGTTCTTAAGATATTTTGCTAACAGACAGATGAGGTTGACCCCATTGGTTAATGCCAAAGTTTTAAACAAAGATCTTAGCAATCCGTTAGCACTCAGAGCGTCTGTTGGGGTTGACCATGCCAGATCTTTGCTCAGTATCTGTAAAAATGATCAAGTTATAGCCATCAAGTGGTTTTTTAAGGCCAGTTAGCTGTGGCAGCCATCTTGGTATCGGTTAACTCTAAAAGTTAATCAGTTGTAGATCTACATCCAGTGGTTACTTTCTGAGGGTTTAATTCCATTCCATCCAGTGGTTCGTGAGATACTTTACTAACAGACAAACACACACACACACACACAAGCAACTACATTATCGTCCGCCTTTTGTGGCAGCGGACGATAATGACGTGAACCGAAGCACTGTTTCTGTTTTTACGTCAGCCCCAAGTTTGAACGAATGCCGCACAGCGCAACGTCAGGCGGAGAGTTCAACTGGAAGTGGACAGAACCCCCCCACCCCCCACCCCCTCTTTATTTTTCCCCGCATTCTACTTTTCCAGCGAGCTCAGTTTCAAGTTGCGCTTTAAAAGCCCTTTTGTCCCGAGGAGGTCCCCTCATGCTATTTAGGTGGAGGAGTGGTGATAATATACAGTTTGCATACTGCTGGCGCCAGACTGACTCGCTGTGTATCTGAGTGACTGAGTTCAGATCCTGGCAATTACTGCCGCCACTCTTAAAGGACCCGCTGCTATTATGCTGCTCTCCTTCCCGTTTTCCCTGTAGGCGAGGTCACAGCGTGCTCACAAAGTTTTCTTTCCTTTGTGCTCCCCCCACCACCACCACCACCCCTCCTCTCCCTCTTGTGCGAGCGACGCTTTGCCGTTCTGCTTTATTAGATACAGTCGAGCCCTTTGGCTGGAGCCGTGTCGAAAAGCAGAGATTTACTCGCGTTTATTAAACTGCTAACTCAAAGTCCCGGTCGGACTGTGGTCGTCGTTGACTGCCTCGGTTGAACGACGTGTGCTTAAACGGCAGCAGTGAATGTTTTTCTGTTGATTTCATGAGCTCTTTAACTAGCTTGTGAAGTAAATTATTTCAAGTTGTAACACGGGCACAAAACTGTAAGTTTGAAGACGCGGTCTGATACCCTGACATGGATCTGTTGTCTTGTGTTTTGAAGCGCTCGTTGTGGCTTTAATTAAGTTGTGTGTGAGTGTCTTTTTCCTTCTGCTGTCATGAAAGACTTTAATCATAACCTAAAAAAAATCTAATTTAGTAGCAAATATTTGGTATGCCTGTAATTCTGTAAAAATACACAAGTTTGACTGGTCTGTTTTTAAGCCTGTAACGTTTAGTGTCCAAGACACCTTAAATAGTTCAGATCTTTTGAAGTAAAGTTCTGTGGAAAAGTTGTGAATAGTCAGTGTCTTACCTGTAGTAGATAGCTCTTTGAACGGCCACAGTTATGGTCGGATCGATGAGCTAATGGCTAGTCCCAGCAGTGCCTACAACAAATTGGATTTCAGCCATCTTAAAACTTCCATCTCAAATGGTTCACAAAGCTTCATGTGAACACCACTTATAAACCAGTTTCACATTACATGCTTATTTACGTAGAATTTTGTAGTTATTTGCTAGCGCACATAGCAGCAGCTAGCTGTAACACTGGCACTGGGACACTTCCAACTGAATGTCTTAAAATTTCTGCTGGAAAAGTCATGTAATGAGCAACTGGTGAAAGTGTGAAGGTTTATAACATTAGTCTATTAGGCTGCTAGAGCAAGCTTACTGTAGCTCACAGTTTAGTGTTTTTAAAGCTTGAATGCACATCTATGTATTCTAAGCATACAAGTTCTTTTAGTGGGTGTTAAATATTTTTATTCAAGTTAAGCAGTTACTGCTTTATTTTGTTAAATGAAAAATACATATTGACCAAAAAATAAAAAATTGGTGCTGTCTATCGGCCATCGGCTGCCCTGATTTCTAAAGATCAGTTTCAGCATCAGCCATTAAAGTTCTCATATTGGTCGACCTTTAACCTGAACTATGACTTTTAAATTATCAGCAAACCAGCAGTGTTGGTTAAGGTAGTATCTCAGTAGGCTGCAACTGATGGAGACTAGTTAGCTACACCAAATAATGAGAAAATAGGCAAATGTTCTCCTGCAGTGTCAATGACATTCTGAGTGTTTACAACCAAGCAACGAGCGAGCCGTGTTTTGAGCAGCCATTTTCGTGTGCACAGCTCTCAAAACTGATGGTTCTTTTCTACCCACATCGTATTCGCTTTGGCTCACTTTGTGTCCACCTTGGTCACCGCCCCGACATTTACAGTTTAATCTATCTTCAAAATACATCTCAATGGTTGGAGATGCAAACAACAAAATTGAGAAGAGTGCAAGATGCCCATGAAGAGTCTGAGATTCGTTCGAGACCCCCTCTTGAATGCCGTTAACCAACTAGTTACCAACAACTGCAGCTCAGTGAGATACTACCTTTAGGGTTAGGGTTTCTTTTGTCCTAAAGTGGCTTTTTTTTTTTTACACTTTATTTACACATGAGTTCCTTTGCTAAATAATGTAAAATAATGTACAGTTTCTGTTGCAGATCCTCAGGTTTACCTTTCCTCCTCCCTTTTCCTTGGTTATTGATGTTACTGTTTTGTGTTACAGAGTCACCTCCACCTCCATATTCAAGGCTTTCCCCTAATGAAGAACACAAGCCACTAGGTAAGAGTCTAAAACACAAACTATCTCTGAAGCAGCTAATCCTGCTTTCATAGGAACCTCAGTTACGTATTGATCTTAGTTGAATTTTGCTTTGAATACTCATCCCTCTCAGGTGGGACCAAGTTTTGTTTCAGAATATATTAAAAATCAAAGGCATCTAGAGGCTGTAAACGCCACGATGAACCTTTTGGTTTTTGTCTGTTTGCTTTGCGTTAATAGCCACGCATGTGCATATAGTAATGCAGTGAGTTTTACTGACTGTATTCAGATGCTGTGACTGGTCAGTTTTCTGGCAGCTTTGAAATGAAAGATGGGTGAAACTGTTGTCTGACACCAAAAACTTTCATGCAAGAAACATCTGCTGAACAAACAAAGAGATGAGATCAACAAAAATAAATGTCAGTACTTTTTGTCTCAAGAGGAAGACAAAGTAAGAGGACTTTGGGCTCAGAAACCTTTCCACTCTGCAGTCCGGACTGAAAAACAGCACATTAAAATTGACTTGAATGGGCAAAACATGTATATATATCAAAACACCCTCTTAAAGATCTGCGAGTTGTTTTTGATGGAGTGTTGAGACTGAACTGGAACTGTTTAGGCCCATTAGGTATGTCTGGTGTAAAAAGAACGACGCCTACTCAACAAGAAAAACACCATCGGCCACAGACAGTCAAACAATCAGGTGGGTCCATCCCATCGTGGGGGCATATTTTGCTGCTTTAAGAACATGCAGTGCACAAATTAAAGCCTGGTAATCACTATACTTTCCAGGACAAAAATTATCCCAAGAATATGTTTAGGTCAGCCAATGCTGGATTTTGTCCTCCTGAAACTAAAAGGAGGCCATCTCAGTCCTGGACTCGCATCTTGGTCAGGAGCTTTTGGTGGGATTCTAAAAACCGAGTCAGAAACCAGGCATTAGGAAGGTGGGAGCTTGTGTGGAGCTTGTGAGACTGTAAAAAATATGTTTATTAGTTCACTATGATAAACGGATGGGCATTTTAAGCAAAAACGCTCTTTTTGTCTGGTAATTATAAGATCTTTCTTTGACTATTCCTAACCTTAACCTCCCTCCTACCTGTTAGCTAGAGCTCCAAACATAAAACCAGCTTGCATCAATTCATACTTCCTACAGGGCGTGCTTATTTCGTCCTTTACGTTTGCAGGAGTAATTGTTAGAGCACAACAAGGATCAGCACAACAACTGTTTAAGAGCATTAAAGCAGTTTTAACGATTGCTAATCTTGAGTGCTGCTTCATGATTTAGGATCTTTGCCTGTTTTATGTTTTTTGCTTTAAAAAAAAAAATGTTCGTGTGCACACATTTGGGACTTGCGGTAAATTAAAGTTCTCTTGCTCCATGAAAAAACCCGTTAATAAAATTGAGGCTTCGGCTTCAGAGACATTTGCCCCTGTTGATTATGCAAGCGGGGACATTTTTATTTTCAAACATCTTCACTGGTCCAGTGGATGGACGTGGAGGGGGATGCATGCATTCTGGCAATAAAGCTCAGCTCACCCGTGACTATAGCTTCCACTCTATAATTGTTTCAAAATAAACTACAATGGCAGGAAGATGCTCGATTGCTTCGTGTTGTTTCTCTTTTATTTATTTCCTTTTGGGAATAGGTAGGCAGTAGTTGTGTCAAAAAAAGCACACAGACTGGAAAAGTACCATTAGCAAACAACATAGCTTGTTGCTACCAAGTGTTGGTGTAACAATAAATTCATAAAAACAGTCCTAATAGTCGGGTTAATTCTTCACATTCGCCCATTTTAAGTAAACTTGGAATTCCTACTATGATATTGTTATATAACATTTAATTTATGCTGTAACTATCGTAGCTTCTGGGTCTTCTAAAAAAAAAAAAAGCTCTAATCTTTAGAAATAGCTCAACACAGGGTCTAAAGGTTACTCACATAAGTTGTAATAAAAAGCACTTGACCATTTTTACCAAAGCTTTAGTTTATATGATAGAATCTGTTGTGGGTTAATGGGTTTGAAGGGTTTTGTTTGCAGCTACTGTATATGTCGCAGGAAGCTACAGGGACAAAAAACAAAAGAGCATGACTGCGTGTTTGAGCTCCAAGCCTGAAGACAGTTGTAGTTCCTGGCTGCATTTGAGGGGATGTCAACACCTAAAGTCTGCCAGAGGGGTTACGAGGTCATTAACTGTGTGATGAAGTCTTTGGTGGGGTTTATTGTTTTAAATTAACAGCCAAAAAAAAAAGAAAGAAAATGCTGAGAGGTTACCATAAAAGTTTTTTAAGATGAGGATCAGTAAAAGCATTGATCTCTTGTCACTGTCAGGCAATCATGAGGAGCTCATTTCTGTTTCGTTGCCCACAGATCTGTCGGACTCCACTTTGTCGTACACTGAAAGCGAGGCGGCCAGCTCACCAAACGTCACACCGGGGGAGTTCTCAGGTGGGCTTTTGTTTTTACAACTGCTGCTGGCCTCGAAACGAGGTCTCCAAAAATGTTTTTGAACTGATGGTAGAGATTAATGATTAGTGGAAGGTTATCAACCCACAGGAGCCGCTCGGTAAATATCAGTCATTTGTCAAACAAGAACGTCAGGTAGAGAAATTGTAGGTGGAATGACAATCATTCAAATTTGATGGTCATGGCTGGTTTGTTGAACTAAGCACAGGTTTTAACTATTTATTGAATGTTTAATTTGTGTCATATACTAAGCTTTAGATGCATCGGCCTGTTTTTAGTAAGAGAAAGGTGCTGGTACATGCTTTTCCTTTTTTCACAACTTTTACCAAATCAATAGCCAAGTAACAAAGGTTTTTCACTTGTATTGGAGTTATCCATGCTTTAGTTTAGATGTTTGCTGGTTTAATTATACAGCTGTAATTCAAAACCTTCATCCATGAAACACTCTGTAATGAATCTAAACATTGTGAATGCTTCATCCTGCTCTGTTTAGTGGATTTAAACCGGTTAAATGAAGCAAAGCAGGAAAAGTGGATGAGTGTGTACTTTAGCAACATGCCAGTTCTGTTCTCCTCATAGACGCCGTGTAGGTTTGCATACCACGTTGTGCTTTATTCTGGCACATTAAAAGCCATTTGAAACGCTTTGAGGTTTAAAGATAAAGGTTTCATTGTGAGCGGCACAGAGGTTTTTATGGGGCGTGTGCACTGGCCGCAGCGCAGTGCTGGCCTCCCCCCTTTTTTTTCTGTTTTCCTTTCAGAAATAGTTGAGTGGGATCAAACTGTAATAAGAACCAAGATTGCTCAGAAACAAGACGCACGCACAGACAGTTTTCCACATCTGCGTGTGCACAACTCTTTAACTAGCCCGGCTCCAAGTGGGCTGCAGGGAGGGGCTGCTGTGAGTGTGGCCACACCAAAAGAGGTGAGTGGAAGCACTCTTGTCCGCTGATTTGAAGTGAAACACTCCTTTCTCGTGGTATATTGGTAGGCACGTCTCCCGTCCAACCCCACCCCCCCACCCTCCATGGGGTCACTGCTAGCATGCACAGTGTCATGTGGAGAGGGTGTCAGAGCCCTTCTGCTGGGGCATGCAGGGACCAGCATTTCCTGTTCGAGGGTCTGCCATAGCTCATGGGCCTGGGCAGCGAGACATTCACATGGCTACCTTGCTGAGAAGTATTCAGTCAGCAAAAGCCCACCCCTCCTCCCCAGCTCACACAGGCTGTCACCACCTCAGCATGGCCCAGCGACACTCCCTGAGTCAACAAATGAGGGGCTTGTCAGAGCGCGCACCGCAATTCCTCAGAGGTTCTGGTGAGGGAGGATCTAGATGTGCCGGGCTTTGGTTTCTTCCAACTGTATTGCTATTTGTACAAGCCCAGGCCGTGACAAGCTCAGCAATATGGCCTTGGGAAAGGAAAAAAAAAAAAAAAAGAATGACCAGTGCTCTGCGGGGTGATTTCCCTACTGTGACCTCATTTCTGTCGCCAGTTTGTCTCCGATGTTTGACTTGGACTGTGTGGACACTCTTTGAGATGTCTGCCAAAACAAAATATCAGCATTTATCATTAATCTGATGTTTCAAAGCACATTTTATCACATCGCTCAGAGCCTGAAAATAAACACAGTACTATAGTTTGGATATTTTGAAGTGGAGTTCTGTAGAAAGGTCAGGAAAAATGAACATCTTACCTGTTGTAGATAGCTTTTGAAGTTGCCTCAAAGTTCGGGTCTGTAATACAAATTGTCACACTGTTCTGAACTTTGCTGCTGACCTAAAGATGACTTACTAAAGAGTGTGTGTCTGTGTGTAAACAGAGATGTGTAGGGTCCAGACTACGCCTACATTTAGGAATACGTAAACCTCTTTTTAAGAGAGGGGGCATTAGCTGGGTAGGGGATATTCGAATAATTAACTAAAGTTTGCAGCCTGAGGTCACAGAAATACCCAGTGAGCATTCTTCTGTATCCCACAATGGCAAAGCAACACATCGGAACTGGTCGGTGAGCTGGATAAGCTTGCTCTGCCACTTTTCAGAGCACATTGAGTGGAATTTGAATAAGAGCTCTCCCCGCTGAGTGCCTTGCTAATATGTGATATGCCACGGAAATCTGTGTCATGAAGTCCGCTGGCCTAATTGCACTTATATTTATCTGTACGCAGTTGTTCAACAAGCTAAAAAGTTCCTATTCATGCATTGCTGAGATGCTTCCCCGTGTGAACGTTACGCTATTAATGTCTTGTGTAATGGGGGGGGGGGTCACAGATATTTGGACCATTCCCAATGTTTTATTTAAACCTGGCTGCATTACAGCGTTAGCACCACCGGGCTGCCTGTGAGAAGTGGGCCCTGCTTTCACCTCTGCACCCCAGATATAATATGCTCCAGTGTGTGAGGGAATGTGGTTTTTGCTGGTGCTGCCCTCCTGCACACCCTCTTTCCTCACAGCTGGGGCCTCGTGGTGTCGGCATGAGAATGAAGCCCTTTGAAACGGGTCTCATTGCTTCCTGAATGACTGTCTGAGGGGGTGTTTATTCACATCGACTTTATGTCTGTCACATTGTCTCTGACATCGGGGGCTCTTTATGTTTGTCACTACTGCTGACCAGCTGTTGCCATAAAAATTAGGAGGCAGGGCAAGATGTCTTTGTGTTCGCATGTAAAGTTTTGAGGAGTGTGGTTTTTTTAGAATAAGTGACACTTTGTGCAAGTACATCAGGATAACCAGTATTTACGTGGTACCACTTAAAAACAAGGTCACCTTAATAAAGTATTTATTAATGCTTTCTAAATATGTTCTTTCTTAGTTTCTAGACACTTTTTAAATTATTCACAAGTGTTTATAAAACGGGTATATTACAAGTGGGCTTACTATTTGGTCAAATCAAGTGCTCTACTTGTATTCATTCAGACAATTGTAGTTTATGTTTGTTTAGCTTACTTTTTTACCTAGATAATTTCATATGTCAAAACAAACTTAGCTTAACATAAATGAATATTTGAAATTTAAACTCTAAATTATGAAGAGTCCAGGTAAACGGTGAGAATAAGGTGTGCTGATAAATGTTGGCTCACTGTTTGGCAAGAAACAAGTCAATACTGTCCTTTTTATCCAATGTAGCTCATTATTGGTTTATTATGTGTTTGTAGCTAAATAATAACTACATCATTATCCTATAAGTGCTCATTTTTAAGTGTACGGTTATTTTAAAGTGCCATTTATGTGCAATGATGCAAAGCGTCCCTCTGTTTTAGACTGTTGTAAGCCCATTGGTTCAGTTTTACACTGGAAGTTGTCCTCGGTCAACTCTGTGGAATTTGTCCGTGTAAAGGGCAAAACACACAGGCAGAGTATGACGTGTCTCAAAAATTGTGACCCCCAAGTTGCAGCATCCAGTGATATTTCGATATTCGCCGCTGCTCCTGAAGAAATACATTTTTATGTGTCCTCACTCCTTTCTTAGACATCTGACGCCAAATCTGAATCTTCTTAGAATCTTCTTAGATTCAGATTTGTTGGGTCATGTGACCAGAGAACCTGCAGGACGATGTCCTTCACTGTCATTTTTTTTTCTTTCCATCTCCCTCTTCTTGGGAACAGTGGGAAGTTGTGGAGGAGAAGCGGAAAGATTTAAAGTTTCTAGGCATGAATAATGCAGAGGAATGAATTGCTTACCTAAGTGAAGAGGGCATAGGCAGGTAGTTAGAGGCTTCACACAGAAATCACATACAACTTTTTTTCTGTCTGTCTGACTGGTGTTGGTGAGTAATCTGCAGAAAGTCACTGTCGGGTCCACTCACTCTTCCAGGCACAACAAGCCAGTTGGTGTCAGATCAGGCGAGCCTTAAGGCTCTTTCATAAAACAGTTTTAGGAAATGGCCGCACAGACAAGTCCGTCTTTAAGCTGCCTTTGGCCGTTCAAAAATCATTGCCGGAGCCGGCCACATCCCACGCAGATGTGAGCTTTCAGAAATGAAGCAAGCAGTGTAGAGCAGAACTCGGCTGCATTTACATGTTGAGCTACACATAAAATGTAATGTCTTTGTCTTAACATTCTCAAAACTTTTTTTTTTATGTTCAGTATGAAGAACTATAAAGCTCACCGATTTCACTATCGCCCCAATTTGCCCCGGCTTTGTTTCTACCTCATTTTGCAGCACAAAGGCGCATCAAGGGTGGACTGGCTTGAACCCGGCCTGGGGTGACTTGTGAAAGAGCCTTCAGATAAGGCAAGCAAAAAACAACTGTAGTGTTCTGTGCACAGGATCTGCGACTGTGACACGGGCCTCGTTAATGCTTTTGTTTACACGTCTTCAGAACTATTTATCTTCCTCCGTGTCTACATATGAATCGAAATGCATACATTTACACGCCGGAGCTAAACAAATTAAGTTGTGCAGTCAATACTAATCAGACTTGGCTGTCTGTGTCAGGAAGAGGCAATCACTGTGCATCAACCCATTCCCTGCGTCTGTGTCACAGACAGTGGAAATGCATGGAATAATTAAAGGGTCCAATCAAGGCGTGTGATGCTTTTCTTGATTAAATCAGATTAGACTTGGCCCATAAATACTGATTTGGCTCTGACAGCATGTTATCTGACTGAACAGCATAACCAGTATACACACGTCGACTGTTTGATTTGTAGGTTTGTTAAAGACTGCACATTTAACGAAAGATCTTATCTTTTTTATTGTTTGACTATTTTTTGTTTTATTGATTTATTTCAAACTTTTTTGTCCTTTCTGAGCTTGATTTGTCTGATTAAGATGAGTAGCGGTTGTACTTTGTGAATAACTTTATGATGAGAAATGTTAGATGAATGTATTATTCTGCTGTCCATACATCTAGCACGACTGGGACAGTGTGACTGGTTGACTGAGACATGGTCTTGACCCCCTCCTTCATCGTATCTTGAACTCCTTCCTTCATCCTACGGACCCCTGAGTGATATAGAACGAGCTCATCTCCTCCTAAAACCTGGCACAGGGCCTCAGGTTTCTACCGCAGCCCTGAACCTTCCCAGCGCCTGGCCGCCCACACTCCCTCAGGAGCCCGAATGCTCCAGGATACGGGATGTGGAAATAATGTGACTCAAGTGCTTCCACTCTGCCTCCCGAAATCAGGTTTTGCGGATTGTTTATTTGAGGGGAAGGAGGCCTCAGACAAACATCCTGTTTTAAAAGGCTGCCTGGGTTTTGTAGCAGTGTAAGGCGGTGAATTGCCCCTTTGACAGTGGGGGGGGGGGGGGGGGGGGGATGTTAAAGAGAAGACCAGCATCTCAGGAGACTCAAGGGGGCTCTCCTCGCCCGTTTGTCATGTCCAGTTTGCTGAGTCCATTTTAGACCAGGGGCAGAGGGTTGCAACTGTACATCCTGAAGGGTCTTGTGCTGTGTTCTCTCTGTGGTGGTGTCGGGCTTGTACCCACAGTCCTCGTCTCAAGTATCCGTTCCTGTCCTGGGAGGCTAGCTTCCGTTTCCCCTTACGTAACACATACACAGAAAAAAAAAAGAGCCATTGATAAGAGTGATAAGGACATTTTTTATTTTCCCTTTCTCAGCATTGTTAGGCTGTGTCAGAAATCTGCTGCCTTGGCTTGAGTTGGAGGTCTGCAGAACCTCAGTTGACTTCTCGTGGCCCAGTAGTTTAGGAATATTAATTTTTTTCTTCTGTATGCAATAATACAGTTTCACCAGTAGATTTGTGTGTTAGATTTTTTTTGTTGTTTGCACCATTTTCAGCTGCAAACACTTCATGATGTTAGAAATCAAAAAGGGTTAGGGTTTGTTTTTGTTTTTTTGTTTGCTTTTTTCTTTTTTCCTGGTTTTGTTGTTTGCTGTCACTGAAGAGGGGAGAGTCCAGTTGGGCCCGTGTTGATTTTTTTTTTTTTTTTTTCAACCCTGACTTGTTTTGAAAGTACATTTGCAGTCAGAACTGCCAATGCAGGTCCTCGATGTGATGAAGTAATGTGACCCCTGTGTGCAGAGGGAAAGCCATGCTAATCTAAAGCAGTCCTCAGAGAGGCCTGAGGACACCCCCCCCCCCGCACGTCAACAGAAACTGAGTATTTATCTGTTTCTGCTTGGCAGGCCGCTGTAGTGCCAGCGATGGTGGGCGTTTGACAAACATCTCAAGGGCTTGCAGATAAGGATAAACCTTCATACGTGACCAGGAGTCTTACTTCACTGTGCTGCTTGTTATTTGATTAACAGAGGGCTGTTCTCAGTTTGGAAAAAGCCAGACTGTGTTTCATTTTCGGGTTTAGCCACACAAAGAGAACGTGAAGTTGGTAGAAAATACCAGGAGGTGTGCTAAAAGTTGTGCCCTATATTCCGCCTTGGTAAATCAAGTGAGGTAGCTAATCTTGACTTGTGCAGAGGGAGGGCTGCTCCTGCCACCCCCCCACCCCACCCGCCCCTCACGTTGCAGAGCACCACCCGCCTCCACCAATAGGCCCATTCATTCAGCTCAGGGCACAAGGTTACAGCAACAAATAAAGAGCATGCAATGCCATTAAATATGTATGGAATGTCCAACTGTTAGTTTAGCATTTTCGTGCGCCTCCTCTCAAAGCCGGGAGAGGGAACAATACTCCATTTGAGCTGGCCTCTGTAAATGTGTTTGCCTTGTGTCGCCTGGCACGGACACGTGAAGGAGGTGCCAGTTGTAGATGCAGTTTTTGTTTTCTGACCATTTCACCCTCAATTATAAATTCGGACACTGGCCTCGGCTAGCTGTGATTTAGGCCTATGGTCTGATTGCTGGCAAAAATAGATGTAAGGTTGTTTTTTTTTCTTCACCCTTCCTCCCCAGAGGAGCATTGACAGTTGTGCTTAAGCCTATGGCTGTCAGTATTTTTAAAACTCAGAATGGCCAGTGCATTCTTCGAGCCTGCAGAATGCTGTGTGTGGATTAAGTCCAGAATCCTGTGTCATTTGACATCTCTACCCAGACGTTTTACAGCTGGAAGAAAAATATAGAAGCCTATTGTATCTCCTAGCGAGTTTACCAACCAAGTTTATGAATTAATATCTTACCCTTTGTAGATGATGTTTTAAACAACTTCAGTTTGGAGAAATAAAGTTTAATCTGACAGGCTAACACCTACTCCAAGTCAGGCCAAGACCAAAGTGATTGCTGTCATTTTAAAACGACTCCAATCTCAAAAGTTTCACACTCTTTCCAGCAAGTACTTGTTTTATAAATCGTTACATCACTGTCACTTTTCCATTCGATTTTTACATAGAATTCTGTGGTTATTTGGGACAAATAGTGGTAGCAGCAGCAGCTAGGTGCAGCCTGGGGCAGGGATCGTGTATTATTTCTGCCTGAGATTTTGTGCAATTAAAAACTGACAGCTGTGTAAAGGTTTGTAAAATAGTCTTCACTCAGGGTGGGAATTTTTAGGCGCCTCACAATTCGATTTGAGTATGTTTCAGAGGGCTGCAAAGTGAATTTGAAATGATTACGCATCCATAACCGCTTATAATCCTGAGCGCAGAATCTGTCAGACCTAAAAGAAATAAAATACTTTGTTCTACGCTGCAGTATAAAACAGTTTCCATTAAAACAAGATTATGGAAGCCAAATGAACAAAAGGAGTCAATGTGCTATGTATGGTGACACAAGATTCTGTGGTGATGGATCATGTTAGAGCTGTCTTACTTACTTTCTTCAGTGTTTTCACAACTTTTTGGGTCTTTTTGGTTTTGGGTCCCTTTGTAGAGCGGGAACAGCTGTGTTAGCATATCTTTGACATAGGATGATCATGTTCTATCGGTGCAACAAAAGGTAGTATCTCACTGACTGGGCTATTTCTGTTGCAGACTAGTTGGTGACTCAAAATTGCAAAGAAATCAGCAAATTTTTTGTTGCAGTCTCTTGCAGTCTGAGACCAAGTGACCAGCAAGCCGTGCAGCTGCGTTTTGCACGGCCAGTTTTTGAAAATGGCCAAGAAATAAGAAACAATTTTTCACATTTATAAATTGATTTGGAGTCGTTGTTGTCCCCGTCGCAGTGCATTCAAAAACAGATTATAACCCTCACCTTTAGTGTTCACATGATTTACTATTAAACTTTTTTAGATGACAATAGTTTTAAGAAGGCAGTGATCTGCTTCAGTTTTGGCTCAGCTCCGACTAGCCCTTAGCTGGTCAGTCCAGTCAGACTTCAGCTCTTTCTCTCCACTCTGATGTTCAAAGAGCTATGTGCAATTGGTAAGATATTAATCGTTCATAATAGAACACCGCTTCTAACTATTTGAATCCTATACAAACGTATGACTTTTTGATCATAATCTACCGATGCCACATCTTGAATCGACTCACTTGTCCCATCATGGGGCCGAGTATGGGAGACAGGCGGTGCATCTTAAACCTCAGCAGAGGTCTTCATTCAAGAACATCTTGTTCTGGGATTTACTTAGTTATTTATTTATTTTTGCGTGTAGTAGTCATTACAAGTTGTAAACATGCTTTTGGTGAAACCTCCCACTGACTGTGTTCCTCTGGGGAAAGTATATCTACTTTTGTCATGTGTGCTTTGCTTATCTTTTATTTGTGGACATTTTCTGAAGTCTTGGCGGCGCGGCTCTGTACGTGCAGTCAGGCTGTCGCGTTTCAGGGTACGGTTTAGATTAGAGGTCTGGCTATAGCCCC